>NC_056735.1:1567530993-1567583493 GCF_019279795.1 Protopterus annectens | reverse complement strand
GGGTTTTGTGTAAAATTCATATCCTTTCAAATAACATGTTAAAATTTCTTTCATATAAATACAAGCCCATCAATGCTATTTTACATTCCCTTCCAACTTCTTAGGGTGGTATTCATAGTTATGTTAACAAGATAATGCTATCTGCTCTGTCCTCAAATGAGCACAGCAAAGCCGTGATTTATGGGGGCCAGTTACGATAATGCATGATGGCTATGAATGACCATAAGCAAATGAGATAATGAGATGCAAATGAGAAATTATATGCAACAGCTTATGGTAATGAAGCTGCCTCCTGACTACTTGTGATTCATAGTCAGTCTTTTGTGCTTTTCCACACTGCCCACAGATTCATTATAAAAAGCAGAACGCACTTTGTAATCCAAGATGATGCTATCACTTGCTATTTCTCAGTATGAGCTGCTTGTCTTGGCTGAGCCAAAACCGCTTGCAGCCAGCTGCACTCACTGGACAAGAAGGCAGAGATATAAGCAAAGGATAACTCACTATAATTTTATCAATCAGGAGATACTTGATAGGTTCAGATGGACAAAGATATTGTGAGGGTACAAAACAAGTGTACTTTAATCACAGGTACCTGAGCACTATTTATTAGCATAAGCAAATACTTTCATACATACTTCAGGCAAAATACTTTCAAAAATTATTTCACCATTGATATGCATATCATAAATCTCAGTATTAATATTTATAATAATGTTATTCTCATCTCTCTTAGTGATTCTTCATAATTAAACACATCATTTAATAATTCAAATATTTTACTATTCTCATGTTCTGTATTCAGCACTACTACTCCCCCTCCTTTATCTGCTTTCTTAATATTAATCTGTTTATTATTCAGCAATGACTGTATTGTTACTAATTCTTCCTTATTTAAATTAAAATATGACTTATTACATTTCTTATTAAATAATTCATATATATAATTTTCACATGCTGTTTCAAATGCATGAACTAACTAATGGATTACTCACTAGATCAAAAGTAATAGATATTTTTAAAGTTCTTTCAGACTGTTCAACATTGTCACCATAAGCTAAACGCAAATGAAGTTATCGGGTGAAAGGTCTAATGTCCGTTGCTGTCTGTGAGAAGTCTACATTATCTGCTGGTATAAACAATAATCCTTTGTTTAATATTGTCACTTCATGTCAGTTGCTGTTAGTTCACAGTTAGATAAATTAAGCACAATATTCATTTTCTGCTCTTCTAACACCTTGAGCAACTCCGTGTTACTGGGCCCTAGCTACGAAGCCCTCTTCCTCAGTCACCTTGTCTGCTTCTGTTCCACTTGTTCATCCAATGTAAAAGGAAAGAAACCTGTTGAATCATTGGATAATGCAAAGGGTCTAAAGCTGTAATGACATTTGACTCCACTATTGCACCTTCCTGCTCCATATTGCATCTTCCTGGTCCATGTTCTCACTATTCTGCTGTACCAGGTCTTTTATTTATTTGTCTCATTGTGTGTTTCTTATGTTATTACCTGTTCAGTACATTGTTCATTTCTTGGTCATATAAATGCATGTTTGCCCTTGAAATCCTGAATGTTTCTGTGGCGTTTATATTTTTTTAGTGCTAGCAAGCCCTTCTCAAATGTGACAATGCATTCAAAGGCTTCATCCAACAACTGTTTTGGGTCATTAGATTACAAATTTCTCACTATTGCACTATACAGATCTTTTAAATCTGACCATTGTTTTCTCACAAGTGGTTCAAAGAATTAATGAATTAGCTTCATATGTTCCTATGAAAACTGCAACATTACGGTTTGACATTTCTTTAGCAATTCAGGGTAAGCATCACTATATGTAGGCATTTTCAATATTCTTAGGCCATGTGCTATGATCATTGATTGTAGATAAGTTATGTATTAATGATGGCATTCATGTAATTTTAGTGGGGAGACAATGTTTGAAAGCATTTTGCCTGAAGAAGCATTGTGAGAAAGTATTTACTTGCACTAAGAAATAACACTCAGTCACTTGTGATTCCAGCACACTTGTGTTGTACCTCTTTGTGTTTTCTTTTTAATCAACTGGACTTATTCATGGCTCATTCTGTCAGTATACATATTGTATGGGTTTACTGAGTATGTATGGCCCCCACAGGAGCACTGCAGAGATGTGTGGACTTCCTGTCCCTGTGGATACAAAACTATGTACAGCACTTGCTATATTTACCACAGAAACATTCCAGAGGCATACTGGGGACATATTGGGTATCCCATAAGCTTCTACCTTGAGGATACCTCAGCAGTTCCTGGATGTATTCTTGGCACATGTGGATCAGTGCATCTATTTCCTGGTGTTACCTCAGGACCGAGACCGGACCACGCTTGCTTTTCATGGGGTGGCACATTTCCCTGAGGAACTCTGTGTGATAATTATGTCTATGTTGCAGCTAGGACCCATATGGTCCAAGGGGCTCACAGTACAGCAATAGGAAGAGCTACCACTCCCTCAATTGCCAGGTAGTGAGTAATACATGGGGGTGCATCACCAGCATCTCTGCCCAGCATTCTGGCAATGCACATGATTCCCATATCTGGTGCACTAAATCACTCTACTGCCTCATTTGGCATGTTAGGATGCCCAGTGGACATCATGTTGATAAGTGGAAAAATATTTGTTTTCTATTTCATTTAAGTAATTATTCATGGTAAAATGAATTGCTGAATACTAAACTAATTTTCCTTTCTTTTGTGTTCCACCTTTCTTTCTTTCTCTCTCTCTCTCTCTCTCTGTCTCTTATTTCTTTCAGGTAAAGGTGGATATCTACTGGAGCCATGGCTCATGACACCAGTTAGAAATCTAAGCAGAGCTGCAGAAGACAACTTCATTACACCCCTGTTCCAGACCCTTATTGTTACTGAAAATCTTTGCCATCTTGAAGAGTTGTTTTAGGTACATGCATGAGTCTGGAGGTGCCTTTAGTATGACTCATCTACTGTATGCAGGATGTTTATTGCATGTTACATTCTGTACAACATGACCATGTTGCACTGCAGCTCACATTTCCAGTCATATTACAATTAATGGTGAGCAAGCTTGCAGCAGTAGTAAGGGACCACATGTGTCAGGCTCATACACAGCATATGGCTGCACAGGTAAAGAGGCAGCATCTAGTCCAGAACTATGGACCATAGCATTCAGGTTAGTGTTTTTTTTCTTGTGAAAAAACACATCCAGTATAATTGATTCATGCAGCAATGTATGTGGGCTGTGCTGTGTGGTGCATAGTCTACTGACACTATTCATCAGACATTCCTTGTCATCTTTCAATAGTATTTTTTTTATTTCAGTACAGTACAGAACAATATGACTGCTGATAAAATTCATGCCTGAGTACTCACAAAGTCCTGTTCAGTGATGTCATAAGGCATCATATAATGAATAATCATATTTTTAACTGTTTTGCAGAATACATTCTGCTGAGGTAGTATACCTATATGCATGTACTGAATTTCCTGAAGTGGTACAATTAGTAAAAAATGATACTTCACTCTGCAATTGAATGAAAACGTATAATTTTTTTGTTATTATACACTTTTTCCTCAGTTTGAACTGTGTTGTCTGTTGGGGTGCTGCACATCATATTATTTAATTTTCTCATACACAATAATCTGGGACCTCAGAGACAAAAAAAAAATCATCATTTGTTTGGTGGTGAGGGTTAAGTGGCAGCTGTGTCTGTTTACATGACCGGATACTCATTTTAGTTTTAATTTTCTTATTAATGCTTCCCTGAATACTTGTAAATTACTGTTTTTTTTAGTTGTAGGTAACTGCCAGCTGTAACAATGGAAGTGCATAGGGCATTAATGGAGTTAATCACTGCAATCTTATGTTATGACATACAGCTTTCTTTCCACAGTTTCATGAGGTTTTAACAAGTACATTACATGAATGAAATGCATAAAGCTGAAAAGTGTACTAATCCCCGTCCCCATTTTTTACTTTGTTTAATAAGTTATTTCCTTTCAAATTAAACATTGTTACATGTGCGTGAAGGTCAAATTGCAAGTGACAGAAATGTCACAGTACTCAATGATGGATGCTGCATACAAATCTCCTAAAGATAGGCTAGGTGATGGTGCAAGATATTTGAAGAGTGGCGGCCATGAGAGCTGGATGGTGAGTTGGTCTGATGTCATAACCTCCTTGATGCAGGTGATCCTGCTGACACTGATCTGACAGTGCTGTGGGACTGGGACCAAGACTGGGACCTCAAAAGACAGGTTCTGCTAGGTGTAGATGAACACTGTTGTAGCATGCATGAAACCTGTTGTTTGTTCTACCCAACTAATTACAGTACTTTCTTGAGAAGAACTTGTAGACTTATGTGATCTGCCCCAGCGAGTCTGGACAGTACCCCATAATCTTCTCCTCCTGAGACTCAGACTGACTCGTACTTTACTCTGGTTAAATCCATTCTAGTGTATGAATGGAGGCAGCCACTGATATGTAGTATACCATCATGCTACACATCATGTGATCGTGGCATTATCCCCATTCTGAGCCACTTCCATGTACTGCTTAAAATCCTCTTGTATGCCATGGAGGACTCTGACCACTTCCACATACTGCTGAAGATCCTCTCATATGCCATGGGGGAATCTGACCACTTTCACATACTGCTGAAGATCCTCTCATATGCCATGGAGGACTCTGACCAGCTGACTCCCTGAGGCAGTGTTAATAATGTCATGGCACATGTGTTGCTGAGCAGCAAATACTTGCTGGGGTAGCTGTAACAAATTCCTGTGCCTAACTCTGTTTTGTAAAGGTGTCACTATGGACATAGCTTCATAGGTTCATAGGTTCATACTAGGCTATCTGCCCTAGGGCATTTATAAGCCCAGCCAGAGTGTGTTTGGCTTTCACCACCCATTTTAAATGAATTTTGCTATGCCCTTTTTTGAGGGTAGTATACTGTGCCTCTGTCTAACATGGTTACCTCTGAATTTATGCCATCAGCATGAATGTTTTCATAGGTTCATGGATTAGTACTAGGCTAACTGCCAGTCTACCCCAAGTGAGAATCAACCCCTTAACCATTATGCTAACCTCACAAATACATTTGGGTTTGAAGATACAGGGGTAGTGGTGCCTGGGTTTTCATCATGTACAAGCCGGACTGTAATGTCATCATGTGCACGACTTTGTGATGCACTCTCACTTCCTGCAAAGTTACCAACATGTTTGGGGTATGAGATCCTGCCATTAAACTTAGGGAATGCATGTCACTTTCCTAAGGTTGCCTCATAAATTTAACTATGTTATCATCATCATCATCTTCAAAAGCTATTTTGCTTCTGATATCCTGTAAATGTATTGGTGTATTTGTTTCCATTCCTGACCCTGCAAAAAAGATGATTTGAAAATGAAGTGGTATACACTGCTGCATGCTAAGTAAGGTGGTACGAGAGACACTTACTATGCACACTGTCTTCATTGTTGTTCTGTGCAGATGTGGAATGTGCACCTTTTAATAATAATTAGCATGAATTTCATGTTATCATTCCATCAGCATTCAGATCTCTACATAAATATATGTTACAGTTTTCAAACCAACTTTCCTGAGCAAATAAATGTTGCTGCTGCAGATGTCAGTAATAGTCTGTGTCCACATCACCTCTAATTATTCCAGTGCCATCATCTTGTGTACCGCAGTCATCCCCATGAATGAAGAGGAGGTATTCCTCATCTAGTGTTAATGGGATAAGTATTCGAGGCCCCCCCAGTACTGGTACAGTCAATTGCATTCTGCCTTGCCTTGGCTACAGCATGCACTACCATATAATTTGCTCTCTTCTTGCACTGTATTAATCTGCAGTTCCTCCCAGTGACTGCATTAATGCCCATTAAAACTTGAGTCCAGGCTTTTGCCCTCACAGCTTGTCTGGGCTCAACTTTACCAAACAGATGTTTGCCATACATCCTTAGGGTTGCCACGAGGATATGATTTTCCTCATGGTTGAAGTTGCCCTTTCTCTGCCTTGATCCCTTGTTATATATCATTGCCAAACACAAACAAATGCCACTCTTATACACAAAAAAGTCAACCAAACAAAACAACAATGGAAACATGACTGCCATCCCCAGAATAAAGGTAGGTGATACAAACCTCATAATTATATACACATGCAGTCTTAATCCAGCCAAGTAAAGTTGTGCCAAAGTAATGTTTGCATCATCATGAATACATTCAGAATAGTAAGGAAAGCAGTTGGTTAATAGAGCCTTCCTTCATGTAGCCCTTACCACTTTCTTGTATTCATAATACTGTCATTTTACATACATCAGTCACACTCAGAAATCTCCATGTAAAGATGCATTTATGTTGAGCTAGCAACATATAATTTCCACTTCAGTACTTCACAATTAAATCACTGCATTTCTGCCATGTATGCAAAATCATTTAATGGCACCAAAGTAAATTATGTTCATGGTGATCATTAATAATTTGCACTGCTTCTGTAATAATGTTCCATTCACTAATGACAACCATTGTGCTATGCCTATCACATGAGTAAAACAAAACATTTCTTGAAGTGAACTCAATTATCTTTTATAGTTTTGAATTGTTTCATATTAATTTGCAATATTTCTTTTATTTTTTCATACTTTAAAAAGTCTGTAGTTTCCTATGTCATTTGCTGCCCAATGCAACTAATTGCAAGCTAATATGTCAGTGTTAACCTTATTCATATAGGTTCAGGATCATTTATGAGTTTTGTATCCAGATTAGACCCTTTTATATTTATCTCTATGAATTACACTAATACGCAAACTTGTACTGCAACATTTGCATGTAATTAGATCTCAACTACATATGAATGTGGCTTCGGGTTCATATAAACATGCTGGGGAAAGCAGGGTAGTCCACAGCATGCCACAGGAATATGCAGTTATGCCCAAAACTGGCCATGTTTGGAAAAGATACAATGGAGTCATATGCATGTGAATTTGTACAACCATGAAGTATAATCCCTGTCCATCTAATATCATTTGGCACACCTTATCACCTCAAAGCAATCATCATTTATTAAGATCTGGTACTCACACACACAGCAATATTTATTTCTGCAAAAGGTATCACTAACCACCCACCCCCCCGAAAAAAAAATGGCACTGCTGATATACTGCATGAGATATGTATAAATGGCATTCAGGTTTAAAAGCTCCAGAAAGGTAGCAAAGGGAATGCACAGCAGCAGCAGTAGGAATTGCAAATAAGATAAAAAAATTATGATTTCAATAATGACTTTTATCCAGCATATAAATGAGATGAGAATGTATTCCTTAAAAAAATATGTCGGTCACAAAACATTTCTGGTAAAACCAAATTTCCCAGTTATAACACAACCTGGTCTAATTCTCCTGCTGGTTAACTGATTTGAGTTAGGATGATGTCACACCTCAGAGGGAGGGGTTCTGAACCTGTAAACTACAACACTGCTCATACTTTCGTCACTCAGGCATTTCAAATAATGGCAGCACATATGAAGATAAGAGGCCTCACTCTGAGTTGGTCAGGTAGAAACCAAAATAAAGTTCTATGTTCTTATTTGTACATGGAAAAGATACAGTCACGTGTGAGATAATCTGACTGGACAAAATAGACATCACTTGTCATCCCTGACAGAGATCACCCACTCCAGCCACCAGTACTGTCACAGGTTTAATGACCTATAGAGACATAAGCATGGCCAGCTGGCCAAGTGGGTAGACTAGGTAGTGGTGAGAAGACCAGAGTTCTACAGTAAGTACTTTACTTTTTTTATTTTTTTTTTTTGGGGGGGGGGTTATACTAAACATAGGTTTAAAAATAAACTAAAAAGGGTTGCATGATTGAAGGTATTTATTAAAAGAAATATGTGTAACTGCAAATATGTTTCTATGTTATTATGGTAATGCAAAGAAAGCATGAACATATCTGTAGACAGAACTGTATCTGTATATAGGTATATATAATGTTTGTGATAACATTTTTGCATATATAAAATATATGTATATGTATATTTATATGTATATGTATGAGTAAAGAAATATATGTAAATATGCATATTTATATCTGTAAATTACAGATACACAACTGAATGAGAAAACATACAACTATCTTTTCATGTATATAAATGTATGCATTTATACACAAAAAAAAATTTGCGTTGCCACATAATTTCATTACAGTATTGCATTACCTTAGTTGTTAAAGTACATGTAGACAGTTTTTGTAAAGAAAGGATTTTTATTTGTGTAGTCCAGAAAACATTTATTAGTATAGTAGTTGTATAAGACAGTCATTTCTTCCACAATATTAACTGCACATATAAGGTGGCTGAGCTCAGTCAGGTTCCATATGTACCACAACTTAGTCAGAATGGAGGTTGCAGTATCAAGTTACATAGTTAAGTGAGAAATGACCAGCTGTATTACTTATATATAAACTATTAAACTGTTACCTTATATGCTTACAGTTATTAGGCAGAAAACTATCAAAGCACTGACTGTCCTGAAGAATATGTACTACATCCATCTGTAACAGTATCATTTTTAATGAAGGTTGAATGGAAAGGAAGGGACAACTTCTTTCAATTGCTACATCTTTCTGTGTGTGTGTGGACAGCTTCTGCTTCTGTCTGAACAAAATTCATAGACTTGTTACATGAAATTGCAATTTAGGTATGCAAACCATAGACTGAAAGTGTATAGAAAGATTGCAGACAACACCCATCCTCCAAACAGAGAAGCTGTGCACACATATAAATGTGTAACAATTTGAAGGATAATGCAGTGGTACTGTTTATGACTTGGATTATAAAAATATTCAGTAGTATGAGAATTCAGATATTAATAAATATTTAAACAAACTTATACTAAGCAAACAGAGCAGTAAATGAGATGCCGTGCATATATTAGTAGTGATATCAGAAATGTTAAGGAAAAAATGTGAAATACAGGTATACAACAACTGTATTATGTCTCTCTACCTAAAGAATAAGCAGTTTGTTTATAATAAGTCCAGCAAAGTAGGAGATTCACCAGATTGGCTGTGGCTGTTGATAACTATGAATAAATTATAAAATGCAGAATTCTATCTTTAACTGATTTTATAACTGAAAGTATTTTAAAGGATGGTAAATGAAGGCCTTCAGTCCTTTCAGTACATTATTGCAACTAGACCTAAACATATTTCAATGTATAAATGCAGTATTCTAATTGACTCATTATAACTGAGAGTATTTATAAAGGATGATAAGTGAAGACCTATATTGCTTTCAGAACATTATTGACAACTAGATCTAAAAATATGTCAATGTATGAATGCAGTATTCTGTCTTTTAATTGATTTCATTATTCCGTATAAATGAAAATATTTATAAAGGACGTCAAATGAAGGGCTTCATTGCTATCAGTACATTATTGAAACCAAAATTAAAATGTATATCAATTTATAAATGCAGTATGCTGTCTTTAACTGATTTTATTAGGCATATAAGTACAAGTATTTGTATAAGGTGTTTTCAGTACAAAATAGCAAGCAAATGCATATCAGGCATAAATATGACATGTAATGATCATTTATGTTAGCATAGTACACTGTAAAATGTAAACCCTGCCAAGATTTAATAGCAACACAGTCATTTTCCCAAGTATGCCTAAGCACTTCCCATATCATTGTTCCCATTTGTGTATAAGCACTCCTCATGTCACTGTTCCCATGTATGCAGAAACACTTCCTGCACATTCAGTTTTACCTCAATAAAGATTTATAAAAATAAAATTGTTTTAAAGTACTCAATTGAATGATGTGTAACATTATGTGTGAATTTATTGTGTGCCTTTTCTCTTTGTCTCCCCATCCTTTTCTTATTTTAACTGTGCATTCCTTTATCCTACTTAATTTTATATCTCTCCCATTTCTGCTCATTTTTTAAAAGATCTAAAATCCTAAGGAGCAGCACAGGTATGTACTTCCCAGAACGTTCACCCTCTGCTCGTTCAAGGCCATCCTCACAGGGTTAGGGCAGTGTTACCTGTCCTGCGGACAGCCTGGCACATGGCAACCTGACAAGCCTCACTGAGCAGGAACTTCAAGACTTGGATGAAGATGTGGTGGAGTAGGTCATGGACAGATAGCTTCAGCCTATTCAGTCTTCTCTTCAGTGGGTGGAAAACTCTCTGCCCCTGTTGGTGCTGACCACTGCACCAGCACAGGCCCCTGCACCCTCAACATTGGGGTCTTCCTCTGCGACACCAAGTGGCAGTGAAAATATTGCAGGCATTACGGCTTGGTGGCTGTTGTTGGGTACCACTTCTTGCTGCCCCATCCTTCTCTTATCCTTTCTCTTACACCCTCATACCTTCTTCCCACCCGAACTACCCTCTTAAATAAAAAAAAAAAAAAAATTGAAAAAATAAGAGTGTTCTCTCCCCCATTAAAAACATAGTACGCTACACTCCCACCTCTTCTAGCACAACCATATCTCTCACTTTCCATTCTTTAATGTAAACATTCGGATATGCAAATAATAATACTATATAAAATATAATAACCCCTCTTTTTTTTGCATATTAATAATAAAACTGCACAGCCTGCCACTTGCCTTCACGTTATTCAAGAATGATTGCACATAGTTTGTATTCAGATATTGCGGACAAACATGGCTAACTTATTTGAAGCCTATAGCTTTCATGTAGTCCTTTGTCTATACTTAACACTTACCTTCAGGTACTTTACACTTTTGCCATAAGTAGGCATGTTTATCAAAATGCCTTCACATTTCCTTAGCATGAATAACCTGCAATAGGTTTATTTGCATACAAGTGTGGTGATTCTCTTTGAGGATAACTATGCAGTTACAAAATCTTAAACTATGAAAACCACCCTTAGTCTCTGTTCTATTTGACTTAAAAAAATACCAATCAAAACTGCAAATTTCTACTCCACTGATAAACTACTTTTGGATGCTTATGAAATATCTCTGTAGAAAAAACATGTGTGAGGCAAAAATATGCCAGTTATATATATACTGAATTCAACTAGTTATCCAAAGCACTTATTATATGCAAATGTACAGTTAGGTTGTATCTTATGTCCATAACGTTTCCCTTGTTTGCGTCTGTACATACTACGTGAACTTTATCATTCATTAATTGGTTTAAAAAGAGCATCTATATCATAGTATACTGATGGCCTAATCTTTCAATAATAGTTGTGTCTTTTAAATATTTTTCTTGTTTGCACAGTTATTTTGCTGTAAATATCTTATATGATAAGGAAACAATTGTCTCCTTATGACAGTCACTAGTGGCATGGAGGAAATTATCAGAGACATATGCATATCTTGTACAGACATGCGCATATCCAGGTATGTTATACCCAACTTTTTCACTTGGCCTGTAAATGTGATCGCAAATCTTTTACTGGTCAAGTATATCATTTCATTGAATCCTAGTGTGTTACTTTATCAAATAAACATGCAAATCTTCAATAATATGAAAGTAATGCTTAATCTGAAAAACATCATAAAATAGTCCAAATATGTTTGTTATGGTAACTCATATATATGTTAGCATAAAAATGTGCATATCTTATCCAGTACGCAAGATGCCAAAGATGCTTTATTTCTGTCAATAAGTTACGTAATAAAGGCAGTAACACCATTTAATTACTGTCCAATAAGTAGGATTAGACAGTCACTTTTCAAAGTTTTTTCCAAAATGGGAAGTTAAAAAAAGGAAACATCTGCTCTGAAGAAATGAATCTCACATCTGCAAAAGATGGCTGATATAAATGGCATTGGGTTAACAAGCAATGAAACCTGTTCAAACATGATGGCAACAGATGAGGAGATGTTGATGTGGAAGAAACTACCTAAAGTGGAAGACATACCAGAATTAACAAAATTTGTGTCACATGTGAAGTCATTAATTACTGTCAGATAATCTCTTTTATAACTACGCATGGATATTCCAACAGCTTCCCTTGTTTCATACTACTGTGTTACACATGAAGTCAGTCATGTGAAATGCTCCAGCTGATGCAATTGTACAGTTACTGTTTTAATGTTATGACTGCTGTCTGCATATGTCAGGGGATGCACATTATTTTAGTCATGATAACCCCCCCCCCCCAACTACTGGTAAGCATAAGCGTTGGTAGGAACAGTAAAATATTTTTTTCAGGTACATATTATTATTTCCAGCAGTCTAATCACTGCACTGAATGAAGCTGCTTGTGGTTTACCTTGTCCAGGAATAGCTGCCACTAATGGATGGAAAGTGAGATATTATAAATACACTTAATTACATATAGTTTATGTAGTAAGGTACTTTATTACGTTTGCCAATGTCCAAATTTGTTGTATTGTGCAAGCATTTACTAATGTAGGTGCCTATCTTTCCTTCTCACAAAGTCTGGAAAACTAACAACTTGAAATCCTTCAGGCTACTGTTGAAACAACATCTAGAAATCTTCTGGCTTTGCTCATGTATCACACCTGGTTAATTTCCCTTAAGCTACCTTTATATCTCATCCTGCTCTGATATGGCTACTTGGCTAGTAATCTTCCATCTTATCCTGTATTATTTATGTTTACTTAGCCACATGCACTGTGCCACATTCTCCTGAACTTCACATTGTTATGAAAATTCATTTTACCACTGTGCTACTGTTATAAAATACTATGGTCTAAATATTGTTTGTCTAAAAACTCATTCTGATCTATCTCTGAATAATTTTGCATATCACTGTGTTGCCTGTGTCATAATTGTAATATGTTTGTATGATGACTATTCAGTCAATGTTTTTGTTTTCTCATTCTTGGATGCTCAGTCATTTTTTTCTCACTATTGTATATTCAAATGATTCAGCAAACTATATATATGTATACACATGGGGGGTGCAGGGGGGCTTGCCCTCCTGGTTGTCTGTAGGTTAGGTTTGTATGTTTGTGCTTTGGGGGAAGGTGTGTGCATGTATCTGTTTATGGTATATGTTTTTTGAATTTGTGGTTTTGTTTTTTGTCATTGCAGTGTTTCGGGTGTTTTGTCACGGGATTTTGGGCGTCGGCAGAGTGAGTGTTTGGTATTTAGTAGTGGTTCCGTATATATATATATATATATATATATATATATACATATATATATATATATATATATACATATATATATATATATATATACATATATATATATATATATATATATATATATATATATATATATATATATATGCATGCTATGTTTTCTCTATGTACTGTGGAGCTTTTCTCTGCTAAAAAGGAGTTTTCCACCCAGTCAGACTTTTCCGGTCAACAAAGGCAATAAATAAATAAATAAATAATGCACACACACTTGATGCCCAGGTGATGTAAAGAGGTGGTAGCAATTGTACATCTTAGAATATGAGCAGTTTGCAGGTGCAGTATAGTCACTAACACAATCCATTGCAGGTGCAGTATAGTCACCAGCAAAGTCCATTGCAGGTGCATTGCTGAGTCAAAGCACAGTCCATTGCAGGTGCATTGCTGAGTCAATAGCACAGTCCATTGCAGGTGCATTATTGAGTCACCAGTATAGTCCATTGCAGGTGCATTACTAAGTCACCAGCACAGTCCATTGCAGGTGTATTTTTGAGTCACCAGCACAGTCCATTGCAGGTGCATTGCTGAGTCAACAGCACAGTCCATTGCAGGTGCATTGCTGAGTCATCAGCACAGTCCATTGCAGGTGCATTGCTGAATCACCAGCACAGTCCATTGCAGGTGTATTATTGAGTCACCAGCACAGTGCATTGCAGGTGCATCGCTGAGTCACCAGCACAGTGCATTGCAGGTGCATTGCTGAGTCACCAGCACAGTGCATTGCAGGTGCATTGCAGAGTCACCGGCACAGTCCATTGCAGGTGCATTGCTGAGTCACCAGCACAGTGCATTGCAGGTGCATCGCTGAGTCACCAGCACAGTGCATTGCAGGTGCATTGCTGAGTCACCATCACAGTCAATTGCAGGTGCATTGCTGAGTCACCAGCACAGTGCATTGCAGGTGCATTGCTGAGTCACCATCACAGTCAATTGCAGGTGCATTGCTGAGTCACCAGCACAGTGCATTGCAGGTGCATTGCTGAGTCACCAGCACAGTCCATTGCAGGTGCATTGTTGAGTCACCAGCACAGTGCATTGCAGGTGCATTGTTCACACACACACACACACACACACACACACACACACACACACACACACACACACACACGCACACACACACACACACACACACACACACACACACACACACACACACACACACCTCCTCCATTTTCTACCAGCTGTAATTTTTACTTTGTGAAGTGATGGCACTCATGTCATTCAGAGGATTCACTCAAGGAAACCCTGAATGCACCTGCACAAAAACTGTGACATTAACTAAGCTGATATTAAACCATCCAACTTATTTCTGAGGCCTTTGGGAGCTTAACCTGCCCTTACTGTAAAGGATAATTATGGTGCTGTGAGAGGTTAGCCTACAGTCACATCTCTACTAGACCTGTATGGAATATCCCGGAGGGCAATGGTGGGGAATAAACCAGTGGGCTGCTGCTGCTGCACAAAATGGGAAGTACAAATGGGAACCAGAAACTAACTTGCTAAATGTGCACCTGATAAAGTGAAAATTACAAAAAAAAAAAAACATTGACAACTAGGCAGGAAGTTAAGACACACTACTCCTTCCCAAGCACTTATTCCACTCCTAATGACAAGGGCACTGCCAGAGACAGCAGGCTTGAAAGTTCACAGTCAGACTGCTCTTCCAATAACAGCATACATCAGCCTCTTCACCTTACGACTCAAGGGTAGCATCAGAGAAAAGAATAGCTCCCCAGAGAGGAGATCCACTGAAATGTGTGGTTCTGGAGAGAGTAGAATAGAAGACACTCATTGAAAGTACTCTTCCACAACCTCTTATTCCATCATTAACAGAATGGGCAATATTGTCTACCTGGCCTGCCCTTGGTGACAACAATCAAAATGACCTTCTTACAACACCATACTCCAACATTCAGTAATAAGCTACCCTCATACAAGGAGCTGTTTACTGATTTTACTGTGATTGATGGAACCACTTTAGTAATAGCAAATGGTGGAAAAGCTTGTCCATTATGGTAACCCAGGCTACCCACATGGACTGGAGAGTTGATAATATACATGAAGTCCTCTGCCTCTTTATTTATGATAGACCAAGTGAAACCTTAGTACAGCCATTACAAATGGTGCAGCTGTATTTATGGTTTAGTTGTCTAATAGACCTAGATGACAAACTAAAACAATAAGTGAGAAGGTCACTGAAAACCCGATCAGTAAAAACAAAATGAAAACTCCAGCAAAGCTAGAACTTCCACTGAGTGACCTACCAAACCTCTTGTATCAGAGGCACATGGGATATATGCAAACAACCCTTATGAACATCAGGTGTTTCAGCTAACTGGCGATTCTGAATGCCCATGACTTGTTTTGTCATTTTAATGGACAATTTCAGGCCAATAAAGCCAAACCCCACTAGCTGTAGATATGCATATTTTGGCCTTGATATGACCTCATCAGCATAGCACAAGCAGAGTGTTTGACTAAGCATAAGAAACACAGGGATGTTAGGATCCCCACCTATGGAATAAGCTTTCCATCTACATGAAGCAGCATTCATCCCTGACCCTGTTCAAAAGAAACTTTGATCATTGGATGGGAAATCACAAATTCACCCTAAGCCCAGTCCTCATGTTTCTGATGGGCAGAGGTTGACAGCAAATACATTAATCAACAGCTAACATGCCCCTGACACTCATAATCCTTAGCTACCTCCTTACTAACATAGCCCACCATATAGGTATCCAAAGAACTCTGGGGCAAAACTGGGGTTGGGTTGCATGGCTAGGCTTGTAAAGAACATGGTGATTGTTAGCCTAGGATGAAGCTATTCTGTGAATTTCTCTTGTATTCATAACCAGAGTCATAAAACTGTACAGAGCTACAGAGCATCAATCTAAAAGGCATAAAAAAATGGGTATGTCAATTATAGTGTAATGGCAGGCAAGTGAAAATGTGCCATCTTGAGTGTTTAATGACATGCATGTGAGTACTGGAGAAATAGCCTTGCAGGAGGTCACAGTTCACAGTCATCAGGCATGAAGTGTCACCGGTGCTTGCATCTGACTGAGTACAAAGGCAAAACATTTGTAGCATTGCAAGAGCAAATATACTTGAAGCAATAGTGACTCCTGTACAGAACCATCTCATCAGCAGCACTAATGTTCTCCTGAGAGTGTGACACATTGGAATACACCAATAAAAGTGATACTGACAAAATTTACAATACAACAGCTGACAGGCCAGTAACAACTGGACCACTTTGAGTGGACAGAGACATTGTATAGGTACTTGCTGAGCCCTGTATTCCACAAACATGAGCTGTAGGAATGCATGAACTTCCCATAGCTCTGGATTGCATGGTATGTATAGCTAGAAACATTCTACCTACTGGCACTTTCCAGAGACAAACTGGGGACACATTGGGTAGGTCGTAGGCATTGTACTGTAAAATACTCTAGGTATTCCTCAAGAAAGTTCTGCAATGTGTGAAGAAGCACATATATTTCCCAAACACTGGGGGGATAGAGACACAGCCATGTATGCTGTTATTATAAAATGCACTTCCTCAGTGCTGAGACCTATAGAATGCACCCATATGACAAAAAGTCCCTACCCACTGTCTATGGACAGTGTTACATTACATCTGCAGGAAGGCCTGCCATTGCATCAATAGCAAGGTAACCTGTAATGCACAAGGGTTATGACCCATGTGCCTTTATAGCACCATGGCAGTGACTATGATTCCAACATATAGCATAAAAGTCATTTGTATCACCACTTCTTACATGGATCCACCCCAAAGTGCTACCTAGTAAGTACATACAGCCACAAACAGTATGTACATATCTCATTCTATGTCTGTATCCCCCTTGTGTCCCTGGTGTGCCTCAGACAATGTAGGATTCCCTTTGATGCCATGGTTGATGACTATAGTATAGAATGTAGAAACCATAACCAAACATCATTATAACACTTCCCATACCCGAGTTTGCCCATGACCTGATAAACTCATGGCTCTGCTGCCTCAACACACATCTGGATAGGAAGTGCCATATACTGCTATATCAGCATGTCCACTGTAGCATGCTGCATATTATGATCCTTGGGAAGAAGGCAGCTCAGCTATCATTACTGGGACCTCCTCTCCTACAACAGCAGGACCTATCACAAATTCTAGCACATCAACCTCCAGCGATCACATTTATGACAACAAAAAACAGCAACCAGCAGCTACACTGCACACTCTCAGATATTTTTCTGCCCAGGCTTAGCTTCTTCTGATTTTCCTAATTGCTGCCATTACAGTTATATAATCTGTACTCAGTTTACATTCCATTCTGCTATCCTTTGCTGAAGTTCTTGCTCAGAATCTGCCTGTAATGCAACATAATCTGCATACAGCAACTTTGTTAAACACCCCCCCCCAACCTGTTTGCTAATGTAGCCCATCACCAGCATGAACAGCAGCAGCTCAGAGTTGAACCCTGATGTACACCCACTCCCACTGGGAACCCCTCTGTAAGATCGAACTCTGTTCATACTTGGGTGATTGGGTCCTTGTACATAGTTTGCACTAATTCTACCAATATTTTTGGGACTTTGAACCACCACAGGACTGTGCAAAGCAGCATTTTTGAAACATTGTCATACATTTTCTCCAAGTCTGGGAATACCCAGTTGGACTTGTTTTCTCATCTCTAGCTTATTCTCAACTATCTGTCTGACTGCAAACATCAAGTTGGTTGTGCTTCATCCTGATTTGAATCTGAACTGCTTATCTCCCATCTTACTTTCTACTACACTGCATATTCATTTATCAGTTACCCTCTCCAGAATTTTCATGTTACAGGAGATTTATACCTCTGTACTGCCCACAGCTGGGGATATCCCCCTTGTTCTTGTACACATGCACTAGTATGTTTATTCTTCAGTAATTTGGAATAAGCATTTATTACCATACTGCTAAGAGTACCCTCAGAAAGCCATTTCTCCCCATCTCACCCAACAGCCTGATCATAGCTGCTGTGACCTCATCTGAGCATGCTGCTTTCCCTGACTTCATTTTCCTTAGTGATATTCTTACTTCATCTATGGTGGGGTCCTCTTTTTCTTTCATCATAGACTGTATCTGGGGCAGCACAGCTTCTATGTGGCTTTCTATATTCAGAAGCTGTTGGAAGTATTTCTTCCATCTTCTTTGATGTCCTGTGGAATGGTGAGCAGGTTGTTGCTGGCATCCCTTATGAAGGATGTCTGACTATCTTCTTTATTTTTCTGTCTTTGTCTTGCAACCTGATAGGGTTTCTTTGTGCCATCTACAAAGTCAATTTTCAGAAGCTGGTATAGTGCAGATGATATCTTTTTATTGCTATTACAACTCCTCTCTTATCCTCTTTGTTAACCAACCTGTATTTCTTCTTAGCTGGTCCATCTTTTCTATCTCCTACTTTTTCCTGCATGCCTTCTTTCTCTTCATGACTTTGTGGACTTTTGCATTCCACCACCAGCTTTCCTTATGTACATTATTTCCATACCTGGCTCAACCACATATTTGTTCTATATTCCTCGCACCTGCTTGTTACGCACTGCTATTTTTCAACTCCACCTATTTCCTCTTCTTCCTGAGGTGGTAGAGCCCTGAGTAATTCCTTGAACACTTGTGTTTTCTCTTCAATCAACTGCTGTGTCATCCACCTAGTCTTTGTTGACCTTAGAGCCTTCTCTGACCACTGCTTGTAGCCGATTGTGGCAACCAGTGGTTTATGTTGTGGGATGACTGTTTCACTGGAGATAACTTTATAATCACTGATTCTACTCCTGTGCCTTTTAAGTAGTAGGAAGACATCTCCGTGGTTGCATGTTGGCCACTCTTATATATGATTTGTGACTGTCTGTCTTGATGAACCACATGTTAGGCACCATCAAGCTATTTGCCAGACAAACGTCTAACATGGCCTGTCCTTCATTATTCCTGTTGCCCCTACTCGTGTGGATCTAGGCAGTCCTCGTATCCTGTTCTGTCTAATCCGATATGTGCATTTAGGTCATCCATTATCAACACCAATTCATATTGTCCTGTTTTATCTAGTAGGTACTGCAACAGCTGCCTGAATGCAGTTGTTTCTTTACTATCACAACTTTGTTGTGGGACATAGGCTGAGATTATGAATAGTGCCTTACACTGGTGTATGATTGTCATGAGTCTGACACTAATTCTGTGGGCAGCCCTCACTGTGTTCTGAAGCCTCTCACTCACCACAGTTTTCACACCATTTCTAGGCTGTCAGTCTCCTAAGTAGTAGAATCTGGAACCCAAGCCACTGTGTGAATTTGTTGAACTGCCTTTCCATCTTGTCTCCTGGATACATAGGATATCCAGTCATCTCCTTACCTTCATGTCATCCACTTCCAAGCTGCATCCTGCCAGTGAACCTACATCAAATGTTACAGTAAAAGTAAAAAAACACACGAGTATGCAGCAGATCTAAAGACCCCAAAGTCAAGGAAAATATTAGGAATTTGACTAAGAATTTTACAAAGACTATTACCTTCAGTAAGGCAGATCATGAACTCATGTTGGCATATGAAGCCAAGGGCAATTACAAATCCTTCTTTAGTTATTTTAGAAAGCTAAGAAACAACACTCAACAATGTACATAACTCACACTAAATGACAAAACCTATCCAGACCTGGTGGACATTACTAATATCCTAGCAAATAAATTTAATGGAAATTCTACTCCTGAGATGAATATCCAAAGGCCTGTAACCCCCCCATAGCTCTCACCCTCCCTCCCCACCCATCATCATTAAAGAAGATATGCTAAATGTGCTGAGACTAAGAAAACTTCCTTAATGGGAATGGATAATATACTTGGATGTATGTTAAATAGTAGCAAACACACCATGGTACAACCACTACATAATCTATTTACTCTGAGACCAGTCACAGTCTCACTCATAGAATTAGAGTGTACAGCACAGGTGATGCCTCTCCATAAAGGTTGGCCAACTACTGACATCAGAAACCATAGGCCTATCAGGTTTGTGACTGTCATTTGCAAGGCCATGGAACACACTGAAACAGACATTTGCCAATGACATTAAAAATCATATCAGAATAGAGCCACAGCAATTTGGTTTAGTAAAATGTAACTCTTTCTAATGAACCTTTTTAACTTTTTTGGGAAAGTGAGACAAGCTGTTGATGAGTCGCATTGTACACTCAGCTTACTTTGACCTGACCAAGGCATTTGTCACATACTTCCATTCTTGCATGGTTATTAAACTAAATGCATTACAATTAGACCCCTAGTTGGCTAAAAGACATAACCCACGTGATATCAGTGGTAGGGGGAGTGTCAGAGAACAAGAAAGTGATTAGTGGTGTCTGGCAGGGCTCAGTGCCAAAACTGCTTTTGCTTGGTATTTATGCCTCTGACCTACAGACTACAAAATACAAAGTTTGCTGATGACTAACAGCTGGGGAACATTCAAATCCCCCTCTGACATAGAAGCCCTCCAGCAGGAGCTTACAGTTATTACTGTAAGGAGTACTGAAAATGTACTTAAATTAAATGCTAAAAATGCAGCATTATTTGCATCTGATAGACAAACCAGCCTCCCCCAGTATATAACATGACAATACCCCACTTCAAAGTGAAAATGTAGTTTGACACCAGGAAATCTGGGTGTACAATTCCATCTCCTTTCACCACCATGTAGCAATGGTTGTCAGGAAATCCTTCTACGTGGGACAGCTGACTGCCAAGGGAATATCATCCAGATCTTGAGATTATTGTCCCCTTGTATTTAGCACTGATCAGACTAATTACAGAATACAAGGCCCTCTTTGGAGGTATACCTTACCAGATATATAAACACTTGAAAACACCCCAGAAGTACCAAACAAATGGGAATCACAGGATTAAAAGCCCTAAGCTACCAAAAAAAAAAAAAAAACAGAAATACTCTCCCTCTTTTTGTTGTCTCACAGGCTCCTCCTAAGAGACCTGTGTCTAGCCTTCTGAGCAATCAGGGACCCAGTAGTTCAAGAGGTCCTGTGCCTTCACAAATCAAATAGTCCCAGAAATACTAAAACAAGAGATCTAAACCAGCTTCAGCAGGTCAATAAAACAAGATGTAGACAGATCTGTCACTCAGTGTCTCCCTCGCTTTGAGAATAGACTCCCCCTGCTGATAAAGCAGTGCGCTATACTTTCTTCCTTCACCAGGGCCTGATTTACTGGATGAGTATTTATAAACTCACCACAGGCATGAATGGCCAAGCCTTATGTAGGAAAAGGCAAGGCTTATTGGATGTAAGACACCATAACCTTGAACTTTTTAAGATTCTTGTGAAGTGTTTTGACATCTAACATGGTGTAAAGGCCATAAATATTGTTAGTATATAGTAGTTGTACTGTGTTTAAGTAATGAGGTTATATTCTGCCAGTCTACGAATCACTATGTTTCATACAAGCACATTAGCAGCATAATGGTGTATATGTGCTCTACCACTTTTCACCAACATGCCTTGGTTGCATACATGTAAAGACAGGCTGTGTGTGTATAAGAATCTCACTACATCAATGCATTAAGGTGCACTAATAGTGATTCACAGTCCCATGTATAATGTGATACTCAGATCACCATTTTATATTGCTGCAGATCTGTAAGGATGGTTATCAGTGTTAGTGCCCTACAGAGATCGTTTGACCGGTATCTTAAGGAGAATAAAATGCTGCTATTTCTCCTACATAACCATTTTAGGAGGTAGCTCTAGAGACCTTAGGGAAGTGCATTCTGTATGGTGGATAGCTGATATAACCTGGCAGACCAGCTGACCAGAGTAACCATCATTCATTTCATATAACCAATGTCTCACCCCTTGTATATGTCTCTCCACTCCTGTTTTTCTGTGCTATTTCATGAGTGTTTGTATACCCTTGCTGTCTGCCCTCCACCTTTTCCCTCCATTTACATGATTTTCAACCCTCTCTTTTTCCTTCTCTCTCTCTTCATATATATAAAACAGGGGCCTTCCCTGCAAAACCCTAAGCGCCCAACCTTCCCAAAGCCTGCTTTACCTTACTGTGTTCTTGCTATGTGTTCCTTCACTTGGTATACCCTTTCCTAGTTTCCTGTTCTTTCCTTTCCACTTCTTTCATGGTACAAAAAGTATTCATCTTGCTGAGCACTTGCTGCCTGGTCTTTCAATTTTTTATTTGACGCATATACAGATAGCCTGCCACTCCTGGTGGTTGCCTCTCGGTTGCTCATGCTACCAGGTGCACCTGTTACACATGGACTCAAGGGCTTTGCACAATGAAGAACGTGACCACTCCTTGCCCTTCTTATAATGTTCAGAGCTGCACTGATATGCTTTGTTTGTAAAGTTTCCTTTCTGCCTTATCACTTTCCTTACAGTGTAGTTATTTGCCTACTCATGCAATATATACATGCTTAGTTATGTCTATTTAGCACTGTAGTGTATTCTCGCTCTACGAAGTGACATACACTTCTATAACTTTTGACCTATGTCTCCTTGCTGAATACAGAAGCATGAATGATGTAAACTGATCAGCACTAGTAAACTATGTTTTTTTAATTATATCTGGTCTACATATACTAAACTGATTACCTCAATTATAAACTCTCAATAGTGTATTGACATTGTACCACATGAATTCCAGCCTGACTTTTTAAATACCTTATAATACATGACATGTCTATTACTGTTTTAATTGATATTTATTGTCTTTTTGGGTTTAAATGCTTCTTTTGTGTTTATAATACTGGTTTTACATATATATATATATATATATATATATATATATATATAGATATATATATATATATATATATATATATATATCTATATATATATATATATATATATATATATATATATATATATATATATAATATATATATATATATATATATTTATATATATCTATATATCTACACCCCACACCCCACACACACACACACACACACATATATATATATATATATATATATATATATATATATATATATTCATATATATATATATATATATATATATATATATATATATACATATATACATACTGCGGTGGTGGTGCTGCAGTAGCGTTGTCACCTCACAGTAAGACGTTGTCCTGTTCGATTCTCAGCTAAAGCGTCATCTGTATGGAGACATGCATGAATGGACGTACCTTCGTTGAATGTTGTGCATCAAAACTGGCAACTTGGTACATAAAAATCTACTGCCAATCATTAGCGGACTGGAGTTCCGCTGTGGCGACCCCTAACCGGGAAAAGCCGAAAGATACAACAACAACATATATATATAGATATATATATATATATATATATATATATATATATATATATATATATCCAAGAGGAGTGTTTTTTGGCACAGAAATTGTAGCTTATTTGCCATTTGGGCAGTTTTTCCATCTCTTTCTGGTTTAAAAGCCCACATTTGGGTTGTTTCCTGCCTTTCCTGTAACTCGTCTAGTCCAGATACAGATTTGCTGTATCCAGGACTGTTGGTAAGCTTCTGAGACCCCCAAGCCTTTCTGTGTTGTAGGGAAGCCTTCTAGCTTATTAGTGGGAGTGGTAAGCACTAGGTAGCCTATCTACCACAAGAGGAGTGGTTTCTGGCCCAGAAATTGTAGTTTATTGGCTGTTTGGGTAGTTTTTCCATCTCTTTCGACTTTATGGTTTAAAAGCCTGCGTTTGTGCTTGTTTCCCACCTTTCCTGTAACTAGTCTTGTCCAGGTACAGATTTGCTGTATGTAGGACTGTTTGTAAGCTTCTGAGCCCCCCAAGCCTTTCTGTGTTGGAGGGAAGCCTTCCAGCTTATCAGTGGAGTGGTAAGCACTAGGTAGTCTATCTACCACAAAAGGAGTGGTTTCTGGCCCAGAAATTGTAGCTTATTGGCCATTTGGCAGTTTTTTCCATCTCTTTCAACTTTCTGGTTTAAAAGCCCACACCTGCGCTTATTTCCCACCTTTCCTGTAACTAATCTAGTCCAGATGCAGATTTGCTGTATCCAGGACTGTTTGTAAGCTTCTGAGCAGTGTCAAAGTCTGCTCTTCATTTTTTCCCTTAGATCTGCTAGTTTTCTCCCCTCCTGCACATTTACTAGGTTATTAGTTTAGCACTTTACCAGACTTCTTGTAGCAATTATTGCAGCACACAAAAGTGCTATCAGTACTGAATGTTCTACAAGGAAACAGCTCCAGCACTTATTAATACCCACCCCTCCAGGCATGTCTAAAGGTCAGTTCCCTGTGCTTTCTCCTATTAGCCTGGTGAACTTGGGCAGCCTGAGGCAATGTAGCAACTGCCTCATGTACACTGACTACCCTCGTCTCTTACCTCCCAACACTCAGACTTGTGAGAGATGCACTTATATATCCAAATTAGAAGCCAAGCACTCTCCAGCCAAGACCAGAATAGCTGGTCAAGAGGAGAAGGTCAACACTTGCACCACACCACCTGGAACACATAGCCCTCCAGAACACACATCAGCACTGCCTTCACATAAAAACACAAACCACACACCCACCTTTGTGGAGGTTCTCAATAAAAATCTACCCAAACAGCAGAGACCTCCAAGACAGAAACACACTCAACCATCACAACACAACACTAATCACGAGACACATAACTCTCCTAAACAGTATGCCAGTCAACCAAAGCCCCTAAGGCAAAACAGCATGCCCAACACACTAGTCATAGGTGACTCGATAGTGAGGCACACTGATGTCCCACTCACTAGGTTGAATAAGGAGAAAGTAACAGTTAGCTGCCTGATGCACCAATGCACTGTACGAACACATGTACACAAATGCATGGATCTCACCATACGCAATAGAACCAAGATGCTCTCCCCTCAAAAAAAAAGGAAGCCAATCTGGTGATTCCCTGCCATAAACAAACTCTACAACAGAAGGAGGAAACTGATGCAGAATAAGGTTAAGTCCCAAGACTGGAAAAATTCCCTTATCAGCCTCACCAAAAGGTTGGGATCCCTCATCAAATTCTCTAATGCTAGCTATGAAAACAGAATTGCAGCAGATAGTAAAGACAACCACAATGCCTTCTATAGTCATGCAAAGAATCTCCACGACAATATCCAGATTTGCTCTGAGCTACTACACAATGGTACCTCCTATACCGAGCCAACAGATATTGCCAATATACTGGCCGACAGATTCAGTGCTAACTTTACCCCTCTGTCCCGCCCCAAAAGATCAATCACAATACCAGTAGATTGCCAGGCACCCAGTATTACTGCTGCACAGGTTAAAACAGCACTGTCCAAGACCAAGAATACAGCTTCTATGGGACCTGACAATATCCCTGGCTGTGTTCTACATGAACTACAGAATGAACTGGCACCTCACCTGTGTGCCCTGTTCAATCACAGCCTCACCTCAGGCTTTGTCCCTACTAAATGGCGCACTGCTACAGTCATCCCTCTCCACAAAGGAGGAGCGACTACAGACCCTGGGAAATATCGCCCCATTAGGCTGATGAGTCTGATATGCAAAGCTATGGAACGCATCATCATGGACCTAATAAACAAGGATATAGGGAATCTCCAAACTCTGGATCCTACAAAGTCTGGTTTTGTGAAGGGTAGATCATGCCTGCTCAACTTGATTGACTTCTTTGAGTCAGTCACCAGGGCTGTGGATGAAGGCAAGGTGGTTCATACAGCCTACCTTGATTTGGCCAAAGCCTTTGATATCATCCCTCACTCAGGAATCATAGAAAAACTCACTAGGCTAGGCATCAACCCCTATATCACTAGGTAGGTTGCAAACAGGCTCACAGATAGGACCCACAGTGTGAAAGTAGCTGACTCCAAGTCAGACTGCTGACCAGTCATGAGTGGAGACCCACAGGGTTCAGTCCTGAGTCCTCTCCTGTTTGGTATCTACTTCTCTGAAGTCCAGGCCAACACAAAGGGACTCTGGCTGATAAAGTTCACAGACGATTGCAAGTTGGGAGCTATTATTAACTCCCTAAGTTATGTTGACATCCTACAGAAAGGCTTCAATTAGACCAACGACTGGTGACAGAACCATGGCCTTAATCTCAATGCCAAAAAATGTGTCATCATCCCCTTGGAAAAAACCCAGTTCCCTTGAATTACCACATTGATGGTAGTCCACTGAACACAGAAAACATTATAAGAGATCTGGGAACACAGGTCGACAGCAACCTCTCTTTTGACCACCACTTTGCCACTGTGGTCAGAAAGTCCTTCTGTGTGGCACATCTCATTACTAAGGGTTTTGCATCCAGGAAGAAAGAGGTCATTGTCTCCCTCTATTCTTCCCACATTAGGCCAATCATCGAGTACAATGCCCCATTTGGCATGTACCTCACTAGACACCTGCAACAACTGGAGAGGCCGCAAAGTACCTCACAAAGAGGATCCTAGGCCTTAAACACTTATCCTATATGGATGGACTCAAAAAACTCCAACTATTCTCTGTCTCATATCGCCTACTTAGAGGTGATCTCTACTTGACTTACAAAGCCATGTCTGACCCAGCTCTGTTAGAAATGCTACATCTAAAGAAATCCCAATCCCTTCGCACCACACGCTCCAGAGACCTCAACCTCATTACCACAATCAAAAGAACATGGTGGCGGGACAGGTTCATAATCCAGAGACTGCCCATGCTATGGAATAGACTCTCCATACAAGTCAAGCAGAGCACCTCACTTGAAATCTTGATGAGTGTATGGGAAATAGAAAATTCACCACGGGGATCACTCCAGTGGCTCTACTCGACAGAGGCACTAGGAACTAAAGTCGGGTGGCACGATGCCAGGGTAATCCTATAGCTAGGCTTGTAAAGGTTCCAGGGCCATTAGCCTAGTACAAACCTATGAACCTATGAACCATTATAGGCACATTAAACAGTAGCACACAAAATATTTTCCTAGTAAGAACTAGGTAATACAAAAAAAGTTTGAGACATGCTACTGCAATCCAGAAATACACCGTTTAAAAAGAACCTCATTAGAAGATTATACCTAACTACTCCAGAACTGTGTATAATTTTAAAGATATTGCTTTTAAATATGTACTCATTCTAGAACACTATAGAATGCAAATCACAAACGTTCAGAAAAATTTTAACAGAAACTGTATGTCAAGCAAACAATAATGCCAAATAGGGTGTGTGTTACTGTGTAAATAATGCCCGCCCGGGGGTGTTATGGCAGAGGGCCTCTACACCTCTGGAAGGGCATTATTTACACAGTAACATATACCCTGGAAGATATTATTGTGCTTAGAGAACAGGCTGTCTGTAAAACTGTTATGTTTTATTTACTTATGTTTCTATTACTATAATAACTATACTTTAAATTTATGCATAATGTATATATATGTATATATGTATTTTTTTATGTAAAATGTCCTCTACCTAATGTTTCAAACTTTTTATAGTATATGTAAGTGGTGTTGGGGAAGTATTTTGCATCCAAAATATAATATTCTAAAAAAAAAAAAATATATATATATATATATATATATATATATATATATATATATATATATATATTTAGGTTTTATTTATTCCCTTACTCCTAAAATTTGAGGTTTGTTGTCAATCATGGGGGACTGAAGTCAGTAAGTAATGACATACATTTGAGTTTCACACTTTATTTCCTTCAGAAAACACAGGCTAATACAAATCCTTTTATTCTAGCAACTATCTAATTTTATAAGAAGAATATTTAAAATGTTCATATTTTTGTGCCTTTGTTCCCCTTTATTTTAGGCTTTATCCAGATTTCTTGAGCTAAGCAGTCAAGAGGTATACATACCTCTTAAATGCTGCTGCCACTGCTCAATCAATCTCACTCTCACTCTCACAAACACAAACACACTCCCACGTCCATGCACACAAGCATGTATGCACTCACACACACAGACAGAAACATAAACATACACATACAGATACCACACTCTCTCTTCTTTCATTCTTTTTTATGTTTCCTTGAATTTATACATGCTAAATAGCAAAAGCAGTGCTTAGTGAGTGTGACATAATGGCTTAATCACTCTCTCTCAGTTTTATGCATACATACATTTTCATACATTCATACACAGTTTTTTTTTAATTTTTGTTTGCTTTAATTTTACACTCACTAAACAGCTTTACACTTGTTAAAAAGAAAAGCACTGTTTAGAAAGTGTAAAATAATGGCAGTCATTAGCTTTATTTCAGTTCAAGCTCCATGGCAGCTTAATGTGCTGCCATGAAGTGGAAGACTCCATCCCGTTCCTATGGCCTTACATTTTCTTCAGTGAAGTCTCCCCTACCCTAATAATTACTCATCTTTCCCAGCTTCCTTCCACTCTTCCTTATTTTTTCCCTCCTACCTCCCACCCCATCTACAGCTTATTGTATCTCCTGAATATAGTGAATAGTGTATGCTGCATTTCCTTATTGTATATACTGTAAATGATGTATATAGTGAATAGTTACTGTGTATATTGCATTTTGATTCAGTTATATAATTTACCTTAAAGTTTAAATGCTGACAGATTATATAGCTGCATTTTTCATTATATTGCCAGTTGCTTGTTTGTAAATCATCACTATGCACATACTTATTTGAAAATGTCAGCTTTATTAACTTGTGCTTATTGCATTCTCCCAATCTGAAGCTGAAGATAGCCCATTCCGATCAATGTTCTACCCCAGTTAAAAAATGAAAACAAGCAAATGAATAATCTAACCAGCTCACCATTCTCAATATGTGACTAAAGACAGACTGTCTGTATTGTAATACACAGTGTTATAATACTTTACTGATGTATGACACTTTGTGCTTGTGCTTTCTCACATATATCTACAATGCTTAGGGTGCATTTTGCAGCCTGGGCACGTTTTTTTTCCTTCTAGGAATGTAGCCATTCTCTCCCAAACAATGTGTAATGCAACACTGAGTGTTTACCTTCTCTTCTTTCCACAAAGCCCTTTTAGCCATAAAATGGTTACACCAACTGGAGAAGGTAGGGTTCTTGAATATGTGATCATTGCAATGTCTCGACCTGATTTTAGATCAAGAGGAAGTGTGAACATAGTTTTCACTAAACTAACCAATCTCATTCCAAGTAAAAGCAGGGTTTGTAGAAGCCACTGTTTTTTTTTTTTTCAAGATGTGGTATTCTCAGAAATGTTTCCCAATGGCACAGGCCACAGACCGTGAATCATAGCTGCCGGGCAGCTGGTTTGTTCCATGTTTGCCCAAGTAACAGATTTAGCATGAGTAACAGTAAACTCCTCTTCTTTTGAAACTCACATTCATTGAAAATACAGCAAAAAAGTAGCAAAAGTATTCTAACTGGATTCCATAGTCACACAAGTACACTAGTCCTGCAAAGCCAGTTTAAAAACTGTTTAAAAATGACCATATAATAAGAGCATAAGGTACTTTCATCCACAGACATACCCCCACCATCACTTCTAGCCACATTTCAAACATAACACTCTTAATAAGGAATTAAATAAATGGCAAAATGAAATTAAAAAAAGAGCAGATCCATATGCAATATGTACATATGTGCTCTACAGTTCTTATTAATTGGCATTTCTGTTAATATTTTAAAATTCAAGATTATGAAGCAAAATTAATAAGTCCATCTTTATAAAGAAAAAACAAAACCAATGGACCACACCGGCTTAATTTTGAATAATAAAATATACGTAGTAGAAAAAGAAACATCACTGTATAGGCAGAAATGTTTAATAAAACACTGTAGAACATACAAAATAAAACACGGTAAGCACTTTCGCAAAGACTGCTTCTTCGGACCATAGAAAATTCACAGTGAATATATAATATATATATCCCTACAACCAATAAAACTTCTCTGTTAATCAATTTGAACATCATTTAGGGCAAAAAGGTCTTCTCTGTTTCAAGTTAGGTTTTAAAGAGACCTTACCATTTACGCTCTTGACTCTATCTGCTTGCAAGTTCAAAATCCAATATAACTCCCTATGTTTCTTTTTCTACTAAGTCCTTCTTTATATTTCTGATTCAAATTCAAAGCAGAAGGTCAATACCTAAGATTTAGAACTTTAGATTTAGATTTCAATTTTATCAAATCAATTTCTTGTTTACTATTTTCTTCTAATAAAGTAATACACTCTGAAAGTAGATGTGTCTCCAGTTGTAACCATCTTCTTATTATAATTTTCTTAGCAATAGCTAAACAACACCATAAAAGAGAACACTGAGCTTTGTCAACATTTGGAGGAATCAGAATATTATACAAAATCAAATCTCTTGTATTGAAAAAGTTATCAGACCATAGAGCTTGACCAAACTTTTGTATATTTTCCCAATAATCACTTAAGGAGGAACAATCAAAAATAACATGAGACCAATCCACTTTACAATTTTGATTACATCTTCAAGATTTATTTTTGACTTATCTTTTTTAGCTAATCTAAGTGGAGTAAAAAAAGCTCTGTGAAGAGTTTTCCAAGAATATATTTTCCAAACAGGAGCATGAATAGTTTTAGCAACAGATTGCAACTTTAACTTTGTGTCTGAGTCATAAAATATAAATATCTAATACCCTGAATTTACTTCAGTTTTAAGATGTATTACAATTGAATATCATGCAGATAAAATACATTTTAAACTATCATAATTACACATTACTCTAAATGAATAATCAATGAAGGGAGGTATTTCTAATTGATCAGATGAATTGAAAGAACTAATCTTCTCAGATATAAATCCCTTAATTTTTAATATTTCTGAATAGTCTCTAAATCTAAGTTGAAATCCATGTATTAAGCTATGAACTGATTTCAACTTGGATCCTGAAAAACAATTAAACCAACCTAGGACTTTTTCCCATCTTAATGTTTTCTATTCTGTTATCTTCCTGCTTACTTCTACCAAATGAAAATGCCTCAATGGTTTTTAGTTATATATTTAATGAGTTTCATATTACTGTCTGTAATAAGGCTTAAGAAATGTAATGTTTTCTGTTTTACATTCACCTTTTTGTAAATTGTGATTGTTGGCAACTGTCAATTTTTTTTGTATATTGTTTGTGAATCTTTTAAAAAATGTTGTAATCGTTTTGTACTATTGTTATGGAGTTTATCTCCCCAGGTTTTTGCTGAAAATGGGCTACTTGCCCAGACGGACTTTACCCGGTTAACAAATGTAATATAAAATAAATACTTCCTACTAACTCAATCAAAGAGCAAAATGGATGAATCATAAAAAAGACAGTTTTTTTTTACAGTAGAATACTTATAATGTAATACCTTAAAACTTTTAAGAATGGAAATATTCAGGGTTTAATTATAAGTAATTTACTGAGCTACCCTATGCCCCCTAACTGGGGAATAACACACACAAATACAGACACACAGGTACACACACACCTTGTAATGCTGCAAATAATGAGAGAAATTACTTCACAGCCATAATTCAACTACTCCAGGTTGTCAAATAAATTAAAATCTCATATCAAAAGTCTCTGTGTGTATGTCAATCTCATACAAAACTGGAAACAGACCTCTGAAACAGAGCAAAAACTGACTTTAAAAAAACTTTGCTTGGCCAGGCCACCAAGCCAGCATCGGTGCTTTATCTCGTCCTGCACTAGACAGTTTTAATGAGTACATGCAGTGTCTAGTCCTCTCAAACTATCGCCACATATTAATCATGGATAAGTGCGTGGACTCTTATTTTTCCCCTTGATATATCAGCTTACTATAGGTGAACATCATAAAAAGTTCAAATATGAGTACAAGAGATGAGAAAGAGGCTGACATTCACCCACTCCAGGTGAAACAACAGGGGAATAATTTTGTTCAGATTATCCCCTGATAGCAATACTTAGAACTCAGATAATATATAGAGAAACATATTCAAATACTATATAGTATATGGACTGCATTCTTTAAAAATAAAGTAAGGAAAATGAGTAGGTCTCTTAATGCTCCCAAAATTACACAAATATACAGAATTGTTATGGGCATGCAACAAAATTCTATTGTAAATATTAGACTAAGTTTGGAAAAATTCTTGCATTACATGCTTCTGGATGAAGAGAGGATAACAGTTACAGTTTACTTACATGAAGTGTATCCATATCTGGTATTATGCCCCTGACAGATCTAGGAATAAAATATGAGTCTGTGTATTGGTGATGTGGTGTTGAGCATAGTAATTATATTCACATGTATTGGAATATAGTGAAATAAGACACATATGGGAATGGACACTGAACAACATTAAATGGGCATCACAAATATCTTGCTATGTGATAGATGTTCATATTTGGTTACTATAGATTCTGCCTCGTGGTGTCAAACTAAATGGGACAATTTTTTGTTTTGATAAGAGTTACTTTATCTGTATTATTAGCTACCATTTTAAATACAGGAGGAAGGTGTAATCATATTGGCAAAAATAATTCTTATGCACTTGTTAGAGTCTTAGTTCTTGGTTATGAAGAAAAATGGATGTGAGGGTATGCTCAAAGTTTTCATTATTGTTTTCATATTTACATTCACACAATATAATATAGGAGAAGAAGGTTATGTTATAGAGATAGAAAATCTTTTATTTTGGACACACAAAGAGTTTTTCTTCATTTATAATAACAAAACTACTCAGCTAAAGAGGAAGGGGTTGACTATTATTATAAATGCAGACTTGACTGATCCTCCTCCGGTGCAGCTCAGGAAGTTTGCACTGTAACCTCCAATGGGTGGAGCCTAAGCCTTTTGACAGAATAAAATGTTGCCCTCACATTTCAAACAAATGCTCATATCGCTGGAACTATAGGGGTTATGAAAGAAGTATAATTATACAATGACTGACCATTCATATTCAGAAACAAGCATGCTGATTGGCCAGCCCAATCAGTGTGTCTGTTGTAAATACAAGAATATACCAATGGAAAAAGGTCTGGTCACCTAGACTTTTTTCCATTGTTATATTCTGTAACTTTTATTTATTTATTTTTTTAACAACAATACATAGAATCAAATATGCAGACTCCGGACATACAAGAGAGACAGGATGGACAAAATACTAGGGAAATAAGGTACATTATTTAAAACTAAAGACACGTACTTGATTTTCTTTCTATTTCCTCCATTCTGTCTCTTTCCTACCCCAAAATTGTCCAAAACTTTTTTTTATTTAAAAAACAAAAAAAAAGAAAGAAAAAAGGAGCAATGGAGACATTCTTTTCTCCGTTGTTTCCTTTCCAATGCACTGATGTATGGGTAAACATTGGAAAGCAAATCCCATACGCATTCGCAGTTCATCAGAAAAAAGACCAGGATATTAGAAAAATGTGGAAGGGCAGCATGGAGGCATTATACAAAGACATGTCCCTGAATTAACTAATCTTCAGTGCAGGACTAGCTTAGTCCTGCAAGGAAGCGGCCATTTAGGAGCAGGATGGTGGCGCACCATGCACATTAATGAAGGCACACTGCCTGAGCTCCTAATCTTACACGAAGCGTGTAAGAGTGCAGGGGGCATGTCTGAGAGTAGAGCTCTCAGAATGTACACATCACCACAATGAAGAACAGCAGAAAGTCCAAAAGAATGAGTGAGGCCGCTCATAGGTGTCCGCATATCCCCAGCAACATCCCCCACGTGTACAACAGCAATAGTAAATACACAATATAAATATACCATTTTTTTATTTTTATGAAACAGATTAAATGTAACCATAGGTGCGTGGGTTTGCCCATCACTTAGCTATGGTTAATGCAGCTTAAATGTCTGAAGAGGATAACAAGGAAGATATATGCAAATGAAGCAGTATAGCAATAGTGTAGTGGGCAGAGCATTCGCCTTACGAGCAGGCATTCCTAGTTCGAGTCCCACTGCAGCACATTCCATTTTCCATGTCAAATCACATTATGACCAATATTTTAGTTGCATAACCTACTAAATAACATATATTTGTGAACTGGAGTACTGCATTAAATGCAGATGTGAGGTGTCAGTTTCATAATGTTGCAAAGTCCACAGAAAATCACATGTGCCCCATACAGTATATGCACACAGGAATCATGGATACAAATGGAAGGTAAAATGTGTAATGAATGATAACTCCATACAGCTTCCACATCCCCCACCTTCCCAAGAACCATTAGACATTACTGTCTAAATTAGAGTAGTGGAAAGTGGGAGTAAGCACTAGTAAGCAAGTGTAAGCAGTATTAAGCAGTAGTAAGTGGGAGTAAGCATATGTAAGCACTAGTAAGCAGGTTTAAGCCCATTTGCGCGGGGGTAAGCAATGCACACACAGGTTAAGCAATATTGAAGCTAACTCTCTGTAAGCATATTTAAATGGAGGTTAGCATTGCTTACCCTCACGCAAACCCATGCAGACCCACTTACAAGTGCTTAAAAGTGCCTTAATCACTGTATCCAACAGCCACTGTTCTGCCCACAACAAAATGAACAGCTTTGCAGGTTTTGGACCCAGGACCCTATACACTATAATCACAGTAGTTAACCGCCAAGGCATCACAGCAGTACATAAAATTGAAGTAGCACCAAGCAAACCCTCACTATAGTAAAATCAAACTGACTATGTGAAAGGAATCAGCATGCAGTCATATGTTCTATAACCTATACATAACATAAATATGTGAACTGGAGTATTGAAGTAAGGCCAGATGTGAGGTGTAAATGTAACAGAGTGTTGAAGTCCCCTACTAAACATAAGGACCCCATACAGTCTACGTACACATGAATCATAGATACCAGGATATATATATATAAGATGTAATGAATAATAAATCAATGCCAAAAAGCAAATATAATACAAAGTCAATTTTAAGCAACGCTAAGCATTGCACAGGCCAGCTTAGGAGGTATAAGCAATGTGTAGGCCAGCTAACTCAATGTGCCCAGTGGTATACCCCTTTAAACAATGCCAACTTTAGGTAAGCAGGTTTATTATGGATAGGTATGGCTAAATATTCCTCTTATGTCCTTCACAGTGGCAAGTGAGTGGGCTCTGAACCAGGTGGCCCATGGCTGTCGCCTGGAGAGGTAGCGACACGAGGAAGGTTAGTAATACTCTTGCATGTACTGTCATAGGAAATAAATCTAAAAGTATTAGTAAATTAATTATAGGTTCATAGGTTCATAGGTTCATACTAGGCTATCTGCCTGAGGGCATTTACAAGCCTAGCCCATCGTTTTGTGGCTTACGCCACCCCTTTAGTATGGGGAACTATACCCATTATTTTGCTGTGCCTCTGTTGAGCAGTGACACTGAGGTAATCCCTGGGGTGTATCTGCGATCTCCCATCCATTGGTCAAGATTTCTCTTGAACAAGGCCAGCGAGGTGCTCTGCCTCACATGTACCGGGATTTTGTTCCACAGCATAGGGAGTCTTTGGGTGATGAATCTATCCCTCCAGCATGTCCTATTAATAGCCGTGTCGAGGTTTAAGTCTCCCGCCCTTGTGGCTCTGATGGATCTAGATTTTTTGAGGTGAAGCATATTCATCAAATCTGGGTTTGACATGGCCTTGTATGTTAGGCAAAGGTCACCTCTGAGCAAGCGGTGGCGACTGAATAGAGCTGGAGTTCTTTCAGTCGGGCAGCATAGGACAGATTTTTGAGACCCTTTATCCTTTTGGTGAGGAACTTTTGTGGCCTCTCCAGCTGCTGCAAGTGTCGGGTCAGATACATTCCGAATGGGGCATTGTACTCATTGGTCTGATGAGTGATGAGTAAAGGGAGACTATGACCTCCCTTGATCTAGATGAGAATCCCTTCATGATAAGGTGGGCAATGTAGAAGGTCTTCCTAACTACTTTAGCTACATGGGTGTCGAATGACAGACTACTATCAACCTGGGTCCCCAGGTCCCTGATAACTTCTTCTGTGCTCAGTGGATTGCCACCTATTTGGTAGCTAGGGGTAACCTTGTTTTTCCCGAAGGGTATGACTATGCATTTTTTGGCATTTAACTTTAGGCCGTGGCTCTGGCACCAGTTATCCGTTTCTGTGAGACCCTTCTGAAGGATATCTGTGTCAGATGTGTTTTCTACTATGGCACCCAGTTTGCAGTCATCTGCAAACTTTGTCAGCCATAACCCTCCTGTGTTTGCTTGTACTTGAAAAGTAGATGCCAAACAAGAGTGGGCCCAGGACTGAGCCCTGTGGGACACCACTTGTGACAGGCTTTGAGTCTGACATGGCGCCAGCAACTCTGACCCTGTGGGTTCTGTCACTCAGCCAGTTTGCAACCCATCTTGTGATGTATGGGTTAACATTTAAGCTGATGAGTTTTTCAATGATACCCGAGTGGGGTATTGTATCGAAGGCCTTAGCCAGATCGAGGTAGGCTGTATGGACTGCCTTTCCTCATCAATGGCTTTGGTGACTGTTTCAAAAAGTCAACCAAGTTTAAAAGGCATGATCTGCCTTTGACAAAGCCAAACTGGGTTGGATCCAAAGTCTGCAAATTCCCAATGTCTTTATTTATGAGGTCCATTATGATCCTCTCCATGGCTTTGCAGATAAGGCTTGTCAAGCTAATGGGCGGTAATTTCCAGGGTCGGTGGAGGCACCGCCTTTGTGAAGTGGGACCACAGTTACAGTGCGCCACTCCTGGCACGTATCCAGAGGTAAGACTTTGATTAAACAGCTGTCCTAGCTGTGGGTTTAATTCCTCATTGAGTTCGTCGAGCACACAGCCGGGGACACCATCAGGTCCCATGGATGCTGTGTTTTTCGCTTTGGAGAGAGCCGTTCTCACTTGGGCGCTGGAGATGTTTGGGGGGCTGCAATCGTTTGGTATAGATATCTCTCCTTTTGGTGGTGGGGAGATGTTTGCACTGAACCTGTCAGCCAGTATGTTGGCAATGTCTGTAGGATCAGTAATCTTCACATCATTTTGAACTAGTTCTGAGCATATCTGGGAGTTTCCTCCTAGGTTTCTAACATAGCTAAAGAAGGCCTTATGATTGTCTTTTGAGTCTTTAGCTATTTTTCTCTCGAAATTTGCTTTGGATGATTTTATGAGAGCTCTTAGTTTTTTACTTATAGTGATCAAGGGTGTCTTACCTTTTAAGGATTTTGCTCTATCTTGTAGTAGCTTCCTCCTTTTGTTGTAGAGTTTGTTTATGGCTGGGGTCCACCAGACTGGACGCTTGCCTTTGGTACAAAGAGTCTTTGTTTTGCTTGGGATTGCCTTATCCATGCAGTCCTGCAGGTGCTGGTAGAAGGCATTTGTAAGTGATTCAGCGGCTTGAGTACTGTTTTCCGCCGGCTCGGGGCCTTAAAGGAGACCACACTAGTCTTTAGAAGTGTGAAGTCGGCTTTTGAGAAGTTCTTTACTGTGGTCTTTTTATTTCAGGTGGGGGTGGGATGAGGACCTCCAGCGAGATTAGTTTGTGATCTGATCTCACCAGTGAGGGGTATACTTCGGTGTTGAACATTGTGCTCCCATGTTCGTGATGATGAGATCAAGTATGTTATCTCCTCTTGTGGGGATGGTGACTAGTTGTTCCATGGCATTTGAGTTTATGAATTCCAGGAACTTTTGGGCTAGGGTGTTTGGGCTTGAGTAGTGTTCCCAGTCTATATTAGGGTAATTGAAGTCACCTAGTATGATGGTGTTTGGTGATACATTTATCCCTCTAGTGTTTTCAGGAAGGCCATGTGAGGTTCCTGAGTTTGTGAGGGTGGCCTGTAACATGCTACAATTTGCAGAGCAGTCTTGCCTACGGTTAATTGCACCTGGATGGTCTCCGATGCATCGTGCGTTGCCACCAGTCTTGAGGTGTGGGTGTCCTTGATGAATATGGATACCCCTCCTTTCTTGGTATTGTCCGGATTTTGGGGCGGAACGCATGATATGAGGTAAAACCTGATAGCGCTGGGGTGCTCTCAGGAGCCTTGAACCAGGTTTCTGTCACAGCACAGACATCGATGTTCTCCATACTGAGAAGGGCCTCGAAAGTGCATTTTGAGATTTAGACTTCTGGCATTGAGCAGCATTACCCTTAGTTTTTTCCTTTTTGTGTTCTAGGGTGGTAGGTTTAGAATTTGAGCCTTGCCTAAAAAGGCACTATGGGGTGGCAAGAGCCTTTGCCAATATCCGAATCCCAGGGTGACAGGTGCAAGCCGTCCCTTGCGAAGCAGCGTGGCTTGTCCAGCATGTCATCCCAGGCAGACAGATACTGGATCCCCTTTGAATGACACCAGTGTTTAAGCCAATTGTTAAAGCTGATCATCTTATCTCTGTATTGTGGCATCATTCTTGGTGAAGGTAGGATACTGCTCAAGGTCAGGGTCATACCTGCCTGGGCTACATAATCAGAGAGCTCCTCAATGTCTCTTTTCATGTAGTCCAAGGAGGTGCGTCTCAGGTCGTTTACACCAGCATGGACAATGACTGAGTCATATTTGTACCTGCTGTTGAGAGACCTGAGTGCTTGCTATGTGGCGGATTCTAGCGCCCGACAGGCAGCTTACTGTGACCTTCTCCTTACTCAGTCTGGTGAGCGGGACGTCAGTGTGTCTGACTATGGAGTCACCAATGACTAGTGTGTCTGGCATTGTGTTTGGCCTTAAGGGCTGTGACTGTTTGACACTCTGACTGTGAGGTCTATGTGTTGCAGGTGTTGTGTTCTGAGGTGGTGGTTGTTTGGGTGTCTGCTTTGGTGGCCTCTGCTGTTTTGGTAGATTTTTGATCAGAGCCTCCGAGTATGTCTTTGTGTGTTTATGTGTATGATTTGAGGTTGTAATGGTACTATGTGAGACTGGGTCTATAGTTTGTGTGGTAACCTTCTCCTCCTGACTGGTCTCGCCAGTCCTATGTTGAGAGAGCTCAGCCTCCAGTTTGGCCGTATAGTTGCATCTCTCGCATGTATTTGTGTTTTGTGGGAGGAGGAGAGGGTTGTCTGTGTACATGAGGCAATTGTAACATTGCCTCAATATTCCCAGGTTCACCAGCTGAGCAGGAGAGGACACTAGCAACTGATCCCTCGACATGCTAGAAGGATAGACAAAAACTTTAAAAAAGATTCCGGGGGATGTGGATGACCGAGAAATGGGGGGTTGCCTTTTTGGGGTACTATCTATGACAAGAGTGCCGTATCAAGGTAATAAGTACTGTAGGAGCAAGTGCTAGGTTTAACAGATAGAGAATAGTCTACTTGGAGTCAAGTAGAGATGATCTTTTTAGTTATAGGATGCGCTGATTTGATCAGTAGTATAGTTCGAGGAAGGTAGTTTTAAGGGAAAATTTGAAGAGTGGACTTTAGGTAGCCCGAATAGTTTAAACCTGCTTAACCGGCGCTGCCCTAGTGTGCAACAGTGGCAGCTCCGCGCTAAATCGCGCTAAATCGCGCCAAAGCGTGCTTTATAGCAGGGGGCTGGAAAAGACAGGAAATGACCCAAAATGGCCAATAAACTACAAGTTACTGCTTTAAACCACTCCTCTGAGGACAAACAGGCAGCTCAGTACTCCCTACTCCCACTAGTGAGTAAAGAAACTACCCCTTGACCAAACAAGGAAAATGGAGAAAACAGGAACCAAGACAAAGCCCAGGGATCAGCAAAATCTGATCACTGGAACAAACTATTAGAAAAGTATGGAAAACAAGAGTATTTTTTTTTGACAGTATAAAACCTGTATTGTTTAAGGCAAGTATTGCATACACCTGAGAATATGGCAGGAAGAGTCTCATATAGTTTGCATGTAAATAAAAGCATAATAGCCTGGCAATAAAGGTCTAACTGCTGGACTGCATGTGTATACTCTGGTATTATATGGTAATGTATATTTGCAATCACTTAATAGTACTGTTGTATTAAACACTGTTACCCACACTGTGTAACATAAATAGAATGTGTAGGAATGTCTGTATATGAATGGTGTAATCCCCAAAGGTCACTTAATACAACTGAGAGACACATAGACAGAAAATAGTGAAAAGGCAGACAACAAAACCCAAATAGCACACACAACTGATGTGAACTATTGTATTTTTAGCACACACATCCATGGTTTGAATCCTGGGAGTGGTAGTAGTCTGCATACAGAATCATACCCCACAACTGTATAGATATGTCCAGAATGTCCAATAAATTGGCCCATATCTGCTGCCTGTCACCCTGTCCCCCTGGGAAATCAGTGGGATGATCCCAGATGTATAGGCAGCAAACAGGAAATACAACTGATTGTCACACACCTATGAGAACAAAGCTGGCACACTAGCAACTACCCAAAAGGTTATGAGAGTAATAAGCCACATATGTCCCATTTACACCCCCATGTTGTCAAGCTGTGATCAGAGTGTGTACAGTAACAGAGTGAGATGTATGTGCATGACAGTAATGTGGAATCTGGTACTGTGTGCGACAACATTCAGGTAGTGCTAACAAACATTGCTCCCACAGGTCTATCAGATATGAACACTGTGCCCAGAAATACAAGAATGATATCCTGTACTGGTACTGTTTACTTTGGTATTGTATGGCATTCTGACTGATGCAGTTGCTCTGAATAATAAGGTATTACTCATCACTGTCACCCACACTGTGCTACATAATATAACTGTTGAGGAAATCCTGTATAAGAGTGTTGTAATACAAGGTCAGAATGTAAAACCACAGGAGAATTATAAGACAAAAAGCAGATAGGAGATATACACCAATATTTGTATAGCACACACAACTGTACAAACACTGTGCCGAGAAATAAAAGCTTGATACCCTGTACTGGTACTGTTTACTCTGGTATTGTATGGAATTGTGAGTGTTGCAGTTGCTCTGAATAATAAGGTATCACTAATCACTGTCACCCACACTGTGCTACATAATATAACTGTGTAGGAAATCCTGTATAAGACTGCTGCAAGTCAGTAAAGGTTGAAGAGGGCAATAGTCTAGATATGTCCTGATTCACCTGCATGTGGTAAAGATATGGCCAGAGTCTATGCAAAAAGAGATGCAGGTATGTGCGCAACATCAGCCTGGAATCTGGGAATATGTGTAGAAACAGTTAGTTAGTGTTAACAAACATTTCCTTCACAGGTATATCAGGTAAGAGGTGTATACTGCAGGTAAAACCAGTTCATGTATAAAGATGATGGCAGCCATATCATTGTCCAAACTAAGGCAATAGGGTAGTGTAGTAATACTTGTAAGGTACAGATAACAGCACTGACTAGGAAAGTAATGCAAGCTATTGGAATATACCAGTTGTTAACTGACATCTTTCTCTCCCCCCACCATATCTCCAACAATACACTACATACCCATCTCAACTGGTAACTGATGACTCCACTGTTATGTTGGGACATATGTCCTATTGGTTGATAATTATTTAAATCTTTTTCTATGCATGTGCTATGTTGAAATACTCCAACATTTGGTGGCATGGTATCATCAACGTACCTGCATGCTGTTGTTATTACCACTGTGGTCTAATATATGCATGTGCTCCATTTGCTAGGCAACTGTTCCATATCTGGTGTCTGGGTTAATGGGAATATCTATGCATGCTGTTATACCTAACCCTGGAATGTGTTGACTATTACTAACCCACATATGTTGATACACCATAAACACCATAGCACGTATGGGAATGTGGGTCCCAGCGGACCCACCTGTCCCACCTCAGCTGGCCGTGGCACCAGGCACCAACACATCTGGGGCCCAAACCGGGACCTCCACATCTGTTGGTCCTGCACCACCTTCAGGTGGAACCGCCTCAGGGGATGGAGCTCACCCCCCCGGGAGTGGGCACTGACACTATCACCCGTAAGCAGGTCCAGGTTTGGTGCATAGAGAGCTTGATCAGCAGTTTGGAGATCTTTTACACCAGCTCGAGGGCCATGTGTTGCAACTAGAGGGTCAGGCTGGCTCTCTGACTTAGCCCCCATCACAGCCACCTTTGGGGCTGTGAAGGTGCAGTGGTGACTGCCTATGGGTGGGGATCTCAGTCCCACTGTTTCCACTAGGGGACTCATGGGCTTCCGATTTCCAAGCACCCCTTCCCATCAAGGCATTTACCCCCCACATGTGTCATATACCACCCCTGTATGCATCTTGTTTGTCTTGTCTGTTAACCTACCCAACCTACCTCCCCAAATATACCTACTATCCTTCCCCAACATCCCACTCTCACCTGAAAAAAAAGGGCATTCTGTTTCCAAAAAAAATATTGCTCCTTACATAGCTGTCCATTTCACACACGTGTCCACTGGACATATGTAATCTAGTCTAATTGGCATGACAACATATTATTGTTGGCCTCGCCTCTCTCTAAGTGGTTTGAGTGTCCAAACCTACCTCCAAATTCAGTGTATATGCACAGCTGTTGCTGTAGAAGAAATGGGCAGCTATGGACCTTCCCTACACCCTCCTGCACATCCCTAGCTATTTTCCCCACTGTCTTTCCCTCTTTGTGCCTCCTTTTCACCAACTTCCTATCAGCCCTTTTTTCTTTTAAAGAAATTATCGTGGGGGTAAGCACTTTTAAGTGTGTTTGAGCGGGGGTAAACAATGCTTACACAGGTTAAGCAATTTAGAAGCTAACTGAGTATAAGAAACTGTAACCAGAAGTTACCAGTGCTTACCTCCACACAAACCCACTTATAACTGCCTTAAGCACCCTGTAGCCAATGGCCCATATTCTGCCCAGCAACAAGCCTCAAACCAAGGACCCTGCACACCACAGCCAAAGTGATTTACCACTAAGCCATGTCACATACACATAGCTCTGATATTTTCACAAACATATCAACCAGCCCAGTCATTCATGAAATGTCTCTAAACATGTAGATGTATATGTGTATGTGTGTGTGTGTGTGTGTGTGTGTGTGTGTGTGTGTGTATATATATATATATATATATATATATATTTATATATGTGTATATCTAAATAGATATATACATATCTATATATATATATATATATATATATATATATATATATATATATATATATATATATATATACATATGGTTCTACCTGACATAATCGAAACCACACAACACCGACAACCACATCACCGACACCACATATTCGACAGTCCATAAACACGAAACCACACATAACCGACAACGAAATAACCGACGGTACACAAACACGAAACCCCATACAAAACAAAACACATCCCCATTCCACAAACCACACACACAACACAAGCACACCAAAATCCTTACAAGCCCACACTAAACCTTACCCTAACCCTAAGGTCCGTCACTATCGCACACTTACCTACCCGCTCCCTAACCCTAACTCACTTAACCCGCCTATCGCTCCCTAACCCTAACTCACTTAACCCGCCCTATCGCCCTAACCCTAACTCACTTAACCCACCCTATCGCTCCCTAACCCTAACTCACTTAACCCACCCTATCGCTCCTAACCCTAACTCACTTAACCCACCCCTATCCCCACAGACCGTCAATCTCCACACTTACCTGCCTCGCACCCTAACGTCCGTCACTACCGCATACTCACACAGCCTTTCCCCATGTCGGCATCCTCGGCGTTGGTGTTGTCATCCGTCGTGTCGGTCTTCTGCATTGTCGATGTTCTGCAACCCGCGATTCGCGTCGGTCTTCTTCGCTTTCGATCTTCTGGAGCTCCGGATTCCGATGTCGGTCTTCTCAGCTGTCGACGAAGTCAGGTAGAACCATACATATATATATATATACATATATATATATATATATATATATATATATATATAAACATATATATATATATGTATACGTCTATAGATATATATGTCTACATCTATATGTCTCTATATATACAGCAATATACATATATGTAAGCATATATATATATATATATATATATATATATATATATATATATATATATATATATAGGTATATACAGACATACATCTGTAGATAAAAATGGGAACATAAAAACATATGTCTACATGCACCATTAATGGGGTTGAGGGGGCCCAAACAACATATGTCTTGTATGTATAGGTATCCCCCCTCCACAGTCAAACACGTCTGCCCTGCAATACAATACCAACTGTTGCAGATCCCATAACCAGGACCTGACACAACATGGGCACAAGATGTTAACAGTACTCCATCCTACCTGTATGATGTCAGGCTGGTAATATCATTAACATATCATGCAGTACAGTCTGGCTACCAAAGAGAATGTACAATGTGGAAGCAATCAACATCCCTAGGATACATATACACAGACACATATATGCAGATACAGATAAACATATATAGAGATATGTATGTATCTACACAGACACAAACAGAGATATGTATAGGAAGATACATATGTAGATGGTGCACACAATATGGAACAGCTGCTATGCCTACAGTTACCACCTTACCAACTGGACACTGTATGAGCCACCCATACAAATGGCAATTGTTTCCTGCAACATATACCCACAGAGAGGTGAAAGGATATAGCAAAGTACACAGGTTTGCATGCATGGGAAAGCTTCATTTGTATACTATTACAGTTGTATGTTCCATGTCATATAGCTGTTTAGACACTGACATAAATATAAACAGAGTAATGCAACTGTGAAACACTTATATTAATACAGTAGTCTGGAAAGGTTGACATATCTTGCTGTCCAGGCCGAGGCCTTCAAGTAGTACAATAGTAAAGACAGAATGGGCCACAGGATACCAATCAATCAACAGTAAGTAACACAGATTTATAATCCAGCAGCCTCTGTCTACACTCTGTACACAATCCCTAGGTGGTAAAGACCTCAGTTGATACAATGGGATGTATCTGTTACATAACAAGGCATAACTGACACCATCACAATCACACTGACAAACAGAACAGTCTGTATGGCAGGAGGCTGTAGGCCTGCATTTACCCAAGGTGAATTGTATGGTAATGTACATCCAGATACCTTAAGGCAGCTTATCCCTGATATCCCCACATGTTGTAACAGCCTTGATTAGTTATGGTGCATCCCCCCAGACTCAATAATACAGGGCCATATACCACTGTAACATACACTGGCCTCTGGAGTGCATAAGGGCACACATGTATTGTGTAGGTGAAGCCCACACATATATGGACCCAACCCCACAGTATGTGTGGGGGACACAACAGCAGTGGACTGATGGCAGGAATGGCAGCATGACATACTCACAACCCACTACATAACAACCCCTGACAGCATGTTATATGTACAAAGCCTGATATGTAGGCGAAGGACAGAGGCTGGAACATAGGCCCATATATGAAATAGTGTTGTCATACACTAAGCAAGTCGCTGGAGTTACAGGATAGTCTGCAACATACCCTTAGTCAGGAATATGAAATTACAAACAGAAATGGATGTAGCCATGTACTGATAGTAATCAATACACACACTGCCAGTGATATATCTGATACAAGACCTGTGTGGTGGACAGACAAAACATAATAGGCCCACCTCTGGCCATCAAAAGGATAGGCCCACAGTTGAGAGCTATGCAGACAGACTGCATTCCAAGTTAAACTAGTATGTACATACAAACCCTGTAACACTGGTGCTATACAATACAGACAACAACACTACTCACACTCTGTCTGTAGTTCTGGAACCCCCTACAAATATGTAGCTGGCCTGAGTGTGCAGGTTCTCCTGTAAGAGGTATTGCTACCTGCTGTCTGTAACACTGCTGCTCACACACAGGAAGGATGTCCATCATACAGGAAAGGTAAAGGGACCATGCCCACATGATGTATGGATTTATAGTAGTTGGTTGCCATGACAGTGGTAATTGGAAGTACTACACAGCATGCTACATGCAGGTAGCAAGTGGAGAACACTGACTGGTTCAGAGGCCATCACCTGATCATGTGCATCACCTACAAATTCCATGCTGCAATCTATGCAAAGCAGTTAATTCCATTTACTGGAGAGAGAGAGACTGAGAATGTGAGAGAGAGAGAGAGAGAGAGAGAGAGAGAGAGAGAGAGAGAAACTGTGCATATAAGGCACAGAAAAAAAATCCAGAAAAGTCTGCATTCCCAGAACAGGTATGTGAAGTATATATGTATGTAATTGACTGTAGTACTTGGTCCATAATAATGGGATAGATGATGTGGAATGATTTATATGTGCCTTCAGGTGTTGCTTTTGTAATGATGTTCAGATGAACAACTGCTAAGGACAATAGAGTCCGTCCCTGTGGGTAGTGGGCCATACCTGTCAACTGTGCAGAGCAGCACTGACTGACAAGATGTAATCCATCATAGTGTGTGTTGTGTAATGGGAAGTATTTATATTACATGGCTAATAGATGGTGGTGGAAGTAATGCCATAATGATGGACACGTGAGTTTCACAGCCCATCTCTTGCAGGATACTCAAGGTTAACCTGTACTGTAGCATGCAGGAATGCCATATGTGTGTAATAGGGTTACCTGCAATCTGTCCCTACATATACCCCCCTAATATCAAGCTGTGTCCATATGTGGCACTTGTCTGTGCTGTAGTAAGGCAGAACAATGCAGCTGTGCAGGAAAGTGTTTTGAGATTGTGGACTTGATGTCTGAATGTACCCCACATATAGGTATGTATATGTGTACATATATCTATATATATATATATATATATATATATATATATATATATATATATATATATAAAATGTATGTATATATATATATATATATATATATATACATACATTTTATATATACATATATATATCTATATATATATATATATATATATATATATATATATATATATATATATATATATATATATATATATATATATATATATATATATATGTGTATATATATATATATATATATATATATATATATACAGGTATGTCCACAAATATACAGATACCCATGTGTAGACATATATATGAGCACATATATACATCACATATATCTACACATATATAGATATATACCTATATGCACATGTCTACATATATACAAACACACACACAAACATATATGTATGTAAATACATGTCCTCTATATTACTACTACAATGCTGCATGCTATGTGCCAGGAAACAACACACATAGCAATACACACAGATATTTACAGCTGTCAGTGTGTGCAACATGGATGGATATGTCACATGTGAACCCCTTGTTGGGACCACATTGTCCTTGTCTATGAAGTATGGAATGGGAATATGGGGAAGTATGGTAGATATAGTTGTGGTGGTTGCCAGGGTTGGTAGATATAGAGGACAGCCTACAGGGGTTGTATGTGACACATGTGGTGGGTAAACACCCTGGATGGTGTGTGTGGTCTGATGTGGACTCCCCATTGGCTGTAATATGGACACAATGGGAACAAGCCAACCACCCACTGCTACTCACAGCAGCAGTCCATGTCTCAAAGATGCCTGGCCTGGTGGCTGAGCAGGAGGAGCATGTGGGCCCTGTGAATATGTACTGGGTGCATCAAGGTGATGTAGCACATCCTATATGTGTCTGTGGAGCCTGTTATGGAACAGACCCTGAACCTGTCCTCAGGGGACAGGAACATGTCCGTGTGTGCCACATTCAGTAATGGGCTGTACACCTGTGAGGTGTGGTGCACAGTACATGGCAGGGTGTAGAACAGGTGCACAGAAATACTGTGTACATGGGTGCAGTGGTATCCAGGGGAAGGGGCATCACCTAGTGACACAGCACATGCATCACACACATGTATACTGTTGCTAGCATGCATTGACTATAGCTGCACTGCATGCTGTTGGGTACCACATATTATGCATGTTGACAGATGGGTAATAGGAGGACTGTGTGTACTATCATTGTCCAACCTCATCTGTATGTGTGTGTGTGTGTGTGTGTGTGTGTGTGTGTGTGTGTGTGTGTGTGTGTGTGTGTGTGTGTGTGTACATCCTGGTGGGTAGTTAGTTTGTCTATAGGGTCACTCTGGTGAAGTGGAGGAGGTTGATGCATGTAGGATGCGTGTGTGCTGGCCATGTATGCACATGTGTGATTATGGGTTGTTCATACAGCAGTACCTTCCTTTGGGATCGTGCAGTACATGGACATGGACTGCCACAATACACACCAGGGATATTTGTCATGTATGTAATCACAGGACAGCTAATAGTATAATATGGTCTGTAGCATGGAACAGGCCTTGAAAGGGAAGGTAGACACCAGGTACACCCTTAATATCACATTCAGCAGAGAGGTCACCTACAATCCACGTATGCAGCACTACAGATGCATTGGGGAAGTACTAGTCAACACCAGGGAGTGTATCCATATATTACAGTTGTCACATGATAGGATGATTGAGCAGCATATCTGGCATGTACTGAGCATTGCATACACATGACACACCAGTACGTGATATTATGGAGTGAACATAATAGCCCACACATATAGGGGCCATGTTCATGATGTCTGGACATACACAGGGTGAACACTGAATGACAGCAGTGAGGCCATCTAAAACAACTACACACAGGTCAGGCAGGTAATATAGTAACAGGTCTTGTGTAGGCATTTTGAAGACTGATATGTTAATGAGTGGTATCAATGTGTGTATGTTACCAAGTGTGATGCAGGATGGGGTACACATGGCCATATACGTGGGACTGTCTGTAAAGTCACGGACAGGTAGGTATTACGGTGGTGTGTGTGTGTGTGTGTGTGTGTGTGTGTGTGTGTGTGTGTGTGTGTGTGCGTGTGTGTGCATGTATGTGTGTGTGTGTGTGTGTGTGTGTGTGTGTGTGTGTGTGTGTGTGTGTGTGTGTGTACTGTTAGGCAATGCTGTACAGGTTTTACAGTGCATTTATTGTTTTCCCCCACAGGTGCTGAGGTGGGTCACGGTCTCTCCTGCGTGCAATCTGACGTTGGTGTCCATACAGACACCGAAGATGATGATAGTACTGTTGAGGAACATGTGCGGTTGTCAGGGGCTGAAACAGCATCCCCTTTTAACAACCCCAACCCCACATACCGTTTCAGTACGTATACATACCCCATCACCAGGGGCCACAGCAGAGGGCCAGCTGGCATTTAGTGGCAGTGCACAGGAAAGTGTGGTAACCATGCCTACTGTGTTTTTCACAGCAGGCATAGCCAGATGTCTGGAAGGGCACCACATAGGCAGATGTCCCAGGATGCTCATGGTAGGGTCGCTGGACATCATGCCCCTGGCAGAGGTAACATAGCTGGTAACAGCAGGCGCATGTTTCAGACTGTCATGGAGGCGCAGGCACATATAGAACGTTACACCAGACAGGGCCTGAGGCTGCAGAGGGCTGCTCTCAAATCTGCAAGTGACAATGCCTGTGTACTGGCTGGTGCCATCCGTGTGTTAACTGAGTTCATGGATAGATGGTCAGGTGAGATGATGGCCATCATCGACCGTGGTCTGTCCATGCTTGAACGTGTGGTGGGAGTGCGGCGATGGCTGTGTGGATGTAGGCCAGCAATGCCAAAAGCTGGCTGTCAACATGGACATGCTAGGACACCAAAGGGCTCCCATAGTGGCAGTACCAGCCTCAGCAATGTGGGGTGGTGCTGTCCACACCACAGCACAGCAGGCCACGAGCATGTGGCCCTGGCCACTACTAGGAGGGACCATTTTACCAGCGGACATTTCCCATTGTTAGGTGAGTGTAGCACATTCAGGTCTGTACCTGCACATGCCCATGGAACCCCTGACAGGCACAGTCTACATGTCTGTGGCCAGAGGCAGTGAACTGCAAACCCTGCCAGGTATGGTCTGCAGCTGTCCATAAATGTCTGTTTAGTGCAGCCACATGGCAGAACTGTGTGCATGCATACCCACACACTATACAAACACACCTAGGGCAACCCCATACCTACTCACACCACATCACCATGCTCAGTTCACCTCAGTACACCCCTCACCCACACACAAGGTGTCAAATGTATAGCCCACCCTCGGCCTCTGGCAAACAACAACACACCCTGTGCATATGATGATACCTGTGCCACATCCCTGTCATCCATACCATCTATGCAGAGACAGGCTACTATGGTTTTGATGCGCATGATGACTGTAGTACAGTGCACCACAGTACTGCAGTGTAACATGCTGTAAAGAGTAAAGTGTAATGCATATATGTCAGTTAGTGTAGCCATCCAGCAATGATGCATTATAGCTATTAGTAACACTGGTTGATTGTGGTCTCTATAATGTTATCCATTTGTGTTGTAGGTGTACATGTGTCAGCACGAGAATGTTGCATTATAGCTGTTAGTAACACTGGTTGATTGTGGTCTCTATAATGTTATCTATTTGTGTTGTAGGTATACATGTGTCAGCACGAGGATGCCCTGTGCATATGATGATACCTATGCCACATCCCTGTCATCCATACCATCAATGCAGGGACAGGCTAATGTGGTTCTGATGCACACCGTGACTGTGCTGCAGTGTACCACAGTATGGCAGTGTAACATGTTGTAAGGAGTAAAGTCTAATGCATATATGTCAGTTAGTGTAGCCATCCGGCAATGATGCATTATAGCTATTAGTAACACTGGTTGATTGTGGTCTCTATAATGTTATCCATTTGTGTTGTAGGTGTACATGTGTCAGCACAAGGATGGTCTGCAGTCATATTCCACAATGGGGTATGACACTGTGCTGACACCATGGCTGTGACATATCTGGGTACAGTTGAACACATATCACAGGTTAGCATAACAGTTATTGCCTGTGCCACATGGACTGGTGACCCGCTGGGGTGTATATACCCTGCAACCTGATGTAGACCCATCCACATACATGCACACTTTTACTTGGCAGCACTGGGACTAGACCCCAACCTAGGTATGTAGTGATACTGAAGCGTGTGGCTTACATTGCACACACCACACAGTGTTTAGGGTGAGGTGTGTCCCAGGTTACATGTTACATGCAGAACATCCCCAGACATGTACAGTATGCTAATGGGGGATGTAATGGGTGTATATGAACAACACATAGTGTGACATACCTTCATATACACATTAACAGATACATAGCAGGCAGACACACATCCAAGAGACCAGGGCCTATCGCTGCTAACTAACCATGTGTCTAATGTGTTACAGGTAGGCTGCACACAGCACATGCATAACTGGCCTGGAATGTGGTATCAGTTACCTGTATGGTGGATGGTGACAGTGGCAACCATAATGTGGTACATGGGACATATACCGGGTGTACCTTGGTGTAATGACAGTGTACACAGCACCCACATCCCCCAGTGGATATTGTATCCCTGACACCCATGATGACACTCTGATATACCCACCACCACACATTGGCCATGGCTGGAATACAACCCATTGTAGATCTCGATAGTGATACTACAGGGATATGCATCTGATGCACATGCCACATGCATAGCAGGGTGTTGCATTGTCATGCCTCACCGATGGGCCGCAACAACACTATCTGTACTACCGTGTGGCAATGAGTATTGTGATAGGTGTATGTGGCCTCAGAATGCTGTTCCCTACAGATAGACAGACATGCACACATACCCACACTTGCCAGAACAAAATGGGTATCCCATGCCTATCAACCCATTTGTACAACACTGTTGTGATGCTACTGCAAGGCTTGTGTAGCCAGTATGGGGAGGAGCTTAACAGGGTACATGTAATGTCCCATATAGCAGCAGCTATGACTGGCTATGGCAACAAGTGTTGCGGTGGTTGTGAAGGCCCTCATGGAATTTCCACATACAGGTGTGCTAACACACAGACACTGCTATACTCAGTCATGCACATGTACAAATGTGTCAGTACTGGGGTGCATCACTGCAGGTGGTCATAGCTGTGCACCTAGCTACTGTCCAAGGAGAGATGGGTTGTGCAGGGGTTGTGTGTACAGTGGTATCCTGCCCACCTGCCATGTGGCAGCAGGCAATCTATTGACAGACACTACTGTGGTGACCCTCAGGGTGAGAGTGACATGCATCAGCCATTCCTCCAGGTGCCTCCAGCACATGGCCACTGAGGTGATCATGTTGACATGCATGCAACATACATTACGAAACATACTTAGTATCTGTGATGAAGACCTGTACCAAAACATGTTCTGTTGACTGTGGTAGTGTAGTGGAGGTACCTGTGGTATATGGTGTGTACACAGTGTTATCTCCAATATGTGCCAGTTCTTACACAGCTGGGCAGACATGTCAGTGTCAATCAAGCTTATGATGCTTGTACATATCCCAGCTGGATACATGCCATCTGCACATCTGTGCAGGGACTGACCGTTATCAGCTTGGCACGTAGCTATGCAGTAGGATGAATGTGTTGACAGACATT
>NC_056735.1:1567498493-1567525993 GCF_019279795.1 Protopterus annectens | reverse complement strand
CTCAGGGACCTACACACATTGACACACTGGCAGGGTCAGGAACACACCTGCTCACTAGTTAGTTTTGCCACAATACAGTACTGTGCAGGTATCACATGCACCACAGGGGTTATCCAAAGGTAATATGGGCAAAGGGTATGTGGAGGTGTCTGACAGCAGACAGCATGCTTCAGTATGCCAATGGGGTTGTAGTGAGTGCGAATGTGGTCAAAAGCATCATACACCACACACACACACACACACACACACACACACACACACACACACACACAGACACAGGGTGCCAGTTCTGACATGCATGGGTGCATTGCTTCACAGGTGTGTAGTGGTTGACTGTGCCAGAAGGCTATACAAGACTAGGTGATGGGTAAACCTTGGCATCAGGCCACATGACAATGGTATGCATAGTGGCTCAGGGGTGTAGTGTCTGGATTTGCCCACACAGGTGGGTATTGTATTCACCATTCAGTCACCTGGGTGACTATTGCGTGTGGCCAATGCTGTGCATTGCTTGCCATGTATGTGTTCCTTAGTCCATGACATGGACGGTATCTGGGATGTGCACACCTCCCACATGTATGTACAGTGACATGTGGAACTGTACCTGAGGTGTCTGGCCCATGTTGTGTACACAGATTATCATCAGATGTGCCAGTCCTGGCCTCATGTTGCGGGAAGAGGTAATGGACAGCAGGTTGACCCTGCACCTACAATGATAGCATGATCCAGGTATTCCCTGCTGTCAGCATCTGTCCATACAGGGCATGTGTTTAAGGCATAGTATGTCTTTCGTGGGTCACATTTGATGGCACAACAAGTGTTGCAGATGTCCAGTGGGGAACATACTGAAGGTGCATTGTCTGTATGTATGTGCCTATTGTACTGATGGACAGGGTGTCATGGCCTCTGTAGTCCATTGCAATCTCACCATGGTTACTATCTGTGGGCAATATGCAGGGTAATACCACCATGGCGGTTGTTGCCCAGGCAGGTGTGTTTGTGTATGAGACAATGGTTGAGAGCATTATCTGGGTAATACAAGGGTTGCTAACTTTGTTTGCTAGGCCTTGATGTCACATGTAGGGGTATGGATTGGCAACCCAGCCTCTTGGCTATTTCACATCTGATACCCTTGTATGGTGGACACTGTGACATAAAATAGGGCCACCATATAAATAATTTGCAAAACCCACTCCAAATTGAGTCCATTTGCTACACACTCACGGCCACCTCCACACAGGATACAAATGACAAACACAGACACACATCTGCCATGTCTGGGATTTGAACTCCTACCTAATTAGTTTACGACACTACAGCACTACACCATTATAGGATGCACCATGGAAATTACTGGTGTACTTCTTCCCCAAAGGTGTATTTCACAGTGAGTGACATCAGCAGCCTTGCCAAAGTAGGGCATTTGATCTGTAGTGAGTGTGACTAGCCTAAAAAGCATTGTTCCCTACACAGACATATAAACATATATACACCTGCCATGTCTGGGATTAGAATTCCTACCTAACTAGTTTATTACACTACAGCACAACACAGCTATAGGATGTGCCATGGAGATTGCTGGTATATTTCTTCCCCAAAGGTGTATTTCACAGTGAATGACATCAGCAGCCTTGCCAAAGTAGGGCATTTGGTCTGTAGTGAGTGTGACTAGCCTAAAAGGGATTGCTCCCTACACAGGCATAGAAACACACACACAAACATCCACACTTGCCATGTGTGGTAATAGAAACCCTATCAAGGTACTATATCACACTACAGCATTACGCTGTTATAGGATACGCCCTAGAGATTACTGGCTATGCTTTTCTCAGAGGTGTATTTCACAGTGAATGACATCCGCAGCCTTGCCAAAGTAGGGCATTTGATCTCTAGTGAGTGTGACTAGCCTAAAAAGCATTGCTCCCTACACAGTCATAGAAACACACAGAAATATCCACACTTGTCATGTGTGGGAAAAGAACCCCTACCAAAGTACTACATAATGAAGCTATTATAGGATGCACCACAGAGATTACCAGGTTTTACCTTTCTCAAAGGTGCAATTCGCAGTGAATGACATCAGCAGCCTTGCCAAAGTAGGACATTTGAATTGTAGTGAGTGTGACTAGCCTTTAAAGCATTGCTCCCTTCACAAACACACACACACACACAGTCGCCATGTCTGGGATTAGAACTCCTAACTAACTAGTTTATCACATTACAGCAGTACGCAGTTATAGGATGCACCACAGAGATTACGGAGCTGCACATTTCCCAAAGGTGTATTTCACAGTGAATGACATCAACAGCTTTGCCAAGGTAGGACATTTGAATTGTAGTGAGTGTGACTAGCATAAAAAGCATTGCTCTCTACACAGAGACACACTAAGAGTTGCCATGTCTGGGATTAGAACTCCTACCTAAGTAAGTTATCACACTACAGCATTACACAGGTATAGGATACACTACGTAGATTACTGGGTTACACCTTTCCCAAAGGTGTATTTCACAGTGAATGACATCAGTAACCTTGCCAAAATCGGGCATTTGAATTGTAGTGAGCGTGACTAGTCTAAAATGCATTTCTCCCTACACAGACAGAGATGCACACACACACACACACACACACACACACACACACACACACACAAACACAAACATGTACCATGTCTGGGATTACAACTCTTTCCTACCTAGGTTATCACACTACAGCATTACGCAGTTATAGGATGTGGCAGAGGGATTATTGGGCTGCAATGACATTACTATATCACACTGCAGCATTACACTGTTATAGGATGCACCATGGACATTACTGGGCTATGTTTTTCTCAAAGTATATTTCACAGTGAATGACATCAGCAGCCTTGCCAAAGTAGGACATGTGATCTGTAGTGAGTGTAACTAGCCTAAAAAGCATTGCTCCCTACACAGACATAGAAACACACACAAACATCCACACTTGCTATGTGTGGGAATAGAACCCCTACCAAAGTACTATATCACACTGCAGCATTACGGTGTTATAGGAAGAGCCACAGAGACTACCAGGCAATACCTTTCCCAAAGGTGTAATTCACAGTGAATGACATCAGCAGCCTTGCCAAAGTAGGACATTTGAATTGTAGTGAGTGTGACTAGCCTAAAAAGCATTGCTCCCTACACAGACACACACACACAGTTGCTATATTTGGGATTAGAACTCCTACCTAACTAGTTTATCACACTACAGCAGTATGCAGTTATAGGACATGCCAGAGAGATTATGGAGCTGCATCTTTCCCAAAGGTGTATTTCACAGTGAATTACATCAGCAGCCTTGCCAAAGTAGAACATTTGAATTGTAGTGAGTGTGACTAGCATAAAAAGCATTGCTCTCTACACAGACAGAGACACACACACTTGCCATGTCTGGGATTAGAACTCCTACTTAACTAGTTTATCACACTACAGCATTATCCCATATTAGGAGATGCCACAGAGATTACTGGGTTTATTTTACAGTGAATGACATAAGCAACCTTGCCAAAGTAGGACATTTGAATTGTAGTGAGCGTGACTAGCTTAAAAAGCATTGCACCCTACACAGACAGAGACTTACACACAGTTGCCATGTCTGGGATTAGAACACCTACCATATTAGTTTATCACATTACAACATTTCACAGTATTAGTGCGCACCATAGAGATTACTGGGCTACTCTGTTCCCAAAGGTATATTTCAAAGTAGATGACATCAGCAGGCTTGTCATAGTAGGGCTATGGGGAACCCCTGGCAGTGTGTGTGCATGGGCCATAATCCATTCATCTAGAGATTGACACACCACATGCAGGCACATGCAGGGTTATATACTGCAGGTACATGTATACAGCGGCTAGATGACTACTGCCTTGTACAGTCATGTTGCACAGCTAGCACTTGCACCACATAGTCTGCAATGCTGACTGATACCAGTGGCTAATTTATACAGTGAGTGACATTTACACATCATGTGGTTGTTGCCATTTGGCTGCCTGCTAGGTGAGACAGGCCTCATGATGGATGGCTATTTGTCACAGTCACTCTCTTCCAAACATCTATGTATGTCTACTTTTGGCTTATTATAGTCTGTTGCCCTTGGATATATGTCTGTATTATTTCCACTGTGTGTGCAAAGCATGACTGGTGCATACTGAGGAGTGTATGCACTAACATCTGCAACAGTCAGATATGTATGGTCTACTGTTGTTTGTAGACATGGGCTTCATTTGTTTAAGTGTGTGAGCATCCCCAGTATGACCTTTCTGTATGTTGTTGCCTGACATTGCCTTCATTTCTCTAAGTGTGTGAGCATGCCCAGTATGCCCTTCTGTATTAAATGTGTGGATCCATTCCAGGTCATTTATACTCCAGTGCAGACCTTTGTGTTGTACACCTACAGGTAGAAAGCTGTTTCTGCAGGGTATCTGCAGATCATTTGGCAATATGGGGACATACTGTGCAACGGATAGTGTGTACCGTAGATGATTGTGTCAGTGCTGCTTCTGCTACATGGTACTGGTGTTAGCAGAGATATTCAGACATGTATTGTTATACACTGTGATGTTTTATGTCCTTAATTACTGTCAGGTGGACATTCTTGCTCACAGTGATGTCCTGGGGAACAAGGGTGAATGCAGCTGTGTTCGGTATTGTGGGCAGACATCTACATATTCATGGTAAGCTATGCCATTCTGGAGGGGGAGCTGCAGACACTTGCTGCTGGTTCTGTGTATCTGGTTCAGCACCTTGGTACAGTGCTGGCAGATGATCCCACACTTGTACATCCATCAACATGATAGTATGGCCTTAACTTGCTGTGACAATACCTTACAGCTGTACAGATTCACACAGGTTACCCAGAGGCAGGGGCCATGAGTCAGGACATTACCCCTATTGTGGTGTATGAGCAGGTTTGTAGTCACCCATTTATGTGTTTGCAGCCAGGGATAGTGTTTGCACACCGCTGTGTGTCGGACCTTGCACAATCCATGCTGCTCATGCTCCCACCCCCCCCCCTATTATTCTATCCTCTGCCATACATTATACATACATTTTCTGATACGTTCTCTAAGGTTATCACCTTATCACAGCTGTATTTTGGTGTTGGTCCACAGTTCATGCAGTGGGACATTGTGGACATGTTACTGTGGTTTGTCCACATGGCCTTGCATATGGCTTATATGGAGTGTAAGTTGTTATGTGGATGTCCATGACATAACATGCACTGGCAGTATGTGTGAGACACAGGCCTTTGGCAGAGGCCTGTAGGCCATTTGGTGATGATGCGGGCCAGCTGTGGCAGGCTATTGCATTCTGTCAATCCTACAGTCCCAGACCACCATACATTATATTCCCCTGGGGTGACAGGGTAGGTGTGCTAGGTGTTCATGCCAATACTTTCTATCAGTACTGATCAGGTGGTGTGGATGCTGGCAGGGTGCTACCTACAGCTAGGGACACACCTGCATGGGACACCTACACTGCATGCTGCATTCTGTTGCTATTGCCATATACAGGTGGGGGTCATATTGTACCCATTCCCAACAGCAGAGATACGACCAGAGAAGTACCTGTGGGTGGTGTTTGGGTGAGCTGGGTGCATGTGTGCTATGGACACTACTTGCATCTGATGCACAGATATGCATGGGGCTTTCCAGTTATGGTGGCATGTGCAGATACAGCAGTTGTTTTCCAATATGTCAGTCCTACCACCTTTGTGATCGCGAAGTGTTTGGGCAGACTACACCAGTATTCCCTACTACAGGCCCAGATATTGTGATACATACCTGTATGTACAATTCCAAGGGTGTGTCCATTTCACAGTTACACATTATATACTGTATGTCTGGGGTACTTTCCCCTGTGTACTGCTTGTATATCTAGCCCAACAGCCATGCCATATCAATCTTTCAGATGGTGACACATATTACCACCATACATTTACAATGGCTTACTGCTAGCATGTGTTATACTGGTGGGAGGTTGGCGTAATGGTTAAGGTGCTTACCTTAGAAACACAAGGTGCAGGGTTTGATTCTGACATGGGGTAATTGGCTAGGCTTAAAAATGGCCCATAAAGGCAGTTAGCCTAGTAGTAACCTATGAACCAATGAACCTATAATAGGAATTGTCTTTGGCACTGCAGTTGTGAGGACTTGATCTTGTCATCAGCAGTAGTGGGCAATGGCTACCAGGTCATACCTCAACATCCATACATACTGACCACTCTCACACAATATGAAACACACACCAACCTGACACTCACATACCTAAATACTGTACAAATGCTATAGCTAAATTCTATCCTGCTACCCTGGCCACCTCTGGGCATCCATGGTCCACTGGTATTATACCTACACATACATATAACTACATATCTGCATAGGTTTGGGGGGGCACACCTGACTGTTACTACATGGCGTCTATATCACATTATCGCATGGTTATTACATCGAATCACTAAATGTCAGCACCAAAATGTTGTTCCAAGAAAATAATGAAAGGTAAATACATCGAAAACACAGTTATCAAGATGTTATAGTTGGCCCGTGTTAACTATTGAGGAGTTCTACGTAATATCCATTTTCCCGTGTTGCAGTAACAAACAAATAACACCGACAATATATATAGATATAGATGAAATGTATGAAAGACATATATTCTAAATACCACTAGGTTGTGTGCTACTGGATAGTGAAATTATATTTATGACACCGGAAATACAGTGTAACAGATTATAAATTATGAAACTAAATCAACGGTTATGTGTATGTTACACCATATACACATTATAGCTATGGCTGAAGCTTCACAATCTGCTCCAGGTGTAATTGGTAACAAATATGGTACGCTGATATTGCAAAAGCACAAACCAATTTTACATGTAGATGGGTATCTGTACAACTTAGAACTGTCAAAGGTAAAAAATATTGGTGTTGTAGGTTGAAGTTAGTGTCAAGATGTAAAGGCAGGGCTATAACTGTTACTGTAGTAGACAGTGAAGAATTACTAAAGTCGGTTCTACATTATCATGCACCAGATCCTACTGAAGTTGAATGATATATAGCATGTCATCTGTTAAAACAAACTGCACAACTATGTAGGAGCACACCTGCTTTAGCTGTAGATGATATTATTGCAAACACATATACAGAAAGTACTGTACATCTACCTTCACGTATGTTTATGCTTCAACAGGTGAATAGGAGTTAGACGCAAGAAGATGTCAACATACCCTTTACCCCAAACATGTTTGAGTGCAGTGGACATGACTCCTCATTGTTTAAAGGTAGGAAAATTTATACAACACTGAATGGTAGACATTCACAGTAACACACACGTATTGGTGTTCACTACACATGACAATCTAGTGGATTTATGTAACAGTATTATCTGGTACATGGATGGGATATTTCTTACCAAAGCTCGATTATGTAGGCAGTTATACACAATACATGGTTTTGTTACATGTGGTGAACATAGGAAGTGTCTCCCTCTGGTGTACTGTCTAATGACTAAAAAGTCATATAAAGCTTATAACTATTTGTGGGAGTGCTTATTTACATTAGTGAATTCTGTTGATATGCAGTTATCTGTAAAGTATATCCTGACAGATTTTGAAATGGCATGTATTAAGAGCGTTAAGCATAACTTTACCGATGTTAGCCATAAGGGATGTTTATTTCATTTCGCCCAGGCTATATGGTGTAAGGTGCAGAGCTTAGGTGTAACTTCACTATATGGACAATCCTGTTCCTTTCAGTTGTCTGTTAAACGATTAGTTGCGTTGTCTTTTCTAGAGGTTAGTGGCTTAGTTAGTGCATTTCAGAGTTTATCTAAAACATTTTCAATTGAAGGGAAAGATTTGCTAACATATTTTGGTGAAGTCTATGTCTTAGGGCATCCGAGAAAGGTACAGACAAGGGCTGCATCAGTTTTATGATTCCCAACTGAGTTTTGGAATGTGTCTTCATTAAATGCCTTGTTGTTACCAAGGAAACAGAACTACGTTGAGGGTTGGCACAGGCGAATTCATTGTCTGCTGGGTAAATGTATTTGTGACATACAGGCTGTAAACGTTCTCGCACGTCAGCAGAATAGAGTCAACGAGACAAGAGTACAAATCATGGCAGGTTCAGCTGTTTCACCTAAAAAGCGTAAAATGCTGGAGAAGCAGCAGAGAATGCAAGCAGTGTTAAGTAACAGGTCTGAATATAGTTGCGAGGACTTCCTGACAGCTGTAGCTATGCTATTGAAGGTGTAGAACATCTTACGTAGTACAGCAACGTACCACTATATTAGCACAGTACATGTTATATTTTTATTTTTCTTTTATGACTGTTTGCAAGCACTTCTTTAGGTGTCGTGTGTACACTAGGGAAATATATTATATATTTGGTTGTCTTCACATCTACTATTGATTAGGTTATATATGCACATTCACATTTTGTTTTCAGTACAGCATTCTGTTCACATTCTTGGAGGCAGTGATTGCGAAGTGGCCAAATATGACTTTTCGATATTTTGTGATTTGACGTATTTAGCTTTCATTATTTTCTTGGAATGACATTTTGGTGTCGACATTTAGTGATTCAATGTAATAACCATGCGATAATGTGATATAGATGCACTACATGTCTACATAGGATATGAGGGGTACACCTGACTGTTTCTACATTGCTACACAGGATTGGGGGGCACACCTGACTGTTACTATATTTCTACATCAGATTGGGGGGGCACACCTGACTGTTACTATGTGTGTACATCAGATTAGTGGGGCACACCAGACCATTACTACATTTCTATATAGGATTGAGGGGGCACACCTGACTGTTACTACATGTCTAAGTAGGGTTGGGGGGGCACACCTGACTGTTTCTAAATTTCTACACAGGATGGGGGGCACACATGACTGTTACTACATGTCTACGTAGGACTCGGGGGGCACACCTGACTGTTACTACTGTCTGCATAGGCTATGGGGGGCACTCCTGACAGTTTCTACATTGTTACACAGGATGTGGGGCACACTTGACTGTTACTACATGTCTACATAGAATTGAGGGGGCACACTTGACTGTTACTACATTTCTACATAGGATTGGGGGGCACCTGACTGTTACTACATGTCTGCATATGCTATGGGGGGGCATACCTGACTGTTTCTACATTGCTACACAGGATTGGGGGGGGGTGCACACCTGACACGTGTACACATTTGCTATGACTGTACTGGTATGTCAGGTACTCCATTCCATTCTGTTTTCTAACCTATCATGCTGACTAGAGGCATGTCAGTTTACTACAGGTCCTACGTTTGATTGACCTACATATTAGTTTCTGACTTCTTACCCTTCAGAACTAACATCCCACTGCCTGAACTGTTGTAGTCTGTCAGTGTAGGCCTGGGGGGAGGCTACCCATAGGCATCATTCAGTGGCCTTACCACAGCCTTTGTTTGTGTTTGTCTATGCCTGTCCTGCTGGCTGTGACTGTTGTTGGGTATGTGAACCTCCGTGACTGGCATGTGTGCGTCATATGGACACACATGTGGCCCAGCACATTTCCTGCAGTGGGTTTTGTCAACATGTGCAGTACTGGCTACTGTGGTGAACCCAAATTTGTTACAGATCTCATGCTGCCACTGTAGGTGTCTACTGTCTGCTGGCATCCTATTCAGCCACCCAATTCCCTTGCATGCTCACATCCATACCATAGATACAAGTAACTACACATACTACTCCAATCAGCAATCGGTAAGGGGAGTGATTACCTTGTGGGTGTGGCAGTATTGAGGATAGTGCTGGGGGCTGCCTATGTTGGATGCACATAGTGCACTCCCTATACATGGTTGAGCACAGGTAGTGTCATGTTTGGCATCCTTTTTACTGTATGTGTGAGTCAGAGAAAGGTGTCATTCCCTGGGTCCCTACTGTGCCAGTGTATGTGCTATGCATTGCCTCTTTGCCAAGGTCATGGCATACTGGGCATGCCTCCATTTTCCTACTGGGGCAGGCTCAGGTTGTTCCTTATCCGAGTCACTCTGTGCCTGTGGCATTGGTGAGGGGCTGTGTGGCCCTACCCCATGCTGTTCCTACTGCAGCTGTTTCTGCAGGATCATATTGTGTAGCATGGCACATACGATAATTTGGGTACATGTAGCTGGTGATTACTGCAAGGCTCCACTGGATGTGTCCAGGCACCGGAACCATGACTTGAGCATCCCAAACACACGCTCTGTTATAATTCTGGTCTGTGCGTTTGCCTCATTATGGCGTTCTTGTTCGGGTGTGTATGCATTTCTGATGGGTGTCAGCAGCCATTGCTCCAGTGTATAACTATCATGCCCCACTAGGTGACCGTAAGGGATGTCCCCATTGGCAAATCTCTGGTACAGCTGTGTCAGATGCCAGATGTGGGAATCATGATAGCTTCCAGGGCAGCCAGTACACACATTCATTATAATGCCCTGGGCATCGCACATGACCTGGCAGTTGATGGAGGGGAAGCCCTTGCAGTTGATATTGACCCTACCCCACTCACCGGGTGGTGCTTTGATGCATATGTGCATGCAGTCTATAGCACCCACCACCTCAGGGTACTCTGCTATTTGGTGGAAGAGACGCATATTGCTGGCCAACACCTCATGGGTATTGAGGAACTATACATGCTCACTGGCATGTGCTGACATGGCATCCTCTGGATGCTGATGCCTGTGAGATCCCCAAGATATCCCCAGATGAGCTTTGGGAGGTACCTGTGGCTAGTATTCCTAGGCCTACACATACCTTGGCATCCACTGGGATGTATTCCCCTCTGTCAGTTCGGTGTGTCAGGCGTGGCCAGCACAGCACAACAATTTGCTGTAGGAGGTTCCTGTCCACCCTATAGCGCTCCACTATCTCCAGCTCATGTAGCTCCTGGTAGGTTACCCTGGGTCTATACACTCTTCTCCATCTCCTCACTGTGGGTTGGTCAACAGCATTCACATCATCACCACCCTCAGCCTCTTCCACATGCTGTTTTATGATGCCTGCTGCAGCCCCTATCATTTTGTTGTTTTGTTTGTTAAAAGCTCCCCGCTTGAGTACACCGGTGGTGTAGAGTATGGGAAAAACCAGAGGAGAAGGTGTTTGCATAGTTCATAGTAGTGTTCTGGGCTGGGCTGGTTGGCTGCCTGTGTAATTGGCTGATTATGATACATTTCACCTGCCAGCTATGCTAGCTCTCCTAGATTACCTTCCTACTGCTGTTTTCTCTTCCCATTGCCTTCCTGTTTAAGCCCGGGGGTGCGCCGCGCAAACACAGTGCTCAAATGTGCACAGAGCTGCTATTTCCTGGTTTACTTTTTATTTTTTTCCTTTAAAACCTGGTGCACAGCATGCACACCCGCTTAGGCAATGTACAGAGTGCTAGGCAGCCTCAGACACACACCCTTGCCTAGTCGTGTTAAGCTAGGAGCAAACCTGAGCCACAGGGCTCCGATCTGCTTACAGTATGCCCGACACCCCCCCCCATGATGTCAACTAACTCCTAGGCTTGCACCAAGCTATTCGTGCTCTTACACTGTTAGGAGCTGACTAACATGCAGGGGAAATCTGGGATTCACTATAATTCTCCTCATTTGCATAGGATTACCTGCTAATGCATAGTTACATGTCCCACAATGAGCCTCCCCCCTTAGCAACCACTATTCACTGGCCATGTTGTCTTCTGCCGGCCTTTGACTTGCATGGCAGAATACTAATTTTAGTTAGAATGCTTATTTTAGGTTTATTTTCTTATTTCCCCCTTGATCCCATTTGCGCATCGTTGCCCTATGCTTAAACAGCCGAGATCGGCTAATAAAAGTTGATTTTTTTTTTCAACTGTTTTCCATGCCAATGGCCTTATTCTTGGTCATTGGCATGCTTTCTAAATGATACCCACCCTTTATTTGGAGCTGGCATGGATCAGTTTTGGAATTTGCAGAAATGTACTCCGTTATTGGCAGAGTACATTTCTGCAGATTACACTAGTCCTGCACGGCCTGTTTCCAGCTTCCTGGATTGCAAATTCACCTCATTTGCATGGATTTCTCCTGCAAATGGTGTAATTTGCATACAGGGGCTGAGTCCGTGCAGGACTAGTGCAGGAGCTCTCATGCGCACCCCTACAGGTTATTCCTGGATCGCACAGCAGACATATTGCTCGCTGGAGCTCCTGCACTAATCCTGCATGTTGTGCAAGGCTTGCAGAATCCAGGGTTGTGTCTATGCAGGTGGAGACAAATCCATATGCAAAGTATGTGAGAAGTTAAACTTAAAAAAAGTAGGTGAGCTTTCCCTTTCTCTCATTCCAATGTAAGGAAATAAAAGTTTTAAAGGGTACAAGCAGGTTTCTGGTACCTATGCAACACTAGAACCATACTGTAGGGAGAAAAGAAACCTAAGGATTGAGATAAACTGTAGGAGAGAGCAGAGTTTTCCTTTAGTAAACCAGACACTTACTTTCACAAAATACAAACAAAAATAAAATCAGATAAATGTTAATAGTGGAACAAATGCCTACTTTCTAGTTGGCAGCTATCTGTGTATAAGCCCTTAAATAAAATAACTGTGTCCAGAGTTATTAGTCTTTTTCATGATCTTAGCTGTTAGCAATTTATTAACGGCAGCTTTGTGGTCTAAAACTTATGATAAAAAGCACTGAGGCATTAGAATTTAACAAAGGCAGTGTTATGGTCCAAAAACTAATTACAGACATTTCTGGAAAAATCTTGACCAGAACACATCTAGAAAATTCTTATGCAGCGCTTTCACATTAAATGCTTCACCAGATTCATCTCATGTGTCTTACTATCCATGCCTTCTTTTACGGGGCTATTTCAAGCCCTCTTTTGCAGGACTGCTTCTAGTTGCTATTTCTTTCAAAAGAACATCAGTTAGAAAAAAGTTATTTTTGATTATGGTCTGGTAATTAGTGGACCACCTATATGCTACCATTTCAAGAGAGTAAGTTTAGGCACCATCTTCCAGATCTTTTTAGAACTCACCTGTGTTGAAGGATATGGTCATCCATTGCATTCAGTAAGTTTTGTTATGTATGGTTGCCCACTGTCTGGAGATTACCATCTGTTTTGGTCATGTCTGTCATGGCAGAAATGCTGCTCTGGAAAGAGCTGCCAAAAATTAAAGCCTGCACTATTGGCATTTTTCCTCTGTTTGAGCTTAGACTTAGTGCTGGACTAGCAAACTTAAAAGACAAATTATCCTGATCATGGTGCTCACATTCCAATTATTGAGGCCAGACATGAGTTCTGTTCAATTGCTTTAAAATACATTAATTTGACTAGTATTTAATTAGCCATGTATCTCTTTTAATAAAAATTCAAGGATCATTATGTTAAAACATGGTGAGCAGCTTGTCATGACAGAAACATAGGATGAATAACATTTAGGAACCTAGAAGCCAATGGGAAAAATGCTGGGTGAAAAGCATTAAGTAAACCATACAAGATATGCTGTCAGGCTATAAGATTGAGCATCGCCTATTAAAATAACTACCAGCCATCTTAAAAACTTTTTAAAAAACTATTAAATCATAAAACAGAATGAATTATATTTAAAGATCAGTCTTATTCAAGTGTAGGGTCATTCTAGAGGAATACTTCATTTTATTTTGTATATTTCCAGATGCACATCTTAAAAGTATTGTACACCAACAGGATCTTGATTCTTTGAAAATGCTATTCTATGATACCCAAGTTGTAGCTACAGTAAATGCAGCATATAGAGGCTGCGTTAGTTGAACTGTACTAATGCCCTAACGACTTTGTACAAAAAAGAGCACGGAGAAGAAAAAGACCGCAACATAGTCTTTACTGATTGACAAGCATTGTTGTGAGATAGCCCAGTCTCAGATTATACCAGATATAAGCAAGAGGAATATTTTTTTCTTCAACGCATATTATAACTTCATTTCTAACATATGGTACCTAGACGGAGAGAGTTGTATATTAATTTGCATTTAGTAATAATAAGGGTTATAGTATGCATTTTGGGTAATGTAAACTGCTGAAGCAGGTTAAATGTGTGCCTGCACAGTGCTGTACATTATGTCATTTATGTAAAATTAGAGCATCATTCTTCTGGTTAACTCCATCCCATTTCAATTAGCCAACCATGCATGTCCTGCATGTAGAGCCCGCCAGAAATGAATCCACCTACCATTTCCTTATTGAGAAATGTAACAAACCTAGTTGTTATCTGAGATAGATTTAACATTATTCAGATATTTCATTGGACTCTATTTAATTAAAGAAAGGATGCAAAATGGAATATAAATAATATGACTTTTCTACAGTTTGTTTTTTGGCTATTTTTCACCACAGTTATTCACAACCATCCTTGACAGGCTTATTCATTACTTCCCTTCTTGCTGATCAGCAAAACAGAGGAACAACCAATGAAGATTTTTGCTGTCATCTTAAGGAGCTAAGTGTGTTGAATATGGGTCTACATTATAACTGCGAAAGTCCTTTTCAGCAAATACATAAACACCGACACATATTGTGCGAACCACAAATACACCGAATGCCCTAAACCACGAAATTCAAAATCTTGAATCATAATAGTTGGCCAACCCCCCTACCCAAACAAAATAAATGAACCACATACATGCACTAACCAAAACCCTACTTCTAACCCTAAAGTAAAGCTTGCATATACTACCATGTATGCACTTACCTTAACCCGCACCCTAACCATAAGGTCTGTAACTATCGCACACTTACCTTAATGAGTTATACCCAAAAAAAAAAATAATCCACACACATACACTTAACAAAACCCTACATCTAACCCTACACTAAACCTTACATACATTACTATTTATGCACTTACCTTAATCCGCACCCTAACCCTAAAGTCCGTAACTATCACACACTTACCTTACGGAGCTATACCGCAGAAGGGCCAACTATGATGATTCGACATTTCGGATTTCGCGCTTCAGGACAATCATTTTTTTCGTTGTTCAATGAATACATGTCGATGTTTCCGTATTCATGTAAGTGGACCTTTGCGGTTTTAATAGGGAACCGTTGGATACAGAAGCCATTTATGACTGATTTCCATTGAAAAGAATATAAAGCATTATTCCCATATGCATCATTGCATGAATCTAAAGTTCTACTAAAGATTTACATAGATGAGAACATTATCACAATGGGGTAATTAAACATGTCAGGAATGTTGAAGGTTAAAAAATACAAAGCTGACGTATATGTGATATAAGGAAAATAGCATTATGTGGTTCAAAATGAATAAAAGAACTTGACCTAATGTGGCATTCTGTTAAGAAGCTAAACATGGCAAGTAAAATGGTGAGGGATAAATTTGACAAGAAGAATCGTTACACCTACTAACAGAAACTAAGCAATCCTTCGCTAAAGGTATGCAAACTAAAAAACAATAAGGCAAGAATTAAACTAGAACCAAATGTAAACCCCAATTTGTTGAGATCAGGGAAGAGCCTTACTTTCTAACAACAAAAACAAAAAAAAAATAATTAAAAAAGCTGGATAATTCTGGAGCATGACTTAAAATGTGAATGATTTAGCATCCACAGTACCAGTAATGAAAAGGGATAATGAAGTGATGCTACGTACATGGAGACTGAAAAGTTAATATCAGTCTGTATGGTGGCCAGGCAAGATCCTCTGCAGCAGACAAAGATTTTTTTCAACCCAAATGGGAGAAGGAACTCTTGAAAACTACCATGACGCAGGCATGTTGACAAATGGAAATGTAAGCGTTTTCTAAGAAATTCCTGAAACCAGTATCAGAAAAGAATATACTTGTATAATCTGCACATTTTGGAGTAGCGCACTCTCATAATATCTGACAACCTGCAATGGGCCAAGTAATTCAAATAATTACTAATTCACACTGTTGTCAAGATGTTAACCTGGTGACTGGAAAAATGGCAAAGAACTCTTTTAGGATTTACAGAATTTTCTAGACATTCCAAGGGATTATGGGCTTCAAATGAACACGAGATAAGTATGAATTATCCAAAGATGAACTTACATATTATGTATATGTAATTTACAAAAGTATAGCATAAAAGGTATACACTTTGCATTACATATGCCCCAGGTATAGACTCAAAATTATCAAAACTGAGATTGTATCTGGAATAGGTGAATGACAGTCATAAAATTCTATGGAACTTCTCACAAGTGCTACTTTGTCTAGAGATATTGCTTCAGGGTGGGTCTGTGAATCAAAATATCTAAACTTGTTTTCAAGAGGTCAAAGAAATGTATTGCACAGGACAAGACAAGGACAAGAGCCAATTGCATGAACTCTAGGGCTGCTCAGAAAGAAAACTTACATTTCCTACATGGCTATTATAAATAGCTGACATTGAGTAATCCCAGATTCATGGAAAAGTCTATAATTTGGTCAATAAAGTGCAGAAAGAGCTGGAGTGAAAGAAAGACTAAGTAGAAGAATATTTATACTAGTTATGGATCACACGTTGCTGCTAACTACTAACTGTTCCTAATCCATGAAACAATGACATCTATATTAACTTCAGACAGTGTAATACTTTAGTCACTACTGCTAGAAATACCTGTCTGAACACTGTGATAGTAAAGCAACATGGAGATGCTAATGGATTCTCATCATTTCCATATCAAGCAGTGAAACTGACAGCCATAGAGCCATTAGATGTATTGTATATGTCGGTAACTGCACAGTTGTCCATGGAAAATGCTGTGACGAAAAGAGAAAAATAAAATAATGATCCAGGACTGTTTTAAGGGTATACATTAGTTATAACACATATTCTAGGGAGAATAATCCATTCCACTGTTATACAAATGAGCCGTGTATATTAAGGAGTCCTGTTGTGGAGTCATGTTCCACATTGCTGAATGAGAGACATATACATCCTTGAAGAAACTTGCATATGGTGGTCTTGTTCCAGGGCAGACATTAAAGGTTCCTCCAAAAAGCTACAGTGGATAGCCTGACTCATGACGTGTGCACAAACACATATACATACACATGCGTACAGACAGACACACACACACACACACACACACACACACACACACGCACACACACACGCACACACACGCACACACACGCACACACACACACACACACACACACACACAATTGGACTCAAAGTCAGACATAAACCAGCCACAGATTGCTTCAGGCAGTGGAAAACCAATGCACTCACAGGCATACACACGTACACTCTCAGAATAAGCAGTCAGGTACATGCAATCCCAACTCATAACAGAAATGTGCATATGTACATACATACACATGCGCATGTGCCCACATACACACACACACACACACACACACACACACACACACACACACACACACACACACACACACACACAGACACACACACACACACACACACACACACACACACTCTCGCTGAACTACTTACTTGAATCAGCAATCTGTACAGAGTCTGTCCCATTAGAATGTATAGATGCATGCACCTAAATTGCCTTGTATACTTATGCATTTTATGTACTGCTTTGCATGATCCTTGTATAGTATGAACATTTAATATTCACAGTACTATTAAGATTCAGTGAACTAGGATGCCCATGAGCTTATCACAGTCCATGACCCAGGACTACTATATTTCTCTGGATCTGTGAAAACCTTCACTTCTAAAAGGAACAGTATTTTCCGGCATTGGGAGGGGTCAATGGAAAGTCATTTGTGCAGCTTTCCATACTACACAGGGTGTGTGCATGATTTCCAGCCAAAAATCTGTACATGAATGAATAGTGAAGAGAACAATTTGCCATATGTCAGAAAGTTCTAGTCACACATTCAAAGATGGTGAATTGTCAAAAGGCCCACACAAGACAACCAACTTGAAGAAAGTACATAAACCAGTTAATAAATGTCCAACAAGTGTATGGCTTACTACCAGTTACAAGATACCATTGTATGGAGGAACAATCTGTTGTGCAAGAAAATATCACTAAAACAGTAATGATGATGTTATTACTAAAGTAGTGATGCATAATGACATAACCAGAGTGATGCATTATAACATCACTAAGGCGCTAATGCATGACATCACTAAACTATTACATATAAAATAGTGATGCATTATAACTTTAATAAAACAGGATGCAGGGTGATGTCACTGAAGAAGTGATATATGATGACATTACTGAAGCAGTGATGCATGATGATATAATTGAAGCAGCGATGCATGATGTCATCACTAAAGCAATGACCACTGCTAAACACATAGACAGAGCAATCTTCAAAGCCCTAGTCCTAGAATGTGTGAATTCTCATTGAAAGTTGCAAAGTAAAATGGTGTAACAATTCCACATCCCACCTGGGAAAACAGACCAGAACACCATGACCAGTTCCAGAAGGTGATGACCAAAGATTTTCACATTCAATTCAAATCGCAGTCCAGGAATTTAACCAGAAATGATGAATAATCAATTTACAATAACACTGATGAGTTACTGAGATACTGATGGTGCAATGACCCCAGTGAAAGATCTCACAAAGGGCATAAACATGTCACTGTTTCAAGTTCATCTTGTGAAGTACACTCCAAAGAACCTTATCATGTCACTGTTACAAGCTATCTGAGGTCATAAAGATGTCAGTGCCTGATATGTTTATTTTAGATGTTAAAACTAGTAGGGCAAGTATATTTTGTTAAGAATAACTCAAATCCTAAATGCTAGAAGCACTGAATAAGGGAAAATATCAGTGTTGGTCTGCAGTGTTAAACAGTATAGCAATGTTGTGTGATAATAAAGTAAAAAGAAAGCAAAAGTATTATCCAATCAAGGAATACAACTAAATGAGGTTCAAGGACACTCTTTCAGAGATGTGAATTTGAGAAATGGCCTAAAATAAATATTAAGTACGTACCTCCTCTCATATCTATCTTGTGATTTTTACCTTAAGTAAAAATTAAGAAATGAAGGAGAATTTTACTTATGCGATGTCTTAATTGGCTCTCCAATCAAAAGTATGAGACCTGATCATGACAGTCCCAAAAATCCAGAAAATAAACTGCAATTCAAACAAAGATTATGAATTCTGAAACTCACTGTTACAGCTTTAACACAATTACTGCAAAGTGGCCATCATATTCACAGCATTTTTTGCAGAGGGGCCATCAGATTTAAAGAATTTGCTGGAGAATGGCCGTGCCACCCCCACAAGCATGTCACATATATATACTGACTCTGAGAACACTGCACATTGGACAACGGAGAACACTTGGAGGTATGCCAACTTTAGATTTAGTTTATATTTCCCCCCACACATCCATACTTTTATTGCCATAATTTTGACAATACCTATCACTGTCCTCAGAATTTCACCAGACACCCATGCTTTAGGCTTTAGTTTTTATTTCCTTAATTATTTAAAAGTACTTCAATACTTGAAGTCTATGTATCTTTGATAAAAACACAAACTTATATAATGAGAAGTAATGATACAAAGTATTGTTATAACAGCATGGCCTAAACAGCGATTAACATGACAAGTACTATAACCATCAGTTAAAAAATTAGCATTCTAAAGACCAAAGAGGGTGCTGATACTGCACAGATCACAACAACCCCTCATCAATAAATGGTATCTCAGGGATCTCAAAAGAAGGGCTTTGATTACATTCCAAAATCAAGGAAGGCAGCTTATTCCAAAGGTCCAGAACACGACATGCAAAAGAAATCCTGCCAGATGTCTCTAGTTAAAACCACTGAACAGTTAGCCTCTGATCTGATGGTCTGAGCATTTTTTTTCCTGGGATATGGGATCTCAGCAACTCTTTCAACCATGCAGTAAAAAATAATGTGCGGTACAAAACTTGAAAGCTAGTTGCAGCTGGTAACTAATACAGGGCCAGCACCACAGGCAGGAATGACATATACATGGTGCACCAGTCAGCAAGCTTGTCACAATGTCTGAAACCACTACAGGTGGGCTGGATTGGCATTCAATAGCATGAGGTAAACAGTATTGCAATAGCTAAAACCAGACATAACAAGAGCATTAATCACCATCTCAAGGTCTGAAAATGAAGTATGGCATTTGTTCTGGATCATATTCTTTAGCTGAAACTAAGATGCACTGAAAATTGTGACAACTACTCCTTGAGTGTCAGTCTTCCATAAAGAACAATGTTCAGATCTTGAATACAAAATACAAAATCCAGTTACCCCCCCCCCCCCCCACACACACACATAATCATCATTGCTTTGGTCTTAGTTGGGCTAAACTTCTCATGACTGCTCTCATCCAATCTAAGAACTAGTCAAGGCAGGCTGCAAAAGCCAAATCTTTGAGTACAATCTGCAGAGATAAGGAGAAAGGATAGGCACATCTGTCTTCTACATGTGACTGACAGAAAATAACTCTCCCTGCACTGACTTCCTTAAATTATAATGAATACACACTCAGCAACCAGGGACCAAAAACTGAACTCTGGGCATGCCTCTCAACCTCTTAGTGCAAGAAATATGGACAAAGCCTGACATAATGGGGGGACAAAGACCCAAAAATAGGAACAAGTTTTAAATATTGCTCTTACGCACTTATAAAGTTGCTAGAATAAAAGGATTTTTGTTCGCATGCATTTTCTTAAGGATGTGAAGTCCGAAACTCTAGTGCATGCCATTATTTAGTGCATTTAATATTTAGATCATCTCAGTGATTTGTCAAAAAAACACAATTTTTATGAGGAGCAGACCAAAAATATGAGGCAAAAATCTGGACATTCTATGAAAATCCATACAGTTGGAGAGGTATGCCTCTGGGTACACCACAAAGCAATGAATACATGCTTGAGAAGCTTAAACAGGACACCACTTGCTGAGTATACACCAAGACATAACAGGAAACCATTCAAGATTTATACCTAATAAACCACATTGCACTTTCACCCATTCAATAAAGGAACTGTGATCCACGCTGTCAAAACACACCAAAAGAACAAGTAAGGACAAGACAGAAGAATTACTTCGATCATTCACAAATGGGAGGTCATTAACCACTCTAATGAGGGTGTATTGATCTCTCACCAATCAGGAGGTCATTAACCACCTGAATGAGAGTGTATTGATCTGTCACCATCAGGAGGTCATTGATCACTCTAATGAGGGTCATCTCCATACTGTGCATCTAGATTTAAAGTCATAATGAGAGCACTCCAACAAGTCTTGTGATGTCAGATGTGAATACAGCTGAGCATAGACAACTTTCTCAATAACTTCCAAGAAAACAAAAATTTGAGACTAAGCAGCAATTCTCCAGAAGGCGCCTAGGACTTCTTAGGGATCTTGATAATCAAAGGCTCTTTTAATACAGATGAAACACCCTGGTCATCTGTGAGGTATAAAACAAATCTGGACAATAAATGAATCATTGCAAGATCTTACTCACCTCATTGTACCAGGATTCAAAGTTTAGTAGGCCAACTGCTCAGCCAAAACAGTATCAATAAGCTTGTCATAATCTGCATAATCTAACTCAGCCAAGCAAAGGTCAGGATGCCCACCTCATGCAAATTGCCATGCTCAATTATCCAGTCTTAGAGAAAAGACTGGAACTGCCTTATCTCAGAAACCTTATGTATCATGCACTAATTTTCTTTTGCACTGTCTGTAATTTTTGCACTATGTATGTATTTTTCACTTATCCAGTATTACTATAGAATGACCTTTTGGTAATCTGAATACAGTTAGTACATTGAACTTTTACATTATTCCAAGTATTAGGCCAAATATAAAGCAAAAGAACCCAATAATACCATTGTGTGAAGATGTGTGTGTGTCGTTGACAAAATTATAAGCTATGTACTTCCCCCAAAGTTTCAAAACCTCTGGGAGCAGATTGCATTACTTAAAAATTAATAAGGAATTCTTATGTCTAGGTGCAGACTACAGGGAACCATCAAGTTTTCCCCCTGTCTGGAAGACTGACATCCATCAAGCAAAGAACTTTTCTACAAGAAAATCTGTCATTACGTATAGTTTATCTTGAAGTGAAATATTAATATGAAAAGGAAGACTTTAAACCATTTAAATTTATGTGTGGGCAGTTAATAGAATCTTAATTACAGAATTTAATACACCATTAAAACCCTTTCAGCAAGATTCAGTACATTAAATATATTTTTATATGGCATATCATTTTGAGGTCAATAACCGAAGTCCACCTGCTCTGCTCTTAGTGCGCAGGCCCACATCATGTATTTGGAAGCAGTGCTGTATTATAATAAACACGTTCACACAATTTGAGGAACATAGCACAAAAAATGAAATGGTTACGACAGCATCAGGTTTCTGTTTAGTCTGTGAGGAATGAAGCCGGCGGTGTGCAGTTGGCATCTTTCGCTTAATGTTGCAGTGATGCAAAACACTTACTATCATCCTACAGTATTTTCCTTCAGCAGATACATGTCAGAAATAAGTCATGGGACATTGTTGTCCTGCTCTAAATTAGCATTAAGAGTGCACTCTAGTGGTTTACCAGAATTATTCTGATGCACATTAATTCGGCTTGCATTTGCGGTACGACTACTTCAGCCATTAAGAAAAGACTAGCGCTAGCAGTGCAGCATGCGTGCACATCTGGATTTCTTTATATCTTTGCTCTTGTTGAATGTCTGCTTATCTAGATGACTTTTAAGAACAGTACTATAATCCCAAGTGGGAGGATTTGCATTGCTGAACGGACATTTATTTCTAGACATTCTATCAGACATGGCACATCTCTTATTTATTCACCCTAGATCTGTAAAATTAAAATTATTCAACAGGAGTACTGAGGCTGATTTATCTTCTTGAGCGATGCACTGCAGAAATCTGAAGGGAGGAATGTGGAATGCATAATAGCAGGACGGTCGGCAATCACACAAGGGGAGAGAGAAAATCCATAAAGATAATTGTTTCAGACTTACACCATTTTAAAGGGCATTACATTAAGTTTAGAAAGAAACATTTACAGTTTATGGTTCAAGTTATAAGCTGACAAGGAAGCAGCCAGCGAGAAAGATCTTAATGGAGCTACCCAGTAAACTGCATCACGCTTCTGCCATCTTGTGGTGCAAATGTTTTAAGCAAGTCAGTCAGTTCCACCTTTTATTTCCTTCCATGTGCCGCAGACAAGCCATTATGTTTTTCTCACTTCATGAAGGTGTTGACATTTTAAATGAAAAAATGACCTGAGCCTGTTTTAAAAATTAATGGTTTCTATCACTAAAAAGCAAGTGTGTGAAGCATTTCATAATGGCAAATAAAGTCAAAGCTGTAGTCGAGATTTACTGAAAGGAAAACACTTTCAAAAACAAGGACATCTTGTTGCCTGCTTCAAATGTGGCTCTTACAGTCAAATATATATCCTTGCTTCAGTAATTTATCACCAGTTTTGTCACAGTTTGTTAATATTATTCAAAATGTTACAAAAAGTAGTTGGACAGAAAGAAGAAACTGAGAGAAAACACTGAATTTTCTTCCACCTTTAAAGATGTGAAAATGATTTAATGCATAATAACATTCTTGATAGAGACAACGTGATAAGTACCTCTTAGCACATAAGCACAGGAATAAGAAAACATCCTTATGCAAAAAATAAAAGCACCCTTCAGGCAAGGATAGTCAGAAACAGCCTTGCCTGTCTTAATGGCAGCATGTAAACACCGTGACTCCATATTTCTTTCATTCTTTCTTGGTTGCTAATTTCAGTCTTAGCCAACTAACATGCCTTCTCTTTTCACGTCTAAATTTCTTAGTGTCTAAATGCCCATCACATTTTCATTTCATTCTATTTCTCATCCTTCCAATCCATAAGTAAGGTACAGCTCTTTATTACAAAATTATTTGAATATTATTAGAATTATTTACTTATTAAGAAATTCTTTTCTTTTTCTGAGACCACTTAGTCTGTGGTATTATTTATGCCACTGCACATGGATAGGTATGTTATTATTTAAATTTAATAAACTTATGCATCATATTGCCTGTGTCTCCATGATTCATTTTGGTAATAGTACTGAATGAACATGAGTCACTGAGTAACTGGAGGGAAGGAGGAGGCCTGGTCACATATGTAAAAACAAGAGAGCTTGCATAGGAGATCTCAGAGCTCCAATCACAGGTTAATTCTCAACAGATTCCTAGGGACTATACAGGGAGAAGGAGACACAGAATGAGTGTGACTACACCCTGACATACAAGTAGTGGTCCTTGACTGCATTTGGCAGATGATTAAAGCAAGTTAACTGTGAGGAGGGCCCAGAAATCACTAAGTGCTGCAGATGGAGTCTGACATAAAGTCAAACAAAAATATAAACATTTTTAAATATGTAAATAACTGGAAAAATGTCGAAACACACACATCCCAGCTTCCATCTTCACTCAGATAACAAATCTGGAGAATAAAGGCAAGAAAGAAAATGTAGTTGCATAAGAAAGAGGAGCACAGGTTATTTAGTTACAAGAGGATATGACATATTACAGAATCAGTGCATCTACTGAAACAAAGCAACTAAATAGATGGCTGAAACAAATCAATCTAATAAAAATGTAGTAGTGAATAAATAAGGCAATAAAAATAGTTACTGTGTGTGTCCATGTGTGCGTGTGTTTTTTCTTTCATTTCCTGCATTATCATCTTTAGGGATACATAGAAGCAGGAACCTGTCCTAGTATTTGGAAGGCAAATGAACGATTCCTGTGTACACACACACACACACAGCATCAAGCTAAAACAGTAACACTGTGGTGCTGCTTTATATATGATTATTATTATTTTAATTTGTTAAAATGGGTAAAACATTTATAGACTACAAATCTGCCAGTTACATAACTGGGAAAAGTGTTATTCTCTGAATTTAGTACAACTATATACCAAAAGGCATATATCCATGAAAATGATTTGCAAAAAGAACATTTTGGTTGGAATGACCATGACTGATTTAGTCAGTCAGCAATGTTATTGGCAAATATATAGAATGCATTATGTTCTAAACACTGCAATAGTTTCAATCTTTAATAATTATTAAAATATACAGCTAATTTCAGCTGTAGAAAAGGAAACGCATCACACTTGGATATGATTTCCAACTGCAAGGTAAATATTTCTTGCTCTGCTGGGCAGTGATTACTTTACAGAAAGTAGATACAAAATGGAACTGGTTTCCAGATGCATTTGCAATTTGTGAATGCTGCCTAGTCTTCAGGAGAAGTCAGGTTTACTAAAAGGTCAATAGTAAAAGCCCAGGTATAGGGTTAGATTTTGGATTTATTTCTTTTCACTGTGTTTATGGTACCTCTTGGAGATCTCATTGGAGGAAGTTGTTTGTCTTATGACTGTTACGCTGAAAGCACTCAGCTTTCTCATAGGTTTTCCTACCCTTCGCTTAGGAATGTATGGCTAATGTGAATTTTCTAGCAGAAAATTTTAAGGTCAGTCATTCTTGGCTAATTAATAATTTGTTGAACATGAGTATATCCCACACTGAGTCTTTAGCTACTCTTGCTACATTGAGATAATTGCTTGCTTTCTCCCTTACAACTTTTATCTTTATAGAGGCAACGTGCACAGTCTTGGCATACTGCATGATAATCAGCTGACACTATATCCACTGTAGTTAAAAACATCTTGTGTCCTTGTGAGAAACATGTCCAGGATTAGGTACTTGACATCTCCAGAAGACCTTTCTACTATCATCTACACTTTACTTTCTTCGCACTTCAGTCATTAAAGTACCCTTTACCTCAGGCTTTCTGACAGAGATTGACCAGCTACAACTAGTGCAGAATTCTGGACAAAGCCAAAAATAATTGGGGGAAGGGGGGAGGGCCAAGGCACAAAATGCATGTTCAGAATGGCGTGAGATCTGATACTCAAATGTCTATCATTATTTAGTGACTTCAGTTCTCGATGATTTACCAGACAACCACAAAGTATATGAGGAATGGACCAAAAATGATGAGATAAGAATCTAGACATTGCAAAACTCCTGACAATTGACAGGTATGTCTGGGATCCTTCTTATCTAAAGGAGTTGTTTCTCCATTACTACCCCATCCCCCACAAGCACTGTGATCAGCCCCCATGGTGCTGCTAGTGCCTCCACAAGTATCCCAGGAATCTATTGGTGCACGTTTGCTTACTCATTTAGTACCAAGCCTCTGGAATATATTGTTATTTACTGATGCAGTTTAGGGAATGTCATCCCTTTTGTTTTTTTTTAAAGACATACCTTAAATTCTGTTTGATTTGATCTTTGATTGCAGTCTTTATGAACAGTACTTGTATTAGCCGTGATTTGCTTCTTGTTGTAATGCTTAACTTGCATGTTCTATCTTGTTATAAGTTTCAGTGATTAGTAATAAGTATTTAAATACATTTATATTTGAGTATAGGGTCACCAAAATACACAAGTAACTTCAGCTGGAACCATGCCAGTCCATCAAGGATGGAAAACAATGTGTACTGACTAATGTCATGATACAATGAGGAGTATTTAATTTTAGTCTGAGTTGCACATATTTTAGGTCACCGCTTGTTCATAACTTCCACGAACAACAGAAACAAAAAGTCCAATAAAAAACGTCTCTCGAGTGATACGTGTGCTCTAAAAAGTGATAAGTAGGCAAGCCACAGAGAAAGAAGGCTAAGATGGGCACCATAAAAGCTTTCATTTCATTTTCTGAAAAGTAATAAAAAACATAAATGAAAATAACTGCATGCACCATTCCACCAATCAAATAAAAGTGCTACTTCACTGAACTCAAGAAGTATTCTGCAAATCGAACACTGATCACAAATGACTAATTTCAGTCTCAGCTTCCACATCAAGAAGCATTTAACAGCAACATTTGAAAAAATCAGATGCTAATTTAGGTTTTCCATCCACTTTGCTTTATTTTATTTCCAAACTATCACATTTGTTTTTCATTTTAACCAGATCTGTGAGCTAATATGCAAATAACTAATTTCAGCCATGACCAGCTCCAATGGTACATAATTAAAACATACCACAATACATGCCAGGATGACATAGTTATCTGCAAGGAGTATGCAAAATGAGCAACAAAACAAAGCAAAAGACATTCAAATAAGTGCAAGATGCTATGAAAATGCATCATATTTTGGTCATACTTGGTAGGTGGTAACAAAATACCAGACTAGTGAGATAGTGGACATTGCTTTGCACATTTGAAATTAGCTGTTTCCATGAGGAAGAGTTTGAGGCTGGTGAATCCTAAATTTTGTTGTATATTAGTAAAGTAAACTTTGGAACATTGATGCAGAAAGATCAGCATGATCGCATAGTCAGTATTTTGGTACACCTGATTCACAGGTTATTGAAGAGGAAGTAGGTAAATTTTGTTATTGTTTTCCACACTTTCACTTTCCCAAGTCTGTGCAACCTTGGAGTTGGTATA
>NC_056735.1:1567378493-1567493493 GCF_019279795.1 Protopterus annectens | reverse complement strand
CGTGGGTTTACAGAGTGGTCCTAGCAGCAAGGAACTCGAAAAAGCGACTACCTTCTGGATTTAAGTATCTTTGCTTTTTTTTCACTGGAAATAGCTTCTGTTGCTTACTTTGAACTAGCCTGAACTGTTTTTTTACTGATTACTGCATTTATTTTAAAATCTGCACTTAAAGTTACATTTAGTCGAATTTAATCGAAAGTTTGCTTGTTTGTTTGTTTAATTTAACTGTGGAGGCTGCCCACTAAAGTGTGCTAGCCTGTGTAACTAATTTATCACTGTCTCTGCATTTTCTGTGTGTTTCTACAAAAAAAAAAACAAAAAAATAATCCTTGTTTTCCCGCCTTCCTCGACTAGTTTAGACCAGTATACAGGCATTGCTGTATTCTGGGCTGTGGTGTAGTTCCTGTGTTGTCCATTAACTTACTTGGATAGAAGGAAGTTTCTTTGCTTACCATTGGGAGTGGGGAGCCTTGAGCAACCTACCTGTCCTTGGGGGAAGTGACCTCAGCACAAGAAGCTGTAGTAATTGGTTGTTTGGGACCATTCCTAGCTCTTTTGTAGTTCACTGCTTAAAATCCGCCTCTGGGCATTTTTCTTCTGGCTATACTGCTCAGACAAGCTCCACGTGGGTTTACAGAGTGGTCCTAGCAGCAAGGAACTCGAAAAAGCGACTACCTTCTGGATTTAAATATCTTTGCTTTTTTTTCACTGGAAATAGCTTCTGTTGCTTACTTTGAACTAGCCTGAGCTGTTTTTTACTGATTACTGCATTTATTTTAAAATCTGCACTTAAAGTTACATTTAGTCGAATTTAATCGAAAGTTTGCTTGTTTGTTTGTTTAATTTAACTGTGGAGGCTGCCCACTAAAGTGTGCTAGCCTGTGTAACTAATTTATCACTGTCTCTGCATTTTCTGTGTGTTTCTACCAAAAAAACAAAAAAACAAAAAAATAATCCTTGTTTTCCCGCCTTCCTCGACTAGTTTAGACCAGTATACAGGCATTGCTGTATTCTGGGCTGTAGTGTAGTTCCTGTGTTGTCCATTACCTTACTTGGATAGAAGGAAGTTTCTTTGCTCACCAGTGGGAGTGGGGAGCCTTGAGCAGCCTACCTGTCCTTGGGGGAAGTGACCTCAGCACAAGAAGCTGTAGTAATTGGTTGTTTGGGACCATTCCTAGATCTTTTGTAGTTCACTGCTTAAAATCCGCGTTTGCATGGCTTTGCGCAGTCGTGCGCATAGCGCAGCGCCGGTTAAACAAGGTTAAACTTTTTCTGGCTCCACCAAGTCTGCTCTTCAATTTTTCCCTTAGAACTGTTCTACTTGCAATCTAAACAGCCTATATTCTATCTGAAAAGCTCAGCACTTGCTCCTAAAGCATTTTTTACACAGGTAAAGCACTCTTAAACAAAAGAAAGTACTTCATTCACCTAAATTCTGTTGAGTACCCATTTCCCTATAGGTCCTTTCTGACTCAGTTACACAGCAATCTTTTTCACTATTTCTAGCATGTCGAAGGGTCAGTTGCTGGCGTCCTCTCCTGTTCAGCTGGTGAATCTGGGAATCTTGAGGCAATGTTACAATTGCCTCATGTACACAGACAACCATCTCCTCCTCCCAACAAATACAAATATATGCGAGAGATGCAACTATATAGCCAAACTGGAGGCTGAGCTCTCTCAATTCAGTACTGGCAAGACCAGTCAGGAGGAGAAGGTAACCACGCACACCACAAACCCAGTCTCACATAGAACTATCACAACTGCAAACCAAACACATAAACACACAAAAACATACTCGGAGGCGCTGATTAAAAATCTACCAAAACAACAGAGGCCTCCAAAGCAGACACCCAAGCAACCACCACCTCAAGACATAGCACATGCAACACATAGTTCACAAAGTCAGTGTGCTAAACAGTCACAGCCCTTAAGGCCAAACAACATGCCAGACACACTTGTAATAGGTGACTCCATAGTCAGACACACTGACGTCCCGCTCACCAGACTGAACAAGGAAAAGGTCACAGTAAGCTGCCTGTCGGGAGCTAGAATCCGCCACATAACACAAGCACTCAGGTCACTCCACAGCAAGTACAAATATGACTCAGTCATTGTACATGCCGGTGTGAACGACCTGAGACGTACCTCCCTGGACTACATGAAAAGAGACATAGAGGAGCTCTCTGATTATGTAGCCCAGGCAGGTATGACCCTGACCCTGAGCAGCATCTTACCCTCACCAAGAATGATGCCACAGTACAAAGACAAAATGATCAGTTTTAACAATTGGCTTAATTACTGGTGTCATTCTAAGAGGATCCAATGTCTGTCTGCTTGGGTGACATGCTTGACAAGCCATGCTGCTTCGCAAGGGATGGCTTGCACCTGTCACCCCTGGGCTTCCGGATATTGGCCAAGGCTCTTGCCACTCCCATAGTGCCTTTTTTAGGCAAGGCTCAAATGACAAACCTACCTCCCTAGAAAACACAAGTGGAAAAAAATTAAGGGTAATGCTGCTCAATGCCAGAAGTCTAAACCTCAAGATGCACGCCCTCGAAGCCCTCCTCAGTATGGAGAACATCGATGTCTGTGCAGTGACTGAAACCTGGTTCAAGGCTCCTGAGAGCACCCCAGCACTATCAGGTTTTACCTCATATCATGCTTTCCGGCCCCAAAACTTGGACCGAACCACAAAAGGAGGGGGAGTATCCATTTTCATCAAAGATACCCACACCTCCAGGTCAGTGGCAACGCACAAAGCATCGGAGACTATCCAGGTGCAACTAACCATAGGCAAAACTGCCTTACAGTTTGTAGCATGCTACAGACCACCCTCTCAAACTCAGGAACCCCACACAGCCTTCCTGAAGACACTGGAGAGTATGAATGTCTCTCCAAATACCATCATTTTGGGAGACTTCAACTACCCAAACAGACTGGCAACATTACTCAAGCCCCAACACCCTAGCCCAAAGGTTCCTAGAATTCATAAACTCAAATGCAATGGAACAACTAGTCACCATTCCCACAAGAGGAGACAATATACTAGACCTGATCATCACAAACATGGGGACAAAATGCTCCACACCGGAAGTATATCCCTCTTTGGTAAGATCAGACCATAAATTAATCTCACTGGAAATCCACATCCCGCCCCCACCCCCTGCACAAAAGACCACAGTGAAGAACTTCTCAAAAGCAAACTTCACACTTCTTAAGACTGAAGTGGTATCCTTCAAGGCCCCTGGGCCAGTGGAAACCACAACCCACACTGCTGAATCCTTTGCAAATGCCTTCTATGGGCACCTTCAAGAATGCATGGATGGGGCGTGGCTAGGATGCTGAACTGATAGCTGCACTTCATTTCAGCTCTCTTACCTCAATACAATTCCTGACAGGAATTTTACAAAATAATATTTAATTTGAAGAAATTTTTATTACTAACTTATTTCTAATAACTCTGAGCTTCTATAAGAAAAATGTTATTGTCAGAACTTGAATAATTCCTGTCAAATTAATTACTGGAAAATCAGCACCAATATCAGCTTTACAGCATGAGTCATCCAAGGAATACAGCACAAGACTCTTCTCTCAAAAAAGACCTGCAGTCTCTCATTACAAATATACAGGAACTTACAATAAAAATCGACAAGATGGACAATAAAATAGATACTTTCAAAGAAAAGTGCTCACAACAACTGGAACAGCTTCAAGAAATGTTTACACAACAGAAAGGACAGATATCACTTATTGAACAGTCATTAAGTGACATTGACACTAGAGTCCAAATAGAAGAACAACAAACTGAATTCTTACTTCAACAGAATACATATTTACTAGAAAAGCTTGATGATATGGACAACCGAACAAGAAGAAATAATATTAGAATATATGGTCTACCAGAAAAATCTGAAGGGGACAATATGATAAACTTTCTTACCACCTGGATACCAGATGTAACAAAAATACCTGAAGCTCTTTCATATGGTATAGAACGGGCGCATAGATCACTAGCAGCTTCTGGAAATGCTTCTTCTCCGGGTAAGAGCAAGCCGAGATCTATAATTGTGAGACTTTTTTCTACTCAAGATAAAGATCTTATATTAAGAAATGCTTGGGCAAATTCTCCCATCAAATACAATGATTCATTAATAAGATTTGACAATGATTATTCTACAAAGGTGGTTTCAAAAACAAAAGAATTTCTACCAATAAAAAAAACCTTGAAGAAAAAGCAACTGAAAGTCCATCTTTTATTTCCAGCAAGACTGAAAGTTTTTCTACCAAATGGAATAAAAATCTTTGAAACAGTAGATTCAGCAATAAAATACCTTACCAACAACAACATCCTAACACATGAAGAATCTATGGACTGGACAATAAGTACAATCAAGAGAAATGCTGAAGTAAATAATTGGAAAACTGTTGAGCAAAAGAAAAAAAAACTAAAGGACAAATAATCTTACATATGTTATATTCTGTAAAAATCTAAATAATAATACTAACAACAAAAGAAAAGTTCTTACTGTCTTCAAGTTACACCAAAACAGGTACTGTTTTCAATTATATTTTAAATGTCAAAATTAGCATAAATGTAAATACATTTATCTCAAATCACATCAATATACTGAGCATAATTTAAACATTACTCTATTTTTCATTATTATCCATCTATTATTTTCATATTCTTAATCAGAGTAATCAATGCATAATAATGTTCCCAAATAGTTTATTTATTTATTTTCTCTCTTTGTGTTTTGTTGTTTTTATTTTTCTCTTCTTTTTATTAAATCTTCATTAACTTATAACACTTTAATCAGTATATGGTTATATTGCTTAATAGGTATAGTAATGGCTGCTATATAACTTATTATTAGTTACATCCCTGATAGTATTACTTTTTATAAGTTAAAAGTGTCCCTGTTTGGATAAACGCTAATGCTGGGCAGAAATGTGTTGCTTTTGAAATGAAGTATTTCAGTTAGGATGTATCATAAGACTACTTTAAATAATCTTAAAAGATGTTCTGCCTTTGACCCATATGCACATACTGATATAGTCCAGTGAAAAAATATGTTTTAAGTGATATTTTGAGGCTATAAGTCATGTGTGTTGTGGCTCCAGACATCCAGAGTTGAAAGATGCTTATGACTAGCTTAGATATCCTGTTGTCTTTTCTTTTGTAGAGAAATAAGGCATAGCATGTTTAAAATGCAAAGTTTGACAGTTGTGAACACTACTCTGTAAACTAGAGTGCTTGCGTGCCACTACATGAGTTTGTCACCAAATAAGAGGAGGGAAAAGAAAAAAGAAAAAACACATACCTTTTTCCCGCTTGGTTCTCGAGACAATTTAACAGCCACAAACATCACTAGAAACTTGAGTTACTTATTGCTTGTCGCATTTACTTGTGTACGCCATCCCTGACTCTTTCTAATTGACGTCTAGTCAGAAAATAAGCTAGGTTCACATTTAAAGATACAGAAACCTAAATTCCTTCTAAGGAAACATAAATAATATAAAAGGTTCATATAAATATACACAGATATTTATTTTTGAAGCACTCTCAGTTTATGGCTACTGATGTCTTCTAGCACCTTGATAGATAAGGACATATATCTGCTTGTCTTTCTATCAGTTTAGATTTCCAGACATTTTAGCTATCCCTTACTATGTTTTATACAGCAGAGTTTAAAAAGCAGAAATTAATCATCAGCAAATAAAATCACTGCTGTTTTACAAATTCTCTAAAAGAAACTAGTAAATGTCAAGCAACTGACAGGTTTGTTTTGGGGAGGGTTGCCATTTCCCACGCTGGTGCTCCTGCAGAATACTACTGATGTCCTGCTGCCAAGGTATGCCCTCGGGTGGGCAGGTGGGATGCAACAAGAAGGTTGGATGTGCATTTGGCAAATCAAACATTTAGATGGCGTTATGGTATACTAGATGGAGAAAGTGGAAGCAATGATTGTATAGGCAACTATAATGAGTAACATAACAACAGTGGATTTGACCCAGTGTGTCAATTATACAATGTTTATATCCCATGTGGCTTTGGGCTTTGTCGAAGCATCTGTGTTCTACACACATATTGTGTTGGAACTGATTTGAGTGGAAGGGGGAGAGGCTTAGCCCACACCCTAATTTGTTACTGGGTTGCCATGCATTATGGGCATGCATTGTGGCAGGCACTCAACGGGCTATCCATCCTTAGATGCTGTTCCCGTTTGCTCATCTGAATGGTGACTGCGGCTGTGCTCTTCTTGTTATGTTGCCTGGCTGTGGCTTCACCCTTCTTATAATATTGTCTGGCTTTTTACATTATCAAGAATGACACAATACTAGTGTATGCGGGTATATCATGTTACTGTTAGTGTGGACAAGGATGCTTGACAATGCAACTATGATTCTTGGACCTTTCTGCAGACGGGTGTGTTGTCTGGCAGTTGAGAGCCTGGTTGTTCCTGATCAGCGGACCTGTATTTTTGTGTTTCAATGTGACTGCATGAAAGGATGCCAGTATTGGTCTGCAAGTTTGGTGGGCAGTAGATTCGTTGGGGATTGATTTGAGGAGACACTTGTATTATGGCTGGGGCACTTGACATTTGATAAATGTATCCTCTCAATGATGTGTTCTGTGTGGTCATTGGCTGTAAAACAGCTTTTCTGAGAAATATTGTTGTGGTGCCAGTTAATGATTTGGATTAAATGTTTCTATATATAGTCGTGAAGCAATTGCCAGGATAAAATGGTACTATTGCAGTGCATGGATCATCGTGGCTGTCCTCCGATGTTGGAGGAAAAACAAGCTTCTTGGACACCTTTTTGACGTGGTAAAGGTGTTACCCCATGGTTTGAATACGTTTTGTCTCTTTGCTGCAAAATGGGTTGGGAATTTTGGCCTGTAATATTTTCGTACATGGTGGTTTGAATCTTGGCAGCTTCCATTGTTTTGATGTGTTCTCCAGTATACTTTTGTTCAGTCATAGGATTGAATTACTGGTGTTGAGTAGGTCAGGATTGTATCTCCAGCACTTGATGTCAGCAGATAGACTCACTGGTTGGGTGTCAGTCTAAGCTGTGGGAGTTGATGTGTGATATACATAGATGTTTGCTTTGAGGGTGTGGTCAAGTGCGCTGCAGTTTTACCTCTGTACTGTGTCAGTTTTCATTGTGCAGGGTCCCTCTGAGGGTTGATAGAAGTGTTGGCAACAAGACACTCAATCAGGTAACAACATTATGAGTGGTCTCTTGGATAAGGGAGCTGTCTAAATTGTGATCTTGTTGTCTCCAGCCATGGGAATTGTCATTGAAAAGCTGAAAAATGCAATCAGAGGAACATATTTAATGTCTACTAAAGAAATATTAATATACTTATACATTGTATCGCATTTCAGTTTATGTTAAACATGAAATATGATGTGGTTTCAGAACTATTCATGTTTTTATTCCAATATGACTTTGCAAATATTAATTTAAACACTGGTTTCGGACTTGAGTAGTCTAAAACAATTGCACAGCAATGGTACTGTATTATACAGTAATGTCAGTAAATAGTTTTCAACAGATGTATGAAATATACAGTTATAGATTTTAACATGATGTTTATTAATACCCTAAATTATTTTGAAATTATACTACCTTAATCTAAATATTTGTACCTTTTTGAAACCTGCTTAGAAGTAAGTATTATTGAATTACAATAAGATGAGTAAAGAATATATGTATATATTTTAGCTGATTAGATTATCTTAATATATTATTCAATTATCTTTATTTAAAACTAAGAGGATAAGAGAAACTGATCCAAATATTATTTGTGAGGGTAGAAAGTTTGTTTGGTTAGATTCACTAACCAAACAAAGAGGTATATTACCTCATAGCAATAGGGAATGTTTTTTAAGGTTAAGAATTACAAGTTTGGAAGTTCTTTGTTTTTTATTCTATCACTTTGGTGTCACTCAGAAACATGCAAAAATCATACAAGAAAAACTTTTTGAATTCTGTATCCAAGATGGAACTAAGAATAAACAATATTTACATAAACTTACACATAAAACAAACTTAAAACTAGGAAATGAAATGTTTATCCATAAATGTTAATGGTCTAAATAATAGTAATAAAAGGAGAAGCCTATTCAAGTACATAAACTTACATAAACCACAAATAGTCTTTTTACAAGAGACACACTTATTAGATAGAGATATAAACAACTTAAATATTAATAATTACACAGTGCTAATAAACTCTCAATACAAAACAAAAAAAGAGTAGCTATACTACTTCAACTCAACTATAACACCTAAAATAATTACTACTCATCAAGATACATCAGGTATGTTTTGTCTAGTTTCAATAGAGTTAAATAAGAGAATCTATACATTAGTAAATCTATATTGGATCCCAGGACTAGGATTAAAAACAGTTAAACAGCATTTTGAAGAGATAATTCATTTAACTAAGGGTAGCCTGATATTGGCAGGAGACTTCAACTGTATAATGAATGAAAAAGATACAGATTCTAAATCCAAAAGAAGAAAACAACCCATCTCTAAAGCACTATCAAAATTTATAGATACATTGTATTTAAAAGATATAAATGAATTTGCAGAACCAGACTCACTAATCTTCACATTTTATTCTCATAGATATAAAACTAACTCTAGAATTGATAGAATATATGTTGCCAATGACCTAATAACAAAAATTGACAAAGTCAAAATCATAAATTGTCCTTTATCTGATCATAATGCCATAGTCTTTGAGATAGAGCTTACACCATTTTATTCAAATCCCGTTACTAGGATACCTTCCTATATCACAAAATTGAGAGATTTCAAAGAATTTTATGAAGAAACAATCAAAACTTTCTAGAAATAAATCACACAGAAGATATTTCAGAAATATATGTCTGGGATTCATTAAAAGCAGTTACATATGGGAAGATATTATCCTGGTACATAAATAAAAGGAAGTTATGGAATAAAGATATGCTAGACTTACAAAACAAAGCAGATAAATTGAAACTGGAAATACAAAAGGGTAATGCTACTCAAGTTCAAGAACTTACACAAATCAATAAGAAGTATACAGAATTGCTACACCATAAGATTATGATTAACTTAGAAAAGATAAAATAAACTCATACTCTACTAATTCAGCACACCTGAGATACTTAACTAATAGAACAAAAAAATAATTAAATCTAAGCAAATAAAAGAAATATTTATTCCCAATACTAACAAAAGAGTTACGGAACTAAATTATATTTTAGAAGCATTCAGACTCCAATTTAACATTGATAATTCCATAAATACTCAAGATACACCTACTAAGGATATAAAAAAATACTTAGAAAACAATATTCATATTAAATTAACACAAGAACAAATAGACATTATAAACAAACCAATCAATATGACAGAATTAAAATCACAAATTAAAAGCTCAAGACAAATAAAGCACCTGACCCAGACAATATGCTACCAGAAATGTATAAATTAATACCCAATCAAGCCATATCTTTATTATTAAAAATATATGATATAGCCAATAAAGATTTGAATATACCACCCTCTTGGAAATATTCATTGATATCCCCAATTATCAAACCAGATAAAGATGAGAAACAGTGTTCCTCATATAGGCCAATATCATTACTCAATATAGACTACAAGATGTTTATGGCTATATCATGATAGGATCAAACACTTTCTTCCTTTCTTAATTCACAAAGATCAAACAGGTTTTATTAAAGGAAGAAATACTTCAGATAATATTAAAAGAATACTAACATTAATAGATTACAGCAAACATAAAGTCCTAAATTTAAATGTAATCTCATTAGATATTAATAAAGCTTTTGATTCGGTTAATTGGAACTTTCTTTCACTAGTTTTAAAAGAATATAACTTTCCTTCTAATTTTAATAATCTTATCCAAATACTATATGAAAAATCTACTGCATATGTTAAACTGGGATCATATAGATCAGGCCCTATAACAATAAAAAAGGGAACTAAACAAGGTTGCCTTTTATCACCATTGTTATTTGCATTACTCATAGAACCCTTTGCAAATCAAATCAGATCAAACAATAACATAAAGGGCATTTGTATTAATAAAATGTTAAACCTTAAAATCCAACTCTTTGCTGATGACATACTATTAACTCTTTCAGATGCAAATGAGTCTTTGAATGCTCTATTTAACTCCATGAATAAATTTCAAAATATTTCAGGCTTAAAATTTAATGAAAACAAAACTAAAATTATGCCCTGTAATTGTAAAAAAAAAATAATATAAACAAAAGATTTTCCAAATATATAGTAACAGAAAGTAAATTATTATATCTGGGAATAAATCTACTCAATGAATTAACAGATTCTCTAATATTTAACTATAATAAAATACTAGACAAAATAGAACAAACAATTGGTTACTGGAATAAATATATCTTTTCAACAGCAGACAGATTATATCTTATTAAAATAATCATATTTCCCAAAATATTATACTTAATACAAAATTTTTCATTGCCACCTCCCAAATATATTATTCAAAGATACAATAAACTAATTTTAAATTTTCTATGGGTTCCCAATTAACCCGTATAGCCTTAAATTAACATTTGCCAGATTGGGAAGATGGTGGAATTAATTTACGGATATTGATTTATATATTACCTCATCTGTTATTAAAAACATAACACTATGGTTAAATAATTCATACACACCTATATGGAAACAAGCCCATGAGCAGATTTACATAGAAATCAATTATAATCACATACAAGACAACTTAACAGTAATACCACCACCCCTTATATGGATGTTAAAAGATTATTTTTTAGGGAAAAGGAATAATATTAATAAATTGCCATCAAACTATGTAAGTTCTACACTTTCAGTGTTCAGAACACATATAAACAAAATACCAAATATTAATTCTTGGATTTTTCCCTATAGCTTTTACACCAAATATTCTAGATACATTCCAAATATCTAAAATAAATATACTTAAAGAAGAAACATTACTCTTTTGGCATCAACTTATAGAGAAAGGGAAAATTCTAACAAAGGAACAGATAATTTATAATTATAATATAAATAAAGACAATTGGCTGTTTTTACAAAATCTAAGGCATTTTCTTATAAATAAAATAGAACAAATGCAACCTTCAGTTAGACATGAAGCTCCAAAACTCATTGAATACCTTATTCTTATCACAAAACAGCCTTATCAGGGTACAGGTTATTTGTCTAATATCTATAAAATTGTTAAAAAACAAAAAACTATCATGAAAAATCATTCTGGGATTATTATACTTTAATAAACAACCATCCTCCAGTTGAAGAAGAAAAAAGTAATATTCTAAAATCTTCCAAATTTTCTACATTATCAAAATACTGGCAATTATTCACTTGGAGATATCTACACAGAAGTTTCTATACACCACATAGGTTAGCCAAAATGTATTCTATTGAAGATCAATGTTGGAGATGCCATATCAAGATAAAAGCAGATTGGCAGCATGTTTTTATGAATGTATATGTCTCAATATGTACTGGAAATCCATTAATTATTTTTTCAGACTGTTTATAATGATAATTTTCAATTAACAAAGTCTTTAATTTTATTCAACTCTCCTATTCCAAACTGTGTACCAAAAAGACACTAAAATCCTATGGTCACTATTGGCAATTTCACGTAAAATCATAACTATACACTGGAAAAATGAGGCTTCGCCTACGTTCAAGGAATTTGAGACTTTAACAACAACAGTTGCTCACATGGAAATATTAACAGTGAAGAACAGAACTAAAAGATCTACTTCTTACTATTACTCTTGGATGAAAGTACTGGAAATACTTGAAAATATCGAAGAAGATATATCATCTTATGTTTCTAACTCTATATAATATAGAATTTCAATGTTATTTGCATAGACACCAATGTAAATAGTTATATAATGGTTTGAAGTTAGTAATGTTTTAGAATTGTAAATATGTTATTTATCTTTATTTCATGTAATGTTTAAGACATCTTATTTGAAATAATAAAAAAAAATATTTAGTGAGAAGAATGCATGGATCATGCAATCCCAAATAAAACCAAGACCCATTCCCCCAAAGGCAGGCGCCCGGTCTGGTGGACCCCAGCCATAAACAAACTTTACAACAGGAGGAGGAAGCTACTACATGACAGAGCAAAATCCCTAAAAGGGAAGGCATCTCTGATCAGTACTAGCAAAAAAACTACGATCACTCATAAAATCATCCAAGGCCAACTTTGAGAGAAAAATCGCAAAAGACACAAAAGACAATCACAAGACCTTCTTTAGCTATGTTAGAAACCTGGGTGGAAACTCCCAGATATGCTCAGAGTTAGTCCAAAATGACACAAAATACACTGAACCCACTGACATTGTCAACATTCTGGCAGACAGGTTCAGTGCAAATTTCTCCTCCCCCTCCCCCCAAAAGGAGAAATAGCTATCCCAGCAGAGTGTAGCCTCCCTAACATCTCAGATGCCCAGGTGAGAGCCGCCCTCTCTAAAGCTAAAAACACAGCATCAATGGGACTGGATGGTGTCCCGGGCTGTGTGCTACATGAACTCCAAGAAGAACTAAACCCACACATAAGGCTGCTGTTTAATCTTAACCTTACTACAGGATACGTACCCAAAGAGTGGCGTACGGCAACAGTGGTCCCACTTCACAAAGGCGGTGCTTCTACGGACCCTGGAAATTACTGCCCCATAAGCTTGACAAGCCTGGTCTGCAAAGCTATGGAGAGGATCATTATGGAACTCATAAACAAAGACATTGGGGACCTACAGACATTGGATCCTACCCAATTTGGCTTTGTCAAGGACAGATCCTGCCTTTTGAACTTGGTGACTTTTTGAAACAGTCACTAAGGCCATTGATGAGGGTAAGGCAGTTCACACAGCCTACCTTGACCTTGCAAAGCCTTTGACACAATACCCCACTCGGGCATCATAGACAAACTCACCAGCTTAAATGTAAACCCATATGTCACAAGATGGGTTGCAAACTGGCTCAAGGACAGAACCCACAGGGTCAGAGTTGCTGGAGCTATGTCAGACTCTAAGCCAGTAACAAGCGGTGTCCCACAGGGCTCAGTCCTGGGACCCCTCTTGTTCGGCATTTATTTTTCCGAGGTACAGGCAAACATAGGAGGATTGTGGCTGACAAAGTTCGCAGATGACTGCAAACTGGGCGCCATAATTGATACTCCAGCGGACACAAACATCCTTCAGAGAGGCCTCATAGAAACGGATAATTGGTGCCAGAGCCATGGCCTTAAGCTGAACGCCAAAAAATGTATAGTCATACCCTTTGGGAAAAACAAGGTACCGACAAATTACCACATAGGTGGTAATCCATTAAGTACGGAAGAGGTAATCAGGGACTTAGGGACCCAGGTTGATAGTAACCTCTCAGTTGACACTCACATTGCCAAAGTGGTTAGGAAGACCTTCTATATTGCCCACCTTATCATGAAGGGTTTCACATCTAGATCAAGAGAGGTCATTGTGCCCCTATACTCTTCTCTTATCAGGCCAATGATTGAGTACAATGTCAATGCCCCATTTGGGATGTATCTCACCCGACACCTGCAGCAGTTGGAAAGACCCCAAAAGTTCCTCACCAAGAGGATAAAGGGTCTTAAACATATGTCATATGCTGCCCGACTGAAAGAACTCCAGCTCTATTCAGTCGCATACCGCCTACTCAGAGGTGATCTGTGCCTGACGTACAAGGCCATGTCCAATCCGGAATTAATGGACATGCTCCACCTCAGAAAATCCAAATCCATCAGAGCCATGAGAACAAGAGACTTAAACCTCAACACAGAAATAAATAGGATGTGCTGGAGGGACAGATTCATAACACAGTGGCTCCCTATACTCTGGAACAGAATTCCAGTCCATGTTAGGCAGAGCCCCTCACTGACTCTATTCAAGAGAAATCTCGACAAGTGGATGGGAGATCGTAGGTTTACCCCGGGGGTCATCTCTGTGTCACTACTAGACAGAGGCACAGTAAACTAAACCCTAAAAGGGCGTAGTATTCTCATCCTAAGGGGTGGTGAAAGCCACACACACTCTGGCTAGGCTTATAAATGCCCTAGGGCAGATAGCCTAGTACGAACCTATGAACCTATGAATATATGAACCAATGTCTTTGTTAATGAGTTGCATGATGATGCACTCCATAGTTTTGCAGACCAGGCTAGTCAGGCTTATGGGGCGATAGTTACCAGGGTCAGTTGTGGCCCCTCCTTTGTGGAGAGGAATAACCATTGCTGTGCACCATTCTATGGGTACATAGCCTGTGGAGATGCTGAGATTTAACAGCGTGTTTAGATGGGGGTTAGTTCATTCTGTAGTTTGTGCAAGATGCAGCCTGGAACACCATCTGGTCCCATTGATGCTGGGTTTTGGCTTTTGAAAGGGCTGTTTTCACCTTTGCTTCTGTGATTTTTGGGACACTGCACTTTTCTGGTATTGTTGTGGGCCTTTTTGGAGGTGGGGGGGTGAAGTTTGCACTGAATCTATCTGCCAGGATGTTGGCAATATCAGTAGGTTCAGTATATTTTGTGCTATTTTGCATTAGTTCATTGCATATCTGCAAGTTGTCATTTAGATTCTTAACATAGCTAAAGAAGGCTTTGTGGTTATCTTTTGAATCCTTGGCTATGTTTTTTTCAAAGTTAGCCTTGGTTGATTTCATGAGAGACCTCAGTTTCTTATTGATATTGATCAGGGATGTCTTTCCTTCTTGGGATTTGCTATTTTTCTGAACTAGTTTCCTCCTTCTACTGTATAGCCTGTTTATTGCAGGGGTCCACCAAACTGGTTTCCTTCTCTTAGAGAAGTGAGTCTTGGTTTTGCTAGGGATGGCATGATCCATGCATCCTTGTAGGTGCTCCTGGAGTGCATTTGTAAAGGTTTCTGCATCTTGGGCAGTGTTATCCTTTAGCGTGGGGGCTGTGAAACTTACCCCTCTGTCTTAAGTAAGGTGAAGTTTGCTTTGGAAAAGTTTTTTACTGTGGTTTCCTTAGCTGGAGGTGGTGGTGGGGTGTGGACATCCAGAGTGGGTCTGATCTAACCAGTGACGGGTTGACCTCCGGTGTGGAACACCTGTCGCCTATGTTGGTGATGACCAGGTCCAATGTGTTTTCACCTCTGGTAGGGGAGTTTACCAGCTGATCCAGGGCATTTGAGTTGTTGAATTCTAGGAAGTGCTGGCCTGGGAATTTGTACTCGAGTAGTTTTCCCAGTGAATGGTAGGGTAATTGAAATCACCCAATATCAGGGTGTTTGGTAGGACCATCATGTTTTCCAGTATCTCCAGAAAGGTGGAGTGGTTGTCCTGGGTCATGGAGGGTGATCTGTAGCAGGCCACAATTTGCATTGCAGATTTGCCCGATGTTAGTTGCACATGGATGATCTCAGAGATATCATGTTGCGCCTCTAACCTGGAGGTGTAGGTATCCTTGATGAATATGGATACACCCCCTCCTTTTGTGTTTTGGTCCATGTTTTGTGGCCAAAATGTGTGGTATGAGTTGTAGCGTGGCAGTGCTGGGGTGTTCTCTGGAGCTTTGAACCAGGTTTCAGTTACTGCACAGATGTCAACGTTCCCCATACTGAGGAGTGCTTCAAGCGCATGCATTTTGAAATTTAAACTCCTGGCTTTGAGTAGCATAACCCTCAGTTTTTTGTTAATTGTGCTGTTTACGGAGGTGGGTTTGACTTTTGAGCCTTTCCTAAAAAAGGCACTATGGGGGCAGTAAGAGCCTTGGCCAGTATTCGAAAGCCTAGGGGTGACAGGTGCAAGCCATCTCTTGCGAAGCAACGTGGCTTGTTGAGCATGTCGCCCCAGGCTGACAGACACTGGATCCCCTTTGAAAAACACCAGAAGCTTAGCCAATTGTTGAAATTGATTATTTTTACTTTATACTGAGGTATCATTCTTGCTAAGGGCAGGGTGCTACTCAGGTTCAGGGTTATACCAGCCTGGGCTACATGATCAGAGAGCTCTTCCATGCCTCTGTTCATGTAGTCCAGGGAGGTAGGTATCAGGTCATTCACACCAACATGAACAATGACCGAGTCATATTTGTACTTGTTCTGGTGTGACCTGAGTGCTTGTGTTATGTGGCAGATTCTGGCTCCCAACAGGCAGCTAACAGTAACCTTCTGCTTGTCCAGCCTTGTGAGTGGGACGTCAGTGTGCCTGACTATAGAGTCACCTATTACTAGTGTGTTAGGTATGTTATTTCGCCTTAAGGGCTGTGATTGTGTGGCACACTGATTTTGTGTTTTATGTGTTGTCTGGTTTGTGACGGGAAGTGCAGGTTGTTTGGGTGTCTGCTTTGGAGGTCTCTGATGCTTTTGCAGGTTTTTATTTAGAGCCTCCGAGTATAATTTTGTGTATTTATGTTTATTTTTTGCCAGTGCTGTTTTAGTAGGTCTGTGTGTGGCTGGAGCTGTGGTGCAAGTGTTACCCTTCTCCTCTTGACTGTCTGTTCCAGTCTTGAGTGGAGACAGCTTAGCTTCCAGTTTGTCTGTATAATTGCATCTCTCGCATATGTTAGTGTTTTGAGGTAGGAGGAGAGGGTTGTCTGTGTACATGAGGCAGTTGTAACATTGCCTTAGGATACCCAGATTCACCAGCTGGACTGGAGAGTGCACCTGAAGTTGCCCTTTGGTCATGCCTGAATAGTAGGGTGAGCTGCTTAGTCGCTTGGTTGGTGAGGGGTGAATAAAGAGCCTTTCCCTGCTGAGCAATCAGTGTCAGGGTATATTATTGCTTGCTATTAGGTCTGAGCAAGTGCTGGGCTGTAAGATGCTTTTTGAGTGCTTAGGTTGAGAGTTAGACTAGTTTCAAGGGAAAAACTGAAGAGGAGACTTAGTGGAGCCGGGAATAATTTAACCATAGCTAACTGGCTCTGCTCGGTGCGCAAAACCATGCAAACGCAGTGTTTATAGTAGGGAAATGAAAGAGATAGAAATTAGCCCAAAATGGCCACTAAACTACTAACTTCTGGGTTGGAACCACTCCTCCAGGGACAGACAGGTTGCTCAAAGCTCCCCTCTCTCACAAGTGAAAAGAGAAACTTCCTTCTATCCAAGTAAGGTATGGGTAACTCAGAAACTAGTATCACAGCCCTGAATTCAGCACTAGCCTGAAAACTGGACTATACTAGCTTAGAAAGGCGGGAAACAAGGATTTTTTTCTTTTTTGTTTTTTTTTTAAAAGATAAGGCAAAAAAAGTAAAAAAATACACTTAAAACAGCTTTAAACGACTACAAACGATCAGAAAAGTCTATCACACTTTAGTGCGTAGCCTATAACAATTAAACAAATTATTTAAACAAAAAACAACTTTTTAAAAGTGCAGGCAGTCAAATAAGTAAATATGTGAAAAAAACAAGTTTTTAAATCACAATAAATGCTGGAAAATCTGCATTTAGGCAGAAAACAGTTAAGTACAGTACAGAAAGAAAGTATAAAAACTGATACTTAATCACTCTAAAGTCTCTCTCCTAAGCTAGAAGGCTTGTATCAGTTTAAGGCTTTCTAGTGCTACCCAGTAGGTTAGTTACAGGAAAGATGGGAAACAAGTGTAGATGTGGTCTTTTAAACCAGAAAGTCGAAAGAGACGGACAAATTGTCCAAATGGTCAATAAACTACAGTTTCTGGGCCAAGAACCTCTCCTCTCATGGTAGACAGGCTACCTAGTGCTTATGCTTACCACTCCCACTGATAAGCTAGAAGGCTTTCCTGCAACACAAAAAGGCTTGCGGGGCACAGAAGCTTATCATCAGTCATGGATACAGCGACTCTGTATCTGGACTAGGCTAGTTACAGGAAAGGCAGGAAACAAGTGCAAGTGCGGCTTTTAAACCAGAGAGTTGAAAGAGATGAAAAAACTGCCCAAACGGCCAATAGCTACAATTTCTGGGCCAGGAACCACTCCTCTTGTGGTAGATAGGCTACCTAATGCTTACCACTCCCACTGATAAGCTAGAAGGCTTCCCTCCAACACAGAAAGGCTTGCGGGGCTCAGAAACTTACAAAGAGTCCAGGAATACAGCAAATCTGTACCTGGACTAGACTAGTTACAGGAAAGGTGGGGAACAAGTACAAATGTAGGCTTTTAAGCCAGCAAGTTGAAAGAAATGGAAAACTGCCCAAACGGCCAAATAAACTATAATTTCTAGGACAAAACTCACTCTTCCCGTAGAGGATAGGCTACCTAGTGCTTACCACTCCCACTGATAAGCTAGAAGGCTTTCCTCCAACACAGAAAGGCTTAAGAGCTCAGAAGCTTACTAACAATCCTGGATACAGCAACTCTGTAACTGGACTAAGCTAGTTATAGGAAAGGCGGGAAACAGGCACAAGTGCGGCTTTCAAACCAGAAAGTTGAAAGAGATGGAAAAAAACTGCTCAAACAGCCAATAGCTACAATTTCTGGGTCAGGGACCACTCCTCTTGTGGTAGATAGGCTACCTGATGCTTACCACTCCCACTGATAAGCTAGAAGGCTTCTCTCCAACACAGAAGGGCTTGGGGGGCTCAGAAGCTTACCAACAGTCCTGGATACAGCAAGTCTGTATCTGGACTTGACTAGTTACAGGAAAGGCAGGAAACAAGCTTAGAATTTTGTTTTTTTTTTTGTTACAGAAAAGCAGCTAAAACAGCAGTAAATACAAATCAAATTGTAGTGCAAGCCAGCACACCCAAGCGTGTAGCAACACTACAGCAAATACAGTTCAAATAAATGCAATTAAATTAACAAATGACTTAAAACAAGTGCAGAAGGCAGTAAATTAGAAGGCTAACAAGCAGTAAAAAGTGCAGAGTAAGAGGGACTGAACACACAGCACGCAGAAGAACAACTAAGACAGTTACAGTAAGAGCAGATGAATAAGATATATATATATATATATATATATATATATATATATATATGTGTGTGTGTGTGTGTGTGTGTGTGTGTGTGTGTGTGTGTATAATTTTATTTTTTTTTTTAGGGAAGGAAGAGAGCAGGATTAAGAGACTACAGGAGTTGTCCTTTCCAAATTCTCTCTCTGTACACAGCAGGAGTGCCTGAAATCAGAATATGATCTCACTGCACTCAGTTGAGTGAGCAAATGAGATGGACCCAGAAGGAGTATCCAAATACAAATCTACAAGAGGGGCAGACAATTTCAAAGCCACCAACATTAATGCCAAAACAAGAACAGGGAGGGTGGGTAGAGAACTAACTGTAGAGTGACAGCCACAACTTCAGTTGAGTTAATATTCAGTGAAAAACACACATAAATAAATTAAATACAGTACTATATGCGAAAAAGCAGATAAAAGTGTACTTAAATTCATTTATACGTCCAGATGATTTCAGGTAGATGTTAGCCGGCCAAAGCTCTGATATTAAGCAGAGATAACTCAAAATGTACCACTTATATAAGGCAAGACAGGATGTCAGTGATGAGCTGAAACTAGCCCCCACTGCTATCAATGGCTACACAGAAATTCTAAAAAGTACTGTGTAGAGACACAGCCACAACCTCAGTTGAGTTAATATTCAGTGAAAAACACAAATAATTCAATTAAATACAGCACTATATGTAAAAGAGCAGATAAAAGTGTACTTAAATTCACTTATACGTCCAGCTGATTTCAGGTAGATGTTAGCCCGAACTATACTCACAGGTCTAGCATTATACAGGAACTTGTAAGACAGGAACTCGATTTTACACATCTGGGTGTCTGTGCTAAAGAGCCATGTCCTAGATCACTGTGAACCAAGGGAAGACACTGTCCTGTCTTATTCAACCTACTGTGCTTTGTGAAGGTATTCCAAGAAGGTTACCACAACATTTTGTTGTACATAGCATAAAATAAAGCAATACAATTGAAAAGCCATCTAAAAGGGAATTTTTTGTGAGTTTCTTGCCTTTATGGTACTTTATCAAAGGTGAAAAAAGTCATCTTTGTATATGTGGTGAATTTTGGTTTTAATACTTGAGTCTTTACACACATACACACACACACACACATGTATATATATATATATATATATATATATATATATATATATATATATATATATATATATATATATAAATTTGCATAGTGGTGATATTGTAAATAAACTCTGAAGTCTCACTGTTTTAAATAGTTATGTACCAAGCAGTACATCTTTTAATTGAAACAGCATGTGATTTTAATAATGTATTTAATTCACTGATTTCTTCCTGTATTTAATATTCTGTGAAAGCATTATAGAGCATGAAAGCTCTTGATGTTATTTGAATTTGTGTACATTTTAATAAATTCTTTCTACCAACAGCTTTTATCCTATTTCATTGTATCACACCTGGTTTCAAGCTATATATGGGAGAAATTAAACAGAATTGAGTTTTTTGTCATAGTTATGGATTATGCTGCTGGATTGGTTGGTTGCTTTGATTGATTGATTGACTGATTGATTGATTTCCATTTGTTGACCAGTGAAGTTCGACTGGGTGTAAAACTCATTTTCAGTAGAGACAAGGGGAGAAAAGTTCCATTGAAAACAATACAAATCAAGATGCACCAGGTAAATTAGATCTTAGTGTCATCTTTGCCAATGCAGTATTAGAAATTATGCAGCAGGTAAATTAAATCTTAGTGTCATCTTTGCCAATGCAGTATTAGAAATGATGCAGCAGGTAAATTAAATCTTAGTGCCATCTTTGACAATGCAGTATTAGAAATGATGCAGCAGGTAAATTAAATCTTGGTGTCATCTTTAACAATGCAGTATTAGAAATGATGCAGCAGGTAAATTAAATCTTAGTGTCATCTTTGACAGTGCAGTATTAGGAAATGATGCACAGTACCATAGTGAATGCGTTCACATTACACAAAAGTGTACAGAATGAAAATATATATTCACACTAACACAAATAGGAAAGTATAGCTAGGGTGAAGTGAAGGTGGTAGCTGCCCTGGGTGCCAAGTGTTAGGGGGTATAATCAGGTCTCCAGAGCATTACTGGTATTCAGAATGAATGCTAGTATTGCACCTGTAGTCTGAATAGAAGTGCATTAGCATTCTGTGTGTGAGGATGAACTGTAACAGCTGATTGCTCCTTCCATTAGGAGTACCAGATCAGGAACAGGTTTTCCTTCATATTCTTCTTCTTCATCATCTTCTTTTACTCCTGGAGAAGTATAGATTAAAAGAACAGACCTAGTTGGCTTTACCTTTAGATTAGGAGCACTGTATTTAATACTCTGAAAAAGCATTATAGACCATGAAAGCACTTGATGTTATTTGAATTTGTGTGCCCTTCCCACATACACACACACACACACACACACACACACACACACACACACACACACACACACACACACACACACACACACACTCTCTCTCTCTCTCTCTCTCTCTCTCACATATGCATTATAAGCAAACACATCTGCACACCTGACCACCTCCTCATTAAACCCCTTACTGCAACCTCCCAGGCAGACATACACTCACACTGCAGCTTCTTACATTCACACATTCACACACTCCTCAGCATTTATCTCTACCACAATGGATGAATACAGCCTTCTGGTCATGATCATTACCATGAGCATCCAGGATTGGCTATGCTACTTCACAGCTGAGGAAGTAACCAAATTGCTTGGCTGTAAAAATGCCTTACCATGGGCAGTTGTGAGGGAGAACTCGTGGCTAATTGGCATACACTTCTCTCCTGGAATGTCCAACATGGCCACAGAGGCAGCTCACTATGGTACTGCACATCTTCATGCTGTAGCACTCTGCTAGAACATTCTGTGAATGAAGAAAAGCCATTAAATCTCAAAATATGAAACAAACTATCTTTGATCCTGTATGCAACATTGATCTGACAGAATTTTTCTGAAGCACCATATCCAGAGACCTGTCCTGTTCATCATAGTGTTAGTATCTGGCAGCTGTCATTTCATATAAAGATTATACATCTATGGTGCTGACTCCATTAAACTGTTCTTATTATGGTATCAAATGGAATGTACTGAAATGCATTTGCCTATCACAATACACCTTTAATACCATCTAATTGTAGGACATCAGTATGCAAAACATAAAGTAGATCCTCCAGTAAACCAGTAGTTTGATCAGTTGGAAAGAAATAAATAATTATTGTTTCACAAACTCTTCAGGCAAAACATATGATAACGCTCAGGGTATGCTGAACAAAAAATAAAAAAAGGAGAAAACTACAGAGTGTATATCTGCTACATCTGCAGCAGAAAGCAGTGGATGTACTACAACTGCAGACATTAAGGAGGTTTGCAGAGTAACTTGCAATGTAAATTAAGAAAAAAATACAATAAAATAAATATATGCCATTGTAAACTCTTCCTTATATTTTCTGTGAAAGAAAGAAAAAGTAGTAATTATTTCACAAAACCTTTGGGATTTGCCATTTGCAAACTTCAGAACCGCTTGCTCGTTGATGGACAAAAGTGTTGAAACTTTGTTTATGGATAAGGCTAAAAAGCTCCCATAATGAACAACAATTACACGTGTTTTGGTTTCACCTAATTTTATAAGGCAATGATTCTACATTATTTATAACTAAAACCTTAGCTAACAGAAGACCAAATTCTTGAAGTCTTGATAATAAACTATTTATTGTTATCACAGTACCATAATTCATTTCCACTATATTTCAGTTACTAGGAAGTGCATTCTGTATTTCTCAAATGCATCTTTTGCTCTCCAAATCTTTCTTGTGACATCTCGACTGATTAATTTTGCCAACAAGGCCTCTGCCAGCAACATAACTGTTTGATAAAAATTATAAGAAGTAAAGATTAGATATAAGCTGCCAGTAACGAGGCATCTCTTGATATGCACGTACTGTGAAAAACATAACTTTGTGTGCACTGCAATATTTGATGAGACTCTAGCCACCTATTTATGATAGCATCATCTACCTGAATCTGGCATTTGTTGAAATATATACTCCAATAGCTAACATTGTTCAATTATTCATAAAAAGGGGGAAAAGGCTAGGGGCACTTTTTTTTCCCCTCATTGCAGTAAAAATTTAATGAATAATGGTTGCTGTCAGGGTGAAAGTTTTATAGAGCAGCTATGTAAAGGAAAACAACAACTGCTGCAACTAAGAAATGGAAGGGGTAGCTTACCTTATGGCAGCAGACGGCTTGGCTTAAAGAAGATAAAATGGAGTCAGTTAATAATTTATACTGTGTCCTTCACAACTTCTGTTAAGTGCAGAGTCTACAAGCTAATGCGGTATTTGAATAAAAAATGTGAACCAAATTCTCCATGATAAAACCAACTCACTGGGTACAGTCATTGCAATCTGTTGATCTCCTTTCACATCACCTGTGAAGTTGGGGTTCAGTCTGTGTGAATAAAGTAATTTCTCAGTCAGCTCTATGGCACAGAAGGAAAGAGTCCTGTCTATGGCCCAGGTGACCAGAAATCGATTGACAGCCATCACAGTGGAGGAATCAGTGAGGGGAAGGAGATGAATGAAGGGATTTTGCCCACCTACCTTCTCTAGGGAGAGGGCTGAGGATTTGTGCCTGGGAGGAGTGTAGCTTCTTTGTTCAGAAGTTCAGGAGAGCGGAGTGGAGCTCATACCAGGCTGGTGTAGACTGGGAGGGTAGGTGACATGCATCCACAGAGGTGGACCTTTGCCTCATAGTGCCCCACAGCATGCTTCTTCAGGTTGGGTCCCCAGATACACATGTAACCATAAAGATGGGGTGTTCATCTCACAAGTTAGAGACCAGATATGAGCCTGCAACCATCACTGGGGGATACAGCATAAAATTATGCCTGCCCAGAATTTGACTCTTTCTCACTCTCTCTGTCTCACCACTGGTGGAAGTAAGAAAATGAATTGGTCAATTGTGTGACTAGGAAAGTAGAGCTGTGAATCATTGGAAGGTGGTGTTTAGACCAAAATAAGAACAATAAATGCACCTGCAGTTGTTGGAGAAATAGACAGCTGAGGCTGTTGTTAGATGCTAGCATTGACTTTGCCAAATAATACAGTGCTATTATTTCTTTACAATGACATGACAGCTCATGCAGTTACAACAGATAACAGTGAAAACAAATGGAAAATATATAATATTAAGAATTTGGGAGTCTCTAAATGTGATAAGAGTTCCTCATGGGCTATGTATAAACATCTGTTTTACCTGCTGTAACTAGACCTCATGGGTTACATATAAAAGTCACTTTCACCTGCTGAAGTTGTCTTCAGAGTATGGACAGGTCAGTAGATTTGGGGCATAACTTTGTGGGAAGAATGGACAGGCATCCTTGTACCCTCATCAAGTGGTCTGTGAATTTTTGGCTTTGTCCACAAATGAATGACTACTAAATGATGCAAACATTTTAAAATGTATCAAGCTCCATAAAGCAATGGTTGCTTCAAGATTATTCCCATGCCTGTTCCATAAACAGTTGTCATTCATTCAGTACTTAAGGAATTAAATTATTTGATGATCGTCTTGTGGGACCTTACCTGACTAGACTGTAGTTAGTATGCATTATCAAGGGCAATATAAAATGACCCCTGAAGCTACACTGGCCTTTAAAGCTTATTCCATACAGGTTAGAGTTGGACCACTTGTTCCACAGCAGGACGATGGTGCAGCAGAAGCTGTGCAGGCCCTGATGGAGAATTCTGCTAAACTTAGATACTGGTCATGGAGGAAATGGATTCACAAGTAGCCTCAGGAGATGGAAATAAGGGAGCCAGTGCTATGGCACTTGTCAAGACTCTTCTGGTTACCTCACAAAATCAAATGCAAGTTAAAAAATGCCCCTATACAATGCAAAACAGTGGAAGCACGGGCAAAAGTCACAGTAGAAGGGAATGATCTCATCACAAGTAGTCAAACTAAGAGTCAAGCTTCCTGTGAAAGGATTCAGAGATGATTATGTCTCATCCCTTCTCAGCAGTATCTAAAAGGCAAAGGGAAAGGACATGAGCCACCATAGAGGTGCATCAAACACAGACTGAACAAAAAAAGTTGTTACAACACTTGAGTACTAGAAGAATGGAAACAGAGAATCCAAACAGCAGTCATGCAACAATAGTCATTCAATCAGTACACATGAAATTAAATTATTTGATGATCATCTTGTGGGACTTTATCTGACCATTTTACTGGAAAAAGCTTACCCAGACTCTGCCACAGTTTGCTGTGAGGGAAAAGGATAGTTTGCTTTTGATTTATTGTACTTTGTATTACTTTATTGCCTTTTTCTATTTTGTACATTGTGATTTGTTTTCTTTACACTGTGTTTTACTTGTATACTGCTTTTAAATGCATATTAAAACTTGAAAAGAGACCACAGTTCTGTCTCTTGTGACTCAGACAGAAGTTAGAACAGGTCAGTTAAGGTTAATAATCTGTGAAATGAGGGGGTAGAACTAGGAACTAAATCTTCCATTTAAGGGGTAAAATAAAACATTACAAAGCTTTGCTGGAAAAGTTCACTGTGAGGAAAAGGTTAGTTTGTTTTGATTTCTTGCACTTTATTATTACTTTATTGCCTTTTTCTATTTTGTACACTGGGATTTGTTTTCTTTACACTGTGTTTTACTTGTATTCTGCTTTTAAATGCATATTAAAACTTGAAAAGAGACCATAGCTTTGTCTCTTGTGAGCCAGACAGAATTTTTTCCCACCTTCCCACACTGTTACTGTTGTTTTCTTAAGCACCACTGTCTTTCTAGTTGCCTGCCCCTTATGTTAATTTAACCACATTCTCCTCTCCTCTTTCCTTTCACTGGCTGGTGTGAATAAGCAGAAAATTATCATTTTGTGAAATTACCCCTTCAAGTATTTAAATTTATTGGCCATCCCACTGTATTCCATAGTACCAGAATATAAAAGTGCCTACCCTCCTTTCAATCTAAATAGTGGCTCTCCACTTAGAGAGCTAAAACTTCAGTTACCCACTTTCATATCTAACTGCTTAGTGTACACTGCAGTGTTTAGATAAGCCATTTTTTCATCTTACCTTTAAACATCTGTTGCAAGACCACCAGTTATTGTAGAGCCCACATTCTGCCTCTCAGTAGTCATGTTGGGATTAGTGCTTCTGTTTTCTCCTGGTGAGAGAAGGAGCACAGGGGCATTATTTCCTGTAGAGTGCTGATCATCAGAAAGCCTAATAACTGCTTTATAGGTGACAGCTTGGAATCTGTGCTTATATTCTGGTTCTGGTGAGAGAAGGAGCAGAGTGCATTGATTCCTGACTGTTTCTGGTTGGAGAGTGAGTGTCTGTGCTTAACGTTCCTGATTGGTCTGGTTGCTATTCAAGGCATCTGCCAGGAATTTGATACAAGCCTACAGACCCTTGCATCATCTGGGAAAAGACTGTGGTTCACCAAATAGGCTGTGGCCTGCTTCTCATCTTGGAATTGATGCTAACATTTTGCTTCTGGTGAGAGAAGAAGGAAAGGTGCATTATATCCCAACAGAGTGAAGCTGTGGTGAGACCAGCATTAGTAGTAGCCAGGCAGTAGCCATTCATGTGACTCCCCTCCTTTCATCATTCTTGAAAAGCTAATTCTTTGTTTTCAGTAAGTACTGCTTGATTTGTTTCTAACTTCAGAATATCTGCCTAAATACTTCACCCTTAAACTTTCAGGGTCTATGTATTAGTTTCCCCTCAAGTGTTTGGCAGTGCTCTGTACAGACGCAGACACCTTGAGCGACATTTTTCCTGTAAAAGTGCAATTGAAATTTCTCCAATACCTAGTTGCACATAGGACAAATAGTTTGCAGTGACAAGCACTGTCCCCATAGTTGCAAACTGGATACTCCTTACAGTGATCGATATTCTCACTCCAACTGTCTAATCAATAAAAAAGGGTCTGCTGCCATGCATATGAACTTCCCTACTGTCTCAATTACTAGCCTAGTGGATATGGGCATCCTCAGGCAATGTAGAAATTGCCTCATGTTTACTGACAGACAGTTAATTCTCAAAAAAATGATATGGTATGGCAAAGCTCTCACATAAAAGTACTCCTAATGTCAATAAGGCTGCCAGTAGTACTCACGCTGCACCCATCATGCACAGTTCAAAGCAGAAGTATTAACCCACATATGCTGAGGCACTTAAATGTAACCTTCCAAACTACAAATACCTCCTAGACCAAGTACACATAACAAATACACTCAGCAATCTCAAATGCACTATTTCAAAACAACCACATCAACACATACAGCTACAGCTCATGGAGCCTCTACCTCAAAGACCATAAGGCAAGCCACCACACAATCCACCATTCTAGTCATTGGAGACTCCATCGTGAGACACACTGATGTCCCTCTCACCAGGCTGAGTAAGGAGAAAGCTACAGTCAGTTGCTTATCAGGGGCTAGGATCCACCACATTATGCAAGCACTCAGGTCATCATTGGGCCACAATTACCAATATGACTAGTCCATGTGGTAGAAAATGACCTGAGATGTACCTCCCTAGACTATATGAAGAGAGACATCATGGAGCTCTTGGAATATGTGTCTCAGGCTAGTATGAGCCTAGCATTGAGCAGCATTTTACCTTCTCCGAGGATGATGCTACAATACAAACAAAAGATGATTGACTTTGATAATTGACTTAGTTTCTGGTGTCATTCTAAGGGAGTGCAATATTTGTCAGCATGGAAGGAGATGATCAACAGACCACACTGCTTTGCCAGGGATGGTCTGCATGTCTCCCCTCTAGGCTTTGAATATTAGCTAAAACATGGTCTTCCCCCATAGTGCCTTTTTTAGGCAATATCAAACTGAAAGTACTTCCAACATAGCAAATCAAAACTAAGAACATTTACAGGTATTACTGCTCGATGCTAGGAGTCTGAACAAAAGCTCCACTCTCTAGTTCTCTTTACCCTAGAGAATGCTGATGTCTGTGTGGTCATTGAGACATGGTTTAAAGCCACAGAGAACACATCAGCAGTGCATATAATGCCTTCCACACATTTAGGCCAGCTACTTCACAGGCAGAGTCTAAAGGTGGAGGTGTCTCTATTTACATCAAAAATAAATATATGCAAAGGCTGGTCAAACAGGACAATGCACTTGAGCTGCTCCATGTTCAAATCACCATGGGCAAAATCTAGTACCACTTCCTTGCAAGCTATAGGTCCCTCTCTATAATCCAGGAAACCCATACCATGTATTTAAACTTATTAGAAACACTAACCATCTAACCCAATACCATATTCATGGGTGACTTTAATTATCCTACTTTAACCAGGAATCCTTTATGACACCAAACATATATGCACAGAGATTCCTGGAATTTGCAAACATAAACTCCCAGGACCAGATAGTCAATACACCAACTGGGGTGCAACCATACTGGATCTGGTCCTCACTAATATTGTTGGGTGCTGCACACTCTCTAGTGTAATGTCTTCCCTGGTAAGGTCAGACTACAAAATGGTCTCCTTTGAAGTAAAAATAAAACCTGGACCCCCTGCTAAACCTGGAATATTCAGAAACTATTAGAAGGGTAACCTCCTGCTATTAAGTGAGAACCTGGCAAAATTTCAAGTCCCCATAAGCCCTGAGAACACTGTTACCTATGCAGAACTGTTCACAGAAACCTTGTACAAGCATGTTAATAGCTGCATAAAGGCAGCTGTACCCACCAGGAAGAAGTACAGAACTAACTCAAACAACAAGCCACCCTGGTGGCTGTATAACAGGAGGTAGAAAACTATAGGGCAAAAACTAGGAGGTGCAGCACCCAGCAGGAAAAAAATCACTCTCATCAAACTAAACAAACAACTCACAGGACAAATAATGTCTACCAAAGCCAAACTTGAGGTTCATTTGGTATCCTAGGCCAAGGACAATCCCAAAGCATTCTTTAGCTATGTCCACAAAGTCAAAGGCAATACACAATTGTGTGTGGAGCTCATTCTAAATGGAGCCACCTATACTGAGCCAGAAGATATAGCAAACTTCCTGGCTGATAAATTCAGCTCAAAATGTATATTTCCCTCATCCTTCCCTCAGGAAATATCATCAAATGTAACTCCCCCTGCTACCACTAGGGAACAGGTCCTTAATACTCTCACAAAAAAACAGGAACACTGCAGCAGTGGGCCCAGATAATATCCCAGGATGCCTTCTAAATAGCATGAAACATGATCTGCCAGGGCCTCTGGAATTACTATTTAACTTTAGCTTCCAAAAAGGCTTTGTGCCTCATAAATGGAGAAAGACAATAGTCATCCCTCTGCACAAAGGTGGGCCATGTACAGACCCTGGAAACTACAGATCTGTAAGTCTCACTAGTCTTATATGTAAAGCCATGGAAAGAATTATCATGGAGATGATCAACAGAGATATAGTAAACCTCCAGACACTGGACCCAACCCAGTTTGGTTTTGTCAAGGGTAGATCATGCCTACTCAACCTGGTGGACTTCTTTGAGAAGGTCACCAAAGCAATGGATGAGGGCAAAATCATTCACACTGCCTACCTTGACCTGGCCAAGGCATTTGACACAATACCCCACTCGGGCATTGTTGACAAACTCAAGAGGTTAGGTACAAACCCAAATGTCACCCAGTGGATAGCCAACTGGCTCACAGATGGGACCCAGGAAGTTAGAACTGGGGAATCCACCTCTACAAAGAGGCCAATCACAACTGGAGTCCTTCAGAGAGCAGTCTAATTATTACAGTCTGTTAACCACAGAAACTTGCAGAATATACACTGATGCAGCATCTGACTTTAAGAGCAGTAACCAATAAATAGCATTTTATAAACAAACCACACGTACTCTTCTGTTAGTTTGTAGCATATATTTACAACGTTTTTCTTCACAGACAGTATAGATGATGACTTTCCTTTCTCCATGCAATACCTGGAAACAAGTGTGTTTCTACCAAAATACCTCTAACATATCTGAATTAATAAAGTTATATACAGTTCTAGTCACACACATAGATTTTATTTTTTCCTCTTGGTAGACTTTTCTATTGTCCTTTTGTGATTTACTTGTAAGCACTTTTGCTGATGTGAGGATGCCATTAACAGAAATCTGAAAGGAAACATCTGTACAAGCTGTTCTGCTGCTGTTCCTGTCTGTTAATGGATATTTGTAAACTGTTCTGCAAACATGAGAAAAGCATATACTTGCTTTCCAAAATTGCTTTTCTCGGCTTTTTTTTGATTATTCTATAAAAAGCCATGTCCATTTATCTATGAGGAATTACGTCAAGCTTTTCTTAATACCGTGACAAACATGTATCTTGAGGAAAACACATACTATAAAAACATGTTCATTGTCAAACATCTGAAAGGAAACAAACTGCTCAGGAAATATATTGTGTTCATTAATAGATCTTCTTTGTTTTTTACTTATTTCAGCCAGGGCTATGTCATACAATATGAATGTCATTTTTAAATTGCTAAGCTATATTCCTACATTAAAGCAAACTTTTTATTTTATTCTTTATCTTTCATATATTTGTAGCAGAATTAATTTCAACCTTATATTCACAATTCACAAACTCTAACAGTTTCCTCTTTTTTTATAGGAAACAAAACCTTTAGTCTTTTTTTGATACAAGTCAAAATGTAATTTTACACAGTTAATACAATAATATTAAGTATTACTACCAAAACGGAATGTATTTAACAACTTTTTTTGCAGACCATTTTGTGAAAATATTTTATTAATAATGAGCTGTGTCTGCTTTAATTTTATTTTTTAACTTGATTGATTTATTTTTTTGCAATTACAGAATTTAATTTATGACTTAGAACTGTTTTATTTACTCTTTGCAACTGTTGAATTAACTCTTTACTTTTATTAATAATTTTATATTAAAAGATTAGAAATAAACTAATATTTATAAAAGACAAGAACTATGTACTACTGCAAGCATTTATACACTGCTGAAAATATAGAGTTCTAATGTCATTTTAACATTACATTTTAAACTGCCCATACACTTTAGTTGACAGTGAAGTATACACTGAAGAATTCTATTTACATATTAGTCCATTAGCTGTATGAATACAATATTTTAATATAATTTTTTTAACTGGGATAACCAATACTGATACAGATAAAATGGTCGTCCAAAAACCAGTAATAAGATTCCAACTTAAAACCAGTGATAATATTACAACTTGACAAATTACTTTTGAACTTATTACAGTGTATTTTGTATAGTATGTATTTATACAGACTGTTTGTTATTTATACATTTTAATTTAGTAGGTATCCTGGACCCATTTTTTTCTACACATATTTATTGCTAGACATTAATTTTATTTGTACTGAATTTTTCTGCATTTGTACATACAAAGACTATTATTTGTACTGAATTCTTCTGCATTTGTACATACAAAGACTGTAAAGTACATTTAGTCTAATTTTACAAATTTAATAACATTAATATTAAGCAAAATCTTGGAAAATGTGTATGTCTCTTTAGAAATATTTAGTGGAATTGGCACCAAAGGCAACTATGCTTTTTGCATACCAACATTGTCTTGCCAAAAACATATTAAAAATAGTGACCATTCTTGTTTAATTTTTTACATATCTTTACTCTCTCTTGTATAGCTGTCATAAAGCAATTTTAAGTCATCTCTTGTTTTTTAAACCATCCCTTGTATAGCTTTACAGTTTAAGAGGTTGTAAATACAATTTAATACTAAACAATACAATAATGACCAGCATGATAGCTATTAACAACTTGTAAAATATTTATTCTCTCAGGTTTAATACAGTTTACCAGAATTTCTAATACACTAATACCTGTTTTTTCCTCCCCCCTAAAAGACTATTGTCAAGAAGGAATGAGATATTTTTTTTTTTCTGTAGCTTTATTTTAGACCCTTTTGCAATACATACTGCTTACACAGTCAATGTAAAATTGAAAAAAATACCCCTCCCCCTATAGTATTGCACTATTGTTTATTTGCTTTATTAGGTCAACAAACTATGGACCTTTGTCTGATTTGATCATTTTTTATAAAGCTTTTGCTGTTTATTACCACAAGTAGGTATTTATACCCTCCTGCACAATTAATTTGAACTGTATGTGCACTATAGCCCATTTGCTGGTTGTACTTGATGCAATTGAGTTTTTTTTTTTTTTTTACTTTTAACATTTACTTGCAAACAGATTATTAGTGACATCTATGCACAATTGTGACATTTTATTACAATTACCAAATAGCGTTGCCTGTAAACATTTTAACAATTATGTTTTAATAACAATAATGCTTTAGAAAAACTCAAGCTACTTGTCTGGCAATCAGTCTTGTTGTTTATTTAATCTTTTTAACGTGTTTTGTAACTATTTATATAGTCTATGAAGGTCCGAGCTCACATTTTAGTTAACCCTTTTAGCATTTTTTTCTTTAATCATCTGTTAATACACTTGCAACTTGATGTTAGTATAAATATAATAAGTATTTGTGATTTGCATAACTATGCATTTATACTACATAAATTGACATTATTTTACAATTAGCTTACATGGATTTCAATATTTTTTTATTTATTTATTTAACTGCCCTGCCATTAATTTTACAAAAACTGTTTGACTAATACCATCTGTGATTTTATTTTTTTTTTAATTTAGGACTTTAACTGTTTGGTGTGGTGTTACTATACAATTATAAAAAATTGCAAAAAACAAAATATATATTAGCTTAACTAACATACGTTTATATTTACATTATTTATATTTGCTGTTGTCTGTCTGTTATTCTTGTGCATTGTAACAGATGTATTTTAGATGAAAAGAAAACACATGCATGTTAGTCTCATGACTTTAAATCTTTATTTAAGAATGTCAGTCTTGTGACTTTAAATCTTTACTCTTATTAACTATTTTTATTTCATTTTATACACTAGAACTGTTTTTGTGTAACTATTTTTATTTAATTTTATACACTAGAACAGTTTTGTTTACCTTTTGACTTTGCTAAGAATGGCAGTCATATGCTCTTCTTTACTGTAGTACTGATAAATGTCTTGCTTTAACTGAATGGAAGTTTTAAACATTTGAGAATGATTTGTCTAGATTTTACCATCCTACCACATATGCTTAACCATTTTTAAAACACAAATATATTATAAAATATATTTCTTTTGCACAGATTAGCAGTGTATGCAGGAAGTCAGTCTCTGTTAGTTTAGCTAATTTATTTTTTTTATTCTGCAACTGCTGTTTAAGAGTTTTTTCATAGTCTGCCTGATATGTCTCAGGGGCCTGTTTTTCTGAATCTGAAACTCCTAAGCACCTTTGAAAAAATGTATGTATAACTTGTCTAAGCTTTTTGAACTCATTGTGTCTGTCTTTTAAAAGTTTACTAAATTATTTTATAACAAGATGTATTAGAGGTCCTGTCAGTAACTGATTTGACTGTTGTTGCAACTCTGAAATAAACCTTTTACATCTGGTGACAGAACTGTCTAACATTTGAATATAATATTAGCATATTAACTTTTCTTGGTTCTTTACCATTAAAATGTTTGTCTGTACAGTTTAACCTTTGAATAATGGCATGCACTGTATTTTTATGACATTGTACACACAATAAACATTTTTTTATACCACACATGATTTTGTTTTAGATGCCAGTCAAATATTGTAATCCATTTGCATAATGCCTTACTATTAACTTGCCCTAATAAGGTTTTACATTTGCTAATATGCTGTATATGCATTTTATTCTGTTATTATTATTATTATTACCTCTATGGTATTTATACTGTATGTAACACAGAAATTTTTTTTACCAGTCAACAGAGAGGCAGATGGCCAGGCTGCTTTACTGTAGATGGTTGAAAAGTCTTTGTAGTCAATTGTGAAGTTGGTACAGCAAAACTGGCAGTTTTAGTCATACAAATTTGTATTGTATCTTTTTTGGAGAATTTATGGCATTGCTCACCTTTCTGCACTGCAGTCTTACTCTGGATTTAGACGCCTGATGAACTGTATTGCTACAAACTGTAGAAAACTGTAGAAAACTGAAGTACTTTACATAAGCATTAGTTACTGTGCTTTTACAGGAGTGACCATTACAGAAGTGACTAGCATTACCCACTCCCCCTGTTTTTGGATACAGGCTAGGAATGTTCGTTAGGGTCACCATTGAAAAATGTATTTTATTCCCTGATTTTAAAACATACTTTGAAATAACCAATGGAAGTAGAATTCTAAACATTGCCTCCTACAATAAGACCCACTCTTCATGGGCACCAGCTTGGGTCATCCTGTATAATAATTACGTTAAATCTTTAAGCATAAACCCAGCGGCGTTACCTTTCCTGAACAAATACAATTTGGGCATTGTTAAATTAATAAAAGGCATTGAATTTAGTATAAGGACACTTCAAAACCTCTTCAGTTCCCTGAACTTAACTCATTCCTTTAATACTCTGCAACCACTACACCTTAACCCTAACTTAAGAATGAATGGACATATGCTAAATCTGGAACAATACCCCCTGCTCAAGTACACTTCTATTTCTGATCTATTTCCCTATAAACAGCAGTCTCTCTCGGAACTAAGAACTATTTTGAATTTACCTAAAAAATATACAATCATATTAAGACAGATCAGAGAATTAGTCCATATTTACTTGGAGAATCCCTTAGTTTCTGATAAGGATATTTCAACTTGTAAAACACTGTGGAACTTGTTTCTTAGTAAAAAAAAAAAAAAAAAAGGATTTCAAATACCTATAAAGTTATCATGGCACTTAAAACAAATAAGGAACTCATCTTTTCCAATTCTTGGCTAAAACATAATACTTCTATTACCCATAACCAGATTTCTAAGGCCATAAGAATTAGTTCCAGGTTTATACCCCTTAAAAAACTTAAATATACTCAGCTCATGATAATGAATAATGCGTACCTTACTCCTGACATACTTAATAAAATATATCCGAAATACTCACCTCAATGTCAATTTTGCCCAACTCAAATAGATGATATATTACATGTTTTCTGGAGTTGCAAATGCACTTACAGGTTATGGTGTGCCTTGAGAGTTATACTGGAGAAAATTGGTTACGAAAAGTCTACTCTCTCTTGGGAATTTACTATTCTCCATATCCCACCTCCGGGGTTACCTGAGAGGAACCACAGAGTTTTGATCTCTATATTCATGTTAATTAAATATTATATTTCCTTGAACTGGAAAAATAGGCAAATATTATCCTGGGAAGGGTTCAAGACCCTAGCTATTAAGCACATCAAGGCAAATAAATACTTATTCTACAACATGAATCAAAAACCTTTTCTTAAAGATTTTTGAATACTTTTTGAACTTATTTTAGTCTGATTACATGCTTCCTTTAGGTATTACCAAATGTTATATTGTCTTCCTTCTTCTTTACATAACTGGGCAATGTATAAATGTACATAGTTGTTTTTAAGGTTCTGTGTATTTTTGTTATTTGTGTATATATTGTTACTATTTGTTGTCTGTCAGTTATGATGAATAAAACAATAAAGAGAATTTAAAAAAAAAAAAAAAGAAAAATGTATTTTATGTGTGTAGCTTCTTTGCTGTGCTGGATCCAAAGTCTAATTATTACAGTCTGTTAACCACAGAAACTTGCAGAATATATACTGATGCAGCATCTGAATTTAAGAGCAGTAACCAATAAATAGCTTTTTATAAACAAACCACACATACTCTTCTGTTAGTTTGTAGCATATATTTACAAAGTTTTTCTTCACAAACAGTGTAGATGATGACTTTCCTTTCTCCATACAATACCTCGAAACAAGTGTGTTTCTACCAAAATACCTCTAACATATCTGAATTAATATTATATACAGTTCTAGTCACGCACATAGATTTAGTTTTTTTTCCTCTTGGTAGACTTTTCTATTCTCCTTTTGTGAATTACTTGTAAGCACTTTTGCTGATGTGAGGATGCCATTAACAGAAATCTGAAAGGAAACATCTGTACAAGCTGTTCTGCTGCTGTTTCTGTCTGTTAATGGATATTTGTAAACATTTCTGCAAACATGAGAAAAGCATATAATATTTGCTTTCCAAAGTTGCTTTTCTCTGCTTTTTTCTGATGATTCTATAAAAAGCCATGTCCATTTATCTATGAGGAATTACATCAAGATTTTCTTAATACTGTGACAAACATGTATCTTGAGGAAAACACATACTATAAAAACATGTCCACTATCAGAAGTCTGAAAGGAAACAAACTGCTCAGAAAATATATTGTGTTCATTAATAGATCTTTGTTTTTCAATTATTTCAGCCAGAGCTATGTCATACAATATGAATGTCATTTTTAAATTGCTAAGCTATATTCCTACATTAAAGCAAACTTTTTATTTTATTCTTTGTCTTTCATATATTTGTAGCAAAATTAATTTCAACCTTTTATTCACAATTCACAAACTCTAACAAAGGCCATTGTCAGTGGTCTCTGGCTGACTAAATTTGCAGATGATTGCAAACTAGGAGTTGTCATTGAATCTCACACTGACACAAATGTTCTCTAGGAGGGGCTGACACAAACAACTGGTGTTGGAGCCATGGACTAAAACTAAATGCCAAGAAATGCAAAATAGTATCCTTTGGGAAGTCATCCATCCCCTGGTAATTATCATATTGACAACACACCCCTTAGAAATGACCCAGTAGTCAGGGACTTAGGGACACACATAGATAGTAATCCAGCCTTTGACCATCGCATGTCTACAGTGGTGAAAAGATCATTCTATGTTGCGCAACTTCTAAACAAAGGTATGGCATCTAAGTCCAAGGAAGTCATTGTTTCACTGTATTCAGCATTCATCAGACCTATCGTTGAGTACAATGCCCCATTTGGTATGTACCTAAGCAGGCATATCCAACAACTGGAATGTCCACAGAGATTCCTCACTAAAAGAATACAGGGTGTAAGTAAAATGTCCTGCGAAAGACTGCCTCAAGGCCCTATCTCTGTATTCTGTCTCCTACAGGCTTTTGAGGGGAGACGTATGCCTGGCTTATAGGGCATTGTCAAACCCCACTCTGATGGACCTCCTGCATATCTACAAAACAAACAGCACTAGAATTACCTGTTCTAAAGACTTAAACCTTGCCTGTGATATAAATAGGACCTGCTGGAGACATAGGTATGTATCCCAGAGACTACCCCATCTATGGAACAGGCTCCCATCCATGTGAAGCAGAGTTCCTCCATAACTCAATTCAAGTGTAACTTGGACAATTGGATGGGAATCCAGAAATTCATCCCCGGATTGGCACCTATGCCTTTAATGGATACAGGTAACCTGTAAATGGTTCATTTCCCAGATCCATGCTTACACTTATCAAGGGTATCAGAACTTGTCACCGATTTGGGATGCATGGCTAGGCTTAAAAAGGCCCTTGTAGTCATTAGCCTAGTAAACACCTATGAACCTAAAAGAACAATCAGTATTTTTTCAACAGTGTGAGACTTTGGATATGGACCAACTTATACTCAATCTAGTCTTGAGCTCATAATTGAGACTGATAATGGTATTTCACAGCCCTGAAGGGGTTGGGGGAGTCTATAAAGGTTAAATCAGATTTGATGGTGTGTGCTTGGCAGAGAGTATCCCAACTGGGGAGAAACAGCATACATTTCTCTGTCCACAATTACTTATCCTTAAGCACTCTCCAGGAAGTTGATATGTATCAGTGACTGGCAAGAGCAGGAGAAGGTAGCTGCAGTCTTAGAATGCAGGTGGTCTTCTCATTTATCATCTAACCATATTTTCTTGCCAGGAATGAGATAAAATGGTATGTGAACTGGGAAGAAAAGCTCAGTGGTAGATGGTTTGAGCTCTGTTCATAGAAAACTAGCCTATGTAGCATTCCTGCGTCTCAGTGCATCATTGCAATGGGATATTTTTTATATAACTATGGCTATAGCACTAGATCTATATGTCTACTTTTTACACCTCCTGTGGAGTTACTGGTAGCTGCAAGAATTCCTGAAGTTATTCTGCCAAATGGACTTTTATACCAGGTATATTAAGAGCAAATTGTCTGTTCCACTAAGAACTACGGTCAGACAGATAAAACAGTTGCCAGGCACACCATGTCACGTACTTCCTCAATACTATTATTTGAGAAAAGTCAGCTCTGCAGCATAGAAACAGGGAGCCTTGAGTGCATAACTAGGACCCAGATGGCCTGTGTTTGAGTAGGTGGCCTGGACGATTGAAGAGCCAGCCAGGACTGACCTCATGACATGTGTCTTCCAAGCTCATACAAAGAAGTAGAAAAGGGAAAAGCATTAAAATAACTCAGCTACTGCTTTACTCCAAACAGGCCCATCTCAGAGAAAGCATTCCAGTGCATGGCTTGCATTTCTGCACTTCACTTCACACAATGTAGCACTGACATTCTGAAGTTGTCACTCAAAACCACCTTGCACCTTGTGTTGCAATTAAACAAGACATGTTTACATGTAGCTTTACAGTGGATGGCAGTGAGAAGCTAAGTGGACAGATAACTTGCTTACCTCTTTCTTGGATGTGAGAGTGCAGTGTACATCTTGTGGCTTGGTTCTATTGGAGACCAGGGACCTGCCAGGATTATTCAAGCTTATACTGATTTGGATACCATTATTCTGAGACATATAAGTGAAGGCCATTGGGCCAAAGGCATTTTATTTTGTACAAAGTCGAAAGATTGAGGAAGGTTGGTGCTTTTGGGGTACATACACAGGTCTGCAATAGTTGAAATATAATATATGAAGGAGCAATCTCCTTCAACATCAGAAAGGCCTTTGACTTGTTAAAGTGGGATTTCAGAGGTAGGGGCTCATACTTCAGGAGGGAATTAAGGCTTTATATCAAACTCCATGGTTTAGAGTACTATTTAATGAAAGTCTTACTAAGCTGATTAAGGTAGAGAGGGGAACATGACAAGGCAAGAATTTATGCCGTCTCTGAGTTTCTTTTTTGTGATGCATATTTTGATTTAGAAAGTGTGACAAGTACTGCAGGAGTTCAGGGGAAGGAGGTGGTCATAGCTGTTTTGTTCTATTCCCAGACAATGTCATACTCATTATAGATTTTGTGTTAAGTAATCTGCACAGAATATGATACATGTCTGAATGCTTTAAGAGGCAATCAGGTTTACAATATAATTGGAAGAAGATGCTTCAGGGGAAGGTGGAAAAGGCCAGGAGGGAGGACAAAAGACACAGATAAGATAGCAAAGGAAAAGATGTAAAGTACCTTGGTTTGAAAGTGTTTGAGATGCTATGGACAGTAGTGGAAAACAACTACCAAAGCCTACAGGAAGAGATTTATAAATTGCTTAGAAAGGAAGAGAATAGGAGACACTGGTGGTAGGTAGGATCAGTGATATCTGAATCATGGTCCTTTATAAGGGCATACAATATGGTTGACTAATGCAGTCATAACAAAATGTCAAGCCCCACTGTGTTGCAATTCAAAATATCATAATAAAGTGTTGGAAAATCCACAATGTTGTAGACTCACAAATCATACAAAAACATTGTGAGAAAATGAAATGTCATAATTTTTCCAGGGGGCTGTGCCTCCTGTACCCACATTGTGGAGTCTGTGGTGCCATAACTCTGATCTCTAAATATCCTTCCTCTAAGGTCATACAAGCTTTGAGAAAAACAACTCACCAGTTTCCTAGGTCTAAACCGGCTGATCTCACAGAAAGCACTTCAATATAAGAGTTGCATTCACTTGACACTGTGTAGCACTTACATTCCAAAGTCTTCACTTAAAGCCTCCCTACACTTTGAATTTCAACTAAACAAGATGTGATTAAGTGTAGTGTTATTGTGGCTGGTAGTGAGAAGACATGTGGAGAGATAACTTGAATGAGCAGGAGAGGAAGAGGTTAAATTTAGTGGGAGGGAGGAGTGGATGTTTTTTCAGGCATATTAAAGCTGAAGTGTGGAATGAGGTCTAGAATAAACTCAGATATGGAATGATGGGTTAAATGGAGCAGAGGATTTGGGACAGCCTAATGGTTACAAAGGGAAGCTATATTATTATATGGGGAAGTTGGAGGCAAGCAGGGATCCATTTGGTTAATGATTTACTGAGTCAAGGACAAGGTCACTCATAGATGCCTTCAAAGATGACCATGACTTCACAGGACCACCAGGCTAGGTTGAGTGAGGGATGCAGATAAAAGCAATTACTTGGTCATCTGAAGCAAAGTAAGGAAGAAGTGACAAGCAGTTGGTGGAAGATAGATAAGAAATCTTGCTGGGAACCCCATGCCACTTAAGCATAAGACAGAGAACTGTGTGGGGTAGTGAAACACACAAGACCACAGTAGAAGCATTTAATGAAAAGAAAATGAAAATGTAATACAGTAGAATGGTCTGAAGAAGAGTACAATGAGGCCCGGCAGGGGATGTTTGCTTTGAGATCCATGTTTAGAATGTGGGACCAACAGCTCCAAATACTGACCCAGTTAGAAAAGGGATGTCATGTTGGGGTGAGAGTGGCTGGAGATATCAGATTGTCTAAGTAGTACTAATCCATATTTTCAAGATTATGACTTAGTCAGAGAGCTAGTGGAAAGGTATATAAAGGCGTGAGAGTATTATTTATAAGATTTGTGTCCAGAAAATGGATAAATGTCCTGTTTGGTGGAAGTCAGGGACCAGTAGTATTACTAAAAAAGCAGACACATGGTATAGCTGCTCCTGATGGGGCCACAAAATGAAAATGTATGGTATAAAGGAATATAAAGAAGAAAAACTTGAAGGCATACAGAGAGGTCTTCTCTGTACAAAAAGATTGGAGGGGCAGAAAGGGAATGAAGAAGGCATGTAAAAGACTTTGAAAGAGGTATTTCCCTAATGAGTGGTCTTGTGAGGAAAGAAGGAAGGTGTGATTTGGTCTCAATGACACTGAGCCTAATATTGTCATATTTTTTGCATGTTAACTGACTTACTATTATGATATATGGACAGTTAGCATGTCAGTTGAGATGAATCAGTAAACCATTTGGTCTGCATATGAATCTATTTCTTTTCATGACAGTTATGAATAACAATGTTCATATAAAAAATAATTTATCAAGTTCATCTGGTGCATAATATCACTAATCCCATCCCTCAAAGACCACATCTCTCCTTGTTCTTTGCTCTATCTGTGGATGCTACACTACATTTGTTAAAGTCCTTTTTAATGGGGATTTCTTGACGTAACATCTCCAGTAAATGTTACATACTAATTTGCAGAGTAAATGGTTCTGAGGATATAACAAGCAAGGATTACCAGAAACCTTGAGTAATATCTACCTCAAGGGTGGTCACCATACAATACTGCAAAGATACAAAGAAATCATAAGTATCAATAGCTACCAAACTGCCTTTCTTTGACAAGTTACAACACTTCTTTCTCCTAAGAAAGAATAAAAGGGTATTCCCATGTAGCTAATAAGTAAATATTAATCTCTCCTCTACATTGCATCAATGATACCAAGACTGTTAAAGTCTCTAAGAACCATTTTTTTCATGCCAGTGAAGATTACGCTGTCTCAGATACAATGCCTTCTTTTGACATTCTCATCAACTAGAACTTTGGCTTACAGGAAATCTGCAAGAACTCGGTTAAAAAAGCTGTTACTGCAACCGAAAGCACTCCATCACCATCAGTGTTTAAAACTCAAACTAAATTTTGAAATTTTGCTAGCAGCAAAACTTATTAAAAGGAGTTTTGTGATAGCTCTGTGCAAAACAAATGAAAGAAAGCCCACATCTTTCCACTCCATAAAAGTAACCCCAATGATAATCTCTCCATTGATATTCTAAATAATCATACAATAGGATTAATTCTGCAAAGTGATTGAAACACTAGTGTACAGATAACGTGTGATTAGAGTTGATTGTGTGTCACTTCTTTTAGACGTTATGCAGCAGAGTATATATGTTATGAAATCAACAGCAGGTGTGTGGATGCATCATTGTTTTTCTCAATGAGATGTCATTAATAGATGTGTCTCCTCCAACCCAGTTATAGTACACTTACCACTTACTGTCTCTTAAACAGAAATCAGGTCATCATGGGTGATACACCCTATTTTGACTTCTGGGGTAGCTATTGCATCTGTTTCAAACCCACAGACATCTGTACATGACCTAACGTTTGCCTCCGGTGATATGAAACTTATTAACAGTCCAGATGACCTTAACCTCCTCTGGTCAGCACCACTGCTTAATGCTTTACAGGCCAAAATTTGGCATTGATTTAACTGTCCAAAAACACAGCAGAAGGAAATGGGGCTAAACATATCAAATTATAGGAGTATGATCTTTCTGAGTGAAAGATGCAAAGCATTGCACAGTTATAAGCTAAGCTTGAAGTCAGTAAATGTGAAGTAACTGAAGCTGTAGAAATCACAACATTCTTAGAAATACTATCTGACAATTAACTAAATCTGGACCAGAAATATACCAGCAGCTGAGCCTTATCGTACAAAAAAGCACATAGGACACGCTTTTGGTTATACAGAGTCAAGTGTCACCTAACTTCTAAATACAAGTTCATCATGGTTAATACTCTTTCCTTAGATAGATTTGTTCTGTGTTAATCTATAGATGAGCCTACAATTGTGCTTTATATAAAAAACTTTACAGAATTTAAGAGTAGCAAAAATCATTATGAACACTGCCTCTCTCAAAAAAGTAGCTTGGCTAGAACTCTCTTGTTTTATTTTTGCTTTTAATTAAACTTCTCTGTATTATTGTCTGCCCATCTGTTTCACACTCAGATGAAAAGGGGTCTATATTATAACATAGAATTTTATAAACATCGAATGTTATAATATCGAACCTGTAATGTCGAACGCTGAAAACAGCGAAGGTGCAGGACACCAAATTCTTTCCCAGGGAAATAATTTGGTGGCCTATTGCTGTGGCTTCACTGTTTTCAGCATTCGATATGTTGGAACATTACTGGTTGGATTCAGGTAAGTGTGCAATTGTGTGTAGGTTAGGGTTAGGGGGCGGGTTACTTGAGTTAGGGATAGGGAGCAGGTCAGGTAAGTGTGCGGTTGTGTGGACATTAGGGTTAGGGCGCGGGTTAGGTAAGTGTGCGATTGTGTGTAGGTTAGTGTTAGGGGATGGGTTAGGTGAGTGTGCGATAGTGACGGACCTTAGGGTTAGGGTTGGGTTAAGGTAAGTGGATAGCTAGTAGTGTATGTAAAGTTTAGTTTAGGTTTAGGTGTAAGATTTTAAGTGTATGTGTGTGGATTGCTGTTTTTTTTGTGTGTTTGTGTTGTGCGTATGTTTCTCGGAATAGCTTTGTTTTTCCCTGGGAAAAAAATCGCTATTCTGACTGTTTGATGTTTTTAGATTTCGGTGTTTGGGGTTCAATATTATAACATTTAATGTTAAAGAACTTCGATGTTATAATATAGACCCGATGAAAAGAGCCTCTCATAGAACTCAGGTATGCCAAGACAAATCTACTGTCAGCTGTAAGAAGCAAAATAGAATATGGAGATAGGATATTTTCTTGCTATCTGCAATCTGAAACACCTGACCAGGAAAAAATAGTTCAATTAAAGCAGGTCTAATGTTGTGAATTAAATAAGTGTTAGTTTGTGAATCACTGGGGTTGCTTGTGTTTTCTATTGAAACTCAGAAATACCCGGTTTACTTTAGATTTAAGATACAACTCAGTTCTTTCTCTTACAAAACCATGTTTCTAAACCTGTTCTCATTATAATGACTTTCCCATTTTGTTTCTTTTAATTGTGGTAACTTAGTAAACTATTCATTATATTGAACTGTGTTACTTTTACCAACAGATACTATTTGATTTTTTTTTTTTTTTGAGTAACGTCTCTTGTTTATTCACCCCTGCTTTTAAAGGAGACTTAATTCCCCTGCACCTCGGTTATATCATTATGCAATTCTGTCCCTGTAGATCTCACTGTGTGGAAGTGGTCATTATATTTAAAGTGTATGTTAAATATAGCTTACTCTGCCGCATCACAAAAAAGGTTTATTTGTTGACAATGCGTTTCCTAGCTACTGTATATGTAACTATACTATATATTATATTTATTTCTGCATAGTTTATTTATTGTACATTTTTAACTATTGTCTAGTGTGGGATTACCCAGCTTGTCAAATTAAATTGCTAGCTTTCAAGTGTGTTCATCTTCATTTTCTGTTCGTATTACTCCATGACCTCCTCTCCTTAAATGTCTGCTTTCTACACACTTCCTTCAGCTAGGATATTTCTGCTAAAATAGGTTTTGTGCACATTTTATGCGCATATGTTTCTTACCCAGACCTCTTTTGGTAGGACTGTAAGTGGGTGACATTCTGTGCATAAGTAACATACAAGCTGTTATGTAGGAGGGATACAAGAAAGGCAGTATTTTATTAATTAAAAAAAAAAGTCATTTATCAAAGAACTTCATACACTGTTTCCTTTACAATATATTTAAAAGTCTGAATATATAACAAAGTATAGCTGCTTGTATTTATTGCCTCTGGTGAGCACCATTATAATAATCAGAGCACTAGTAAAAAATGCCATGCATACTCCACCAGATGGAGCTTAAAGCACGCTGTAATAATAATAATAATGAATATTTTAATATTTCACAGTTGTGTTTCTTTTATAATCCCATAGTAGACTTCCATCTCCTAGTTTGACCACAGTACGATGCAAGTAACTAAATGCCAGAATTATTTATTTATCGATTGATTGATTGCCATTTGTTTACCGGGATAGTCCACTGGGCCATTCAGAGCCCATTTTCAGTTGAGGCCCGGGAAGAAAAGCTCCACAGAATACAAGCAAGTATAACAAATATGAACAATTACTTGAAGATGAACACAGTAACTCAATAACAAGCAAGTAAATTCAATTAAGCAACTGACTAAAATGAATATTAGACAATTTGGTGAAAATTTGCACAGACTTTCAGTGTATGGCAATTAACAGTTGTAAAAGAAAAAAATAAGAGGTAACAAGGATTATGTCACTATGTTTGATTGTTACAATCTGCTACATAGTATTATTACACATTTCTTTTACAGAATGAAATAGTGATTATGCTTTGGAATAGGGTGATAGAACTGTATACAGATAGCTGTATAAAAATAGAGGAAAACACAACAAGGATTATGTCAATATATTAGATTATTTTAAGGTACTATGTACAAATGTTTACAACCTACTTTTACAGAATTAAATAGTGGTTAAGCTTTAGCTGATAGCTGCAATGCAGGAGTAGTTATAAGCACATGTTACCTATAGAGGAAAGAGAGAACAATTGCGTATAGTGTGCAGGAATGTGAGACAGGCTGTGGAAGTGGAAGTTATCAGGACTTGAAAGTTGAGGGTAGGGTACATTTGCGTCTCCACATGGAGAAGTATATAAAGAAGTTTTAAAAGTTGAAAGGTTTAGGCTGGATCTAAGTGATACAGGAAGAGAGTTCCAATTTTTGGCTACCAAGTAAGAGTTTAGTAGTTGGCCTGCAGATAGGTTGGGTTTATGTACCTGTAGCAGATGTTGATTTTCAGATCTAAGGGACCATTTGGGTAAGTAGATGATGAATAGCAAGCCGAGTGCAGGACAATCAGAGTGTTTGTTTGCTAATTTGTGAGCAGTTTTCAATTGTATGTAGGAAAGATAATGTGGCAGTTTGAACCAATTAAGAGAGTGCAATGATATACAGTGGTAGCTGGAATAAGAGGCATTGGTGGCAAACCTAGCAACCTTGTTGTAACATATTTCAAATTTTAACTGTTGGGTCAGTCTAAGGTCTGATTGTATTGGACCTCAGAAATTATGTCAGTAACACATGGGATAGATTAATAATCATTTTCACAGGAAACCAGAGGACACAAAAATGTAACCCTATCAACAAAAACTGTTTGGGGGAAACAGGATAGAATATGTGGACACAGGTTAGCAGATGCATAGGAGCCAGGAGACTTGTACAAGTCTGGCAAAAGGAAATGGATGTGAACACATTTCACTGACACAAAATGTTGGGCTGGGATTCCTGGAAGGATAGATGGTATCAGCAAGCATGTCATCCTGTGGCAAGGATAAAAAAACACTGTGTGCCTGTCTGCTATGGTGAGTGGGGGTAGGCCTTGACGATTACTTATGTGTGTGTATATATATATATATATATATATATATATGGGTCTACTTCAGAAGATCAAAAAAACAAAAGACTGAATCCCAAAATACTGAAAACATTTTTAATGCAGGGGGCACGCCCCCCTGCATCCCTCATGTAGGGGGCTGTGCCCCCCACACACCCTGTTAATTATATATCACGACTCCAAGATCACACAATAGTGGAGAAGGGGCAAATTCCATCCTTCAGTATTTTGAGTTTTCAGTATTTTGGGATTCAATCTTTTGTTTTTTCATTCTTTTGAAGCAGACCCATATATACTCCTTTAGTGGCATACTCCCACACTATACTGTGCTAATTATTTTTATTTCCTTCTGGCATATATCAATATTCCTTTACTAATTATTAACACAGTTCAATTATCCTTCAACTCAACTCCCAACAAATGCATACCATCTGCTATATAGTATATTCAGACTGACTGTGTCAGTTCCAAATGTCTTCTGTCCTTGTAATAGTATCTCAGTAACTATCTATAATATGCTTACTGGTTGTATAAAAAACATCATTATGTCTAAGTTCTATGTTATGTTGCTATGTTATGTGTGTTCTATATGATGTATGGAGCTTTTCTCCTCGGGCTTCCACTGAAAAAGGGGTTTATCCCAGTCGGATTATCCCGGTAAAAAAATGTTAAATAAATAAAATGTATACATCCCCACTCAAAAGTTGTTCTGTACCATGGAGTGAGACAGTGAGACAGATACTAGCGTCACCATGTTCTCTGACTGTGACTCATCCACAGGTATTTGAGTGTCATCATCAGATTGCAGTGGTAATACATAGGTTCATTGATTAGTACTAGGCTAACTGCCCTTGTCTGCCATTTTAAGCCTAGCCAATTACACCATGAAAGAATCAAACCCTGGACTTTCTGTCTGTAAGGTAAATACCTTAACCATTATGCCAACGTAACAGCATCTTGGCCAGGCACAGTCATTTCAACATGTTCTTCATCACATCTAGTTTTGAATGCATAATATAGTAGAAACTATAAGGAATACCTTATTATATGATCCAAGGTTGACCTTGCAACATACAGGGCATAGTTCTCATTGCATCCACTTCCTACTTATGCAGCCTTATGTTTAAGACAGCGGCCTGATCTGCTACTGAAAAGAAATACGTATCACACCTAGTAAGTTATGGTGGAACCACTACTGTAACTACTGGTTATGTAAATCGGTGTTGTGTACTACTAACCTTGTTTATCACCCACCAAGCCGCAGGTGAAATGGGTCAGATCAGCAAGATCATCCATCCAGTGTGGATAAATCCTTTTCTTAATATTTTCATCAAGTGATACACATCTGTCTGTCTTGCTGACCTCAGTGACCCACCTCCAGTAGTAGATCTCTCCTTTGCAATCTTCTATGACTTCTCCTTGGCATGGGAGAACATGTCAACCAAACAATGTGGAACTTGTATCATTGTGTAGTTGTTCCTGATCACTGCGCCTTGTCCCATAATGGTTGGTTTGTACCCACTCAGACTGTCAAGGCATCTTGACTGCCTGTACCAGATCAGTTTTGAGCACTGCTGAAATTATCCAGCCTATATTTGCCTCATTATGTGGACACTCTGATTCCTTTGCATATGAAAAAAACACAAATGTGTGTTGATGTACCGAGAATGTACCAGTTCTGTGTATAACCCCAAGAAAACAGTATACTCACATTATGCAGACTGTTATGTATTTCATTACAATACTATGTAATTCTCCCCCACAGCGACTAGCCTGTAAATAGTATACTGACATGGTTTGGGTAACCGCCACCTCTCCTAAAAAAGCATATGAGGATCAGGACTTATACTACTGTGTAATACTTCTTCACTAGGTATAGTCTTCAAAACAGTCTGCTGATATGGCATGTGTAACACCCCCCAAAAATAATACAGTATTCAGGCCTTATACACTATGCTATTGTGCCACATAAGACTTCTTGACAGAGGACATTTAATCAAACAGTGTGTTGATATTTGTTGGTACAGCTCTTCTGCAGACTAAACAGCATATTAACTGCAGCTATGTTTGCTTAAAAATATAGGTAACGAGGTGAAACACAATGATCCATACTATTGCATATACATACACCCCCACTAGGAAACATGTCTAGTAGTCTACCGTGTCCCAGATGTCTGGGCAATTGCTTGAATGGAAAATATTTCCCTTACCAGCAAAAGATGTACTGCTGTGAGATGTTTCACAGTGGTGTTTATAATATTGCATGGCACACAGAGTAGCCAGAGATGTACAGTGCAAACTATTTTTTATCTTCAAGACTAATGCACAACCTTCAAGGAGATACTAATAATGTGTGCACTTGTATCTCTCATCTCATCAGGAGATACATCACAAGGGATGATACTGGCAGTCTTCATGAAGGAGTATATATCTTGACAATCTGTCTTATATGTCAATGTATTTCAGTGATACGTCACACTTATGGCACTTTTCTCATTGTGTCTCTGCTCTACAGGTCTGCCTAATGAGGAGAAGGAAGATTGTCAGGCCCATAAAGCTTCACTGCTTCTCCCTCTGTTGCATCTCATAGTAGGTATGACGAGAGGTTGTAAGTCAGTAGGATGAGGTAAAAACCCTTCTCAGATGGGCATCCATGTCCCACCACCTTTTACCAAGTGATAGCTGCAGCAGGTGGTTGAGACTGCTACAGAAGATGTATTCAAGTATCGGGCTGGCAAAATTATTGGCCAGAGAGAGGCCATCTTGTAATTAATTTCAGATTTACTGGAGTAGCAGTCCTCAACCACTGGACCACCAGAGGGTTAGGCATCATGTATCACTACCCACATGGGATCATCAGGTTGTAATAGTTCTGTGTGAGTAGTCCTCCAGATAACCCTGTGCACCCCTGATGAACAGCATACAACCTTATCCTATCCATAAATGTTGTGACACACTTGCTGGTGAGTCCTGCCCCTACCTTGTATGTTGTCCATCCCTCTCCATCACCCTTTACCCACTGACTGTATATATGTGTCACTCTTTGTCACCGCCATCTTTGTGTATATAAAAATACTCCCATGTGTCTGCATTGTTTTGTGTTTGCTTATTTGCCCCACACACACTATCCTACACCCTCTTCCCATACCCAAACTCTCCTTGCACACTCTACCCCTCATATTTTATCTTTTCAGATAAATAAAAGATTCTATATCACCCCCAAAAAATGTACCCTACCTTTTTATTCCCTACATTTATTTTATTTATCCTTTTGTTCATTGGGTTAGTCCCACTATGCTAATAGCCTCATTTCTGGGGAAAACCTGAGGTGGTGTTTATACAACTAGGGGTAATTTGTCTAGGGCATCAGGGAAATTCCCCTACTTTTTTCAATAGTTATTGTGGGATCTTTTACATCCTTCTGAGCTACCACTAACTCAGGCAGATGGGGCCTCAGTAGCACCCTCTTTTATGCTACACTACAGTGTTAGCAATCCATCTACCCATTGTAGGAATAGAATCCACAGCCATCTGCACCAAAGGTGAGTGCGCTACTTGTTGCATCACTGGCACTGCTCTTCCACTATCCTTTTTTGTCACTCTTCTGTGTTTATCTTTGCTTGCTCTTCTCTTTTGCATACTGTATTGTACACTCCCTTCATCCATGTTATAACAGTGACAGTATTGTGTAACTTCAGCCACATCTTGGACAATACTTCAGTGGAACTCTGAACCTTGTAGCACTTATTGGCATTGAGTATCACTTACTGGCACAGTCCCTTAGACTGCACATGTCCTAACCTTGTATTATCATGGCAGTTTAGTAGTTAAGCACAATATTGATGCATGGACACACTCTGCATGTTCTCATTTATCTGCTGTGCTACATACCAGGGGAGCTATGCAACCAGCTACCATTGCTCCATTCACTATCTCTTAACTATCAAATTGAAGTTGAGTAGGGCTGAGAGCTATGTAGTACTAAGTACTGGATATGCACGCTTAGTGAGTATTCTGTACCCCTTGCAATGCTACGTTTATATACAGATCTTGCACAGCTGCTCATTACATCTGTATGAATGATGACCAATATCTTTAAATGTGAATGTTAAGCAGTTTAATTTGAGTAGCATAAATGCATTTTTTGATGTGGAGCTGTGCTTGTGAGTAACCTTAATACTCTTATTATTAACGCAGTGCATTTTTGTTTTACAACTGCATCTGTCTGCTGCACCCATTTTACTGGCTAAGTGAGCCTGGCAAACCTTTTAAATCATTAGAACAGCTCATTGGCAAAATATTCAGTGGTCAACCCCATTTTTATTCAAGTTAAAATACGTGAAAGGGGGAAAACAGTCATTTGTTTTACCACCGTGAAAATGGGTGCGTGCGAAATGAAGCAGTAGATCCAGTCAGTGTTTGTTAGGTTCTAAAGGTGTGTTAGTGGTGAACCTCTGGTTATAACTGCCTTTCAAATGTCAGTTTCACCCTTAGTTACTGCTATAGTATGACAGTGATGTTTATGTAAAGGAATCCACTCAAAAAGACATTAGCAATCTAACCAAGAAATGAAAACCACAAAAGGTCATTCTGTAAGAATGAAACACTCTTTGATATATGTTAAGCATTAACATATACATTAACATTAAATTAATAAATTTTAAATCTTAGCACTAGATCTACAGTTTAACTATGGCCTTGTGACTGAACTTTACATCAACAAACTTCTAAACTGAAGTAAATTTGGAAGATGCCTCTCAACTACCATGGGCTAAAGCCAGTCTTGCTACTACTTTGTTCAGACTCTGGCCAATTTTTTTTTTAATATTTAGCTTCAATAATTCAAAATCAAAATCTCCTCAAATAAAATTGTGTCTTTAGAAATAAGTGACCAGAATGTTACCAGTGCTTAAGAAATCGCAGATTCTTGTCATTCTAAATCAATATATACATACCATCAAGCACAATTAACGATTCTGAACTTAATCAATATTTAGACTCTTTCAGCATTCCAGCATTTTCTGAAGTCCATTTCAGGAGCTTAACCATTTATATTTCTAAAAGTAGACTTCTTCACTTTATAAAATCCTTAAAACCCCATAATATGCCAGGTCCAGATGAGTTTACATTAGCTTTGTGTTAGATTTTCCCAATAAAATTGTTAAAATCTTTGGAATTTTATGCCTATTTATTCCTTTATTAAAACTTTATGTACTTATCTTAATTATCTAAAACTTCCTACAAAAATATTGTTGAACAAGGCCAAATCAGTCTCTCATATTCTAAGCAATTACAAACATATGCCTTTAATCAAAATTGACAAAAAAATTCAAGTAATTTCTAACAAATAAGAATGTCTTCATTCTCTAGTTTCACCCCTTTAATCTGTTCTTTTTACAAGCTAAAAAGACTACACTTCGTGCTATAACCATGAGTACCTTGCATCTAACAAAAGACATATTTCTTCACCCTTAATTCACCTTAACTATTAACAAAACAATTTATTAGGTTAGCTCTTCTGGTAATGAGACTGGGGTAAAGTTACAATATTGTCACCTGGCTATTACAATTTAGGAAAATTCTTTTATATCTCTTTCAAAAATTCTTATGTTGACAGCCATTATTCCTCCTATACTTATAACCCCATTCTCTATTCAAATGTCCCTAGCCTTACGCAGCATTCTACCATCACCCAGAATGATGCCTCAATACAAATAGAAAATTACTGACTTTAACAACTGGCTTAGTTTCTGGTGTCATTCAAACGGGATCCAGTACCTGAGAGTCTGGGATGACATGATTGACAAGCCACAGTGCTTTGCCAGAGATGGCCTGCATCTGTCTCCCTTGGGCTTCAGGCTTCTGGCAAAGGCTCTTCCCTCCCCCCAGTGCCTTTTTAGGCAAAACCCTGAAGTCAAAACTACCAACATGAAAATTTCATCAAAACGTAAATTAAAGGTTATGCTGATAAATGCTAGGAGTCTAAACATGAAACTGCAATCATTGCAAGCATTCTTAACCCTGGAAGAAGCTGACATTTGTGTAGTTACAGAAACCTGGTTCAAAGCTGCGGAGGCCACCCCAGCCATACCAGGTTACTCATCTTATCATTCATTCAGACCCCAAGCCGTGGGCAGCAAAACAAAAGGAGGTGGAGTTGCAATATATATATAAAAGACATACACACCTCAAGGCTGGTCAAACAGTTTGATGCACAGGAAATACTCCAGGTGCAGATAACAATTGACAAGACTCCTATTCAAATCATAGCTAGCTACAGGCCTCCAACTCTGACTCAAAATGCCCACTCTACCTATCTGGACTTCTTCGAATCTATCAAGATTCAACGCTTTACCCTGATCTTGGTCAATGTGAACTATCCAACCATAGATTGGAAGAAATACTCATGCCAAAACACAAATGCCCAGAGATTCCTTGATTTCATCAATGCAAATGCCTTGGACCAATTTGTTGACACCCCCATAAGAGGTGAAAATATCTTGGACTTGGTATTAACCAGCATGAGTAACCACTGCAACATCCCTGCAGTGACATCATCCCTGGTAAGGTCTGGCCACAAAGCAATCACTTTCAAAGTCACCACCCCCCCACAGCTAGGGTCAAGCAAAAAAAAACTTTTCCAAAGCTGATTACAACCTCCTGAGGGAAGGTATAAACAGCTTCACAGCCCCTTCCCCCTCCACAGAAACTGGAACATATGTCCAAACTTACACCAAAGTACTATATGAGCATTTATATAGCTGCATGGAATCAGGAATACCAGACAGGATGAACTCATTCTCTTCAAGGAAGAGTAAACCTGACTGGTGAACATCTACAATAAATAAACTCTATAATAAAAGGAAAAAATTGCTGTCCAGGACCAAGAAGAAGCAGGTGCTAAATTGGAAGCAATCTCTCCTTAACCTGAACAAGCAAATAAGAGCACTAATGAAATCCTCCAAAACAAACCGAGTCCAAACTGGCCACATCTATAAAGACAATCATAAGGATTTCTTCACATATGTCTGCAATCTCAAGGGAAGCACCCAGATCTACTCAGAATTGATGGTTAAGGACACCACATACACAAATCCTGTAGATATAGCCAACCTGCTGGCAGACAGGTTCATGAGAACTTCACTCCTCTTTCCCTCCATCAGTAAAACAGGGCATCCACAGTACCTGCCCCCCCCTCCCCTTATCTCTAGGGAGCAAGTCATCACTGCCCTCTCAAAGGCAAAAAAATGCAGCCTCCATGGAACCCGATAACATCCTAGGCTGCATCCTACATGAACTCATACAGGAACTTGCAGCACCATTAGGCACCCTGTTCAACCAAAGCCTGAGTACCAGCTTCATCCCAGCCAAGTGGAGGACAGCTACTGTCATCCCTTTGCACAAAGATAGAACATCCACTGATGCAGGAAATTATAGATCCATCAGCCTAACTAGCCTGATCTGCGAGGACATGGAGGTGATTATCATGGACCTCATTAATAAGGGCATTGACAACCTCCAGATACTTGATTCCACACAGTTCGGTTTTGTCAAGGAGAGTTCATGCCTGTTAAATTTGGTTGACTTCTTTGAGACAGTCACCAAAGCCATAGATGAGGGGAAGATGGTGCACACTGCCTACCTTGACCTGGCCAAGGCCTTCGATACTATTCCCCACTCAGGTATAATAAATAAACTTTCTCAACTAGGCATCAAGCCATATGTTACCAGATGGGTAGCAAACTGGCTCACTGATAGAACCTACCTAGTCAAAATAGGGGAAGCCACCTCAAGTAGTAGACCCATAACAAGTGGTGTACCCTAGGGATTGGTCTTGGGGCCTCTGCCTTTTGGGATTTATTTCTCAGAGGTGCAGGACAAATTTAGTGGGCTATGGCCGACCAAGTTTGCAGATGACTGCAAGCTTGGTGCTGTCATCAATTCCCCTAGTGATGCAGACATCCTCCAAGAGGGTCTCACCGAAACAAATAACTGGTGCCAGAAATATGGCCTCAAACTGAATGCCAAAAAATGCATCATCATCCCTTTAGGGGAGAATGACATCCCCATAAATTATCACATTGATAATACGGTACTAAGCACGCAATTAGTCGTGAGGGACTTGGGCACCCAAGTTGATAGCAAACTGACTTTTGACCACCATATTGCCTCCATTGTGCAGAAAGCTTTCTACATGGCCCATCTCATTAGTAAGGGTATCTCATTCAGGGACAAGGTGGTCATAACATCCCTATATTCTTCCCTTATAAGACTGATTATTGAATACAATGCCCCTTTCGGCATGTAACTCACAAAGTATGTGCAGCAGCTGGAGAGACTACAGAAATTCCTCACCTGGAGAATCCAGGGCCTCAAACATCTACCCTACACAGATAGACTAAAAGCCCTGTCCCTGTACTCAGTCTCCTACAGACTCCTCAGAGGTGACCTCTGTCTGGAATACAAAACAATCTCAGACCCTGCCCTAATAAGATTGCTGCATATTCGCAAGTCAAGCTCCACTCAAGTAACCCACACATGAGACCTCAACCTGGTCTGTGACATCAATAGAACTTATTGGTGGGACAGATTTGTGTCCCAGAGACTCCCCCTTTTGTGCAATAGTCTCCCTCCCCACATAAAGCAGAGTACCTCATTAAACCTTTTTAAGCGCAACCTGGATAACTGGATGGGGAACAGAAAATACACCTCTGGGATTCCACCTTTGTCCCTGCTGGACAGTGGCATAGGGTGCTGACTTGTTGGAACATGGGCTAAATTCTTGGCTAGGCTTGTAAGGTCTTCAGGGCCAATAGCCTAGTAACGTCCTATGATCCTGTGACCCTAAAAACAAGGCATCCAGCCATGTAAACTTGACTTTCTAATTCTCATTATTATCTAAATTTGGTTTACAGGTTCTATATTCTAATCCAGTAACCTGGCTTACTATAAATGTTAAATATTCTCAAGTTATGTGCTTTAGAAATGGCATTCGACAAGTTTTTCAACTCTCCCTTTACCTATTTAATTTTTATATTGAACTCCATCTAACCTATTTAATTATTCTCTTACATAAACTCTTCTACTTAAATACACTGAATGCAGTTTACTGCATTAACAGATGTCATTGTTTGTTTTTACTCTTCAAACAAAGATACCCACAAAATCCTAGATTTTATTGAAAGTTTTTAAGTTCGTAGTTGGCCTTCTTTATACTTCCTTAAGCCCCAGATGTCCAAGAACTCCATTCACTGAGTTCATTGCCTCAGTGTGAAGTCATCAACTAGTGATTTCTATAAGATGCTGCTGCAAGTGCTGTTTCAAAGTATGTGCCTGCACTGATTCCCTTGTTTTGGGAAATGTCTCCCTTCTTTCTCTTTGTTTGACAGTGGAGTTGGTAAGTACATATTTGCGGTGGGGGACTTGTCACTACATGGGGTGCGATTTACTTTTAATTTTGTTTGGTGGACTTCACTATTGTGATCAAACCACGCCAACCGTGGGTAAATCCTGATATACCCATGCACAGTCATGGATTATTGGTTAATTATTCATTGAATCATAAAAATAAATGTTTTCTTAAACATTGTTTTATTTGTGTATTCCTCCTTCTCAACAAACTCCTTCTAAATATAGAGAACTCAGCCTTTAACTTTATTTGCAACCCAAATACGTTTGTCTTTCCCAAAACAACTTTTTTTTTCTCCAAAATCTCAGGGTGGTCTAAATCTGTCTCATGGTATTATTATTTTACAAATAATTATTAATCAATTATTACAAGAGCTGCTAAACATTCTCAGATTGTAACATTATCAAATGATAACTTTACTTGGCACTTAGACTTGTACACACTGCGGCACAAATGCTTGATTCCAGATAACCTAAATCCCGCATCACTACTATTTTCTCCTAAATATCTTACAAAAAATAAATATCCATCCCTTAGTCTATAATTTCATAAAAAAAGAACATGATATTTTTTGCCCAGTCAATCGTTGAAGCATTCAGGCATCTTAATAAATAGTACAATTTCCTGTTGTAATTGTAAGGTGTCATTGTCTGATATTTCTATTGATACTACATATATATATTTGCTTTCTGAAGAGGCAAAATATCCTTATTTTGAGGGGGGGGGGGGTTCATAACACATGCTACAAATTTGCCTGTTAGTACATCTGGAAAAACCTAATGCGTTTTACAATTACTAAAGGTACCTAATTCAAATGTTTCTGTAAAGTCTTTATGGCCATTTTGAATGACTTTTCAGATATTTTATTTGGGACTAGCAAATTCCTATATGTTTTGGCATCCATTGCATTTACCAGCCTTGACAGTCTACTACCATCCAGGCTGCCACAAGTTGTATAAACAGTTCTAGTCTCAACACAAAACTACACAAGACATCAATATGCCTGACATCTTCAGCAGTTTAACAAATGTCTCCATGCACTGCATGCAGTTATATTATTGTTTTCATCTTCCTGCACACATAGTACGTAAGCACTTTTCATACTCAAGCAACATGTAAAACTTGTCATTTCTGTACTAGTGACTGTAAGCAAACCTATGAACCTGCAAAAGTGGAAAAATACATATATTTGTTTTGTTCTTCAGTTAGTTTTGATTGATTTACATATACACTTTGCTGTTTTTTTGTTTTGTTTTTCACTTGATATCTGGAAGGGTAGGTTTAATTCTTTAAAGTCCACTGCTTAAGATATATACAAAACTTTTTGTTTGGTGATTATCTGGATCGTATTTATATTTTTTCTCTCCATGCTTTCTTTCTTACATATATTTTTCAGGTATATGTTCTATGGCTTATCATTTCTCTGTTATTTCCCATTTAACCTCTAGACATCAGTGCTGTGTTTGTTTTGCAATGTATACACTTATAATTAACTCATCAATTTTCTTATTAACAAAAACTTACTATCCAAAACACAATATTGTTTCCGCCCTAGTCACAGCACAACTACCACCCTCCTTAGTTTAACAAACACTATTAATCAACTTAGAAATGAAGGCAACCTAGTCTCTTCACTTTTCATTGCTCTCTCAAAAGCCTTTCATTTACGTCTCACATAAAAAAACTCTTCTGTGATCTATCCACACTTAACCTTAGCCAGTCATTCCTGAACTAGTCTCACAGCTACTTATCTTGTAGAAAACAAGTCATTAATTGGCTGCAGTCACTATCCCCACCCTTACTTGTCACTGTAGGAGTCCCACAAGGTTCAATCTTAGGACCCATGCTCTTCAACATTTTTGCAAATAAATTAAGTAGAGCTACTAGCCTTACCACCATCATTCAACCCCTCAACTTTTCTGCCCCTACCTTCCCTGAACTCCAAGAAATCACCTGACTATAAGATCACTGCAATAGAATACTAGCTATCCAACTCCCAACTACTCCTAAATCCAACTTAAACAAAATTAATTCCCAGGAATTACACTAAATAAAAATCCTATGTCACATCTACTCATCCAACAAAATCAGGAGAGAAATGGTTTATTGAATTAAATTACTAAGTACCATAACTGACGATAACCTAATTTTTTAAACACCTTTATTGAATTATCACTTGTGACATAGGCACATTTAAATCTATACAAAAGTAATCAAACTGTACTAACAAATTAGCATTAACAAACATTATACTTCACATATTTTGCTGTATATCATATGACCTAAGCAACATTACATAAATTATTCAGTTCCTGCTCCCTTTTTTATAAACAAGAAATATCTTTATTAAACCATCACTTGTGACGTAAGCAATCATACATTTATATAAATGAAAGCAAACCACATCAACACAATCCTACTAGCAAGAATTTTACATCACAAGCCGTTATGACATACTCCCATTTGCAAACAATATACATCACTTATAATCTACTCAGTCATTTTCAGTTAAACATTACATAGCTAATTTAAGTCCTGCTTTCCTTTAAATCTCATTCCTCTCCTGTATATATTATTCCCACAATTCCCATTTATTTCACTGTAGTTTATTCCTGCAATTTTCTAAAAATCTCAATTCCAGTTGTTTTATCTCAGTTTCTATATTCACTACTTCTAATATAGCTGGTTTAGAATTGATTTCTGTTTTCTAGTAATTGCTTTTTTGGCAGCCACCATAATTAGACACAGCAAGGCCTTACCATGTTTAGTCAATTCCGATTCTGCATCATAGCTCAGAAAAATCATCTCCCTCATCACACCAATCTGCACACCCAGCATCTCTGACAGTGCATCCTGTAGGGAATTCTTAAAATCCAACAACCCACCATACTCCCAGAAAACATGTTCCCAAGAATCTCTTTCTTCCCAGTCATACCTCCAACATTTGCTGTCTACCTGAGAAAAAAATTCTCTGGAATCTCCTTGGGGTATAAAGTTATCTGTGTGAACATTTCCAAGCAAAAATCCCAAAATCTTCTATATTTTGTTGCATATTTGGGAAATATACATATATCTTTTCATTGTTTCTTTTTTAATTGCTTATCTAATCTCTCTTCCCAATCCTTTCTAACCGCCTCTGATTGATTCTTATAGTTATCATGCAATATTTTATATGGTCTGTTAATTATTCCTTCTGTTCTGGATTCTACTAAAAACTCTGCCAGTGCTGTTCTTTCATTTAGGACCCCCCCCCCATTTCTTTCTCTTTGCCTATACCCTGATATCAATCCTTGATAGGGAAGGCAATCTCAAACCTGCAGTCCAAATAAATTCTTGGCCTCCTCCCATTCTATTACCTTTCCCTGCCCAGTTATTTGCTCCCAATACCATGGTTCCTTTGTCAGTTTTCTCCAATAAATTCCAGCCCCCTGTTGCCTATTGTCTACATCCCTAATTACAGTCATCCCTATCGACAGAATCTCCTTTCCCCATTACCACTTTGGCTTAGATCTTGGAATACTTTCTGCTACATTATGGATATAATATTCTGTATGATTATTGTTATTCTCCTTAAAGGACCGTATCCAAAATTCCAGTCTCTAATTGTTTCTTGAGCTTCCCCCTGTTTTAACATCATCCCTTTCCACTTTGATAGTAAGATACAAGCAGTCAAAATGTTTTTAGTCTCTTTAGTCTTATATACAGGACAATAACCTAAAATTTAGCAAGCATTTACTACAACTCATTAAAAAAACAGCAACATGAAACTAGGCTTCATCTATACACCTAAATACTATTTTACTGACTCCAGCAGGCAATCCATTGCCAGAACCTACTTTCTCCTAAGTCTCCTAGTAAGGATTTCTTATAAAAAAATAAGCTCTTTAAAGTCCATTTCTAGCACCTTAATGGGTTACAGTCAATAATACATAAATAACCTGGAGTCTTATGAGCTATACATGCATCTGTTACTAGCTGTTAAGGAAAGTGATGGCACTTTCATAAGGGAACACATGCAAATAGGTATGCGTGTGCGTCACTGTACACACAGTGCATCAAGAACATCTTCTTTTGGTTGTCCCATTAGGGGTCACCACAAGAGATCATTGGTCTGCAGAAAGGGTGGCAGTAGAGTTTTACAGTGTAAAGTTAACAGCCAGCACCCAACCTTCCTCATATGGCACACACACACTCACACCTAGGACCAATTTATAATGTCCAATCCACTTGCAGCATGTCTTGGGGATGTGGAAGGAAACCGGACCACACAAAGGAAACCTACGTGAACACAGAGAGGACATGCAGACTCCATACAGAAGGCACCTCATCCAAGAATCAAACGGGAGAACCTCTTGATCTGAGGCGATAATGCTAACTGATGCACCACTGTGCCAACCGCAAACACCATCATGCACATAAAGTTTTAATATTACTTTTTGTACTTGGACAGTATAATTGGAATTCAGCTTCTGAGCATTGCTGCTGTGATAAATTAATTGTATTACTATTCCTGGACAAAAAAAGGTTTTATACATAAAACATTATCACTGTTCATTATATGTGTACTTGTACACCATAATTAGAATGAAGGTACATTACATGCTCAAAATTCAGACATAGCATATATAATTCAAGACCATATACCAGCCTAGAGGCTTACTGATGTAGATCCCATGACAGAAATCCTAGCATAACACAAATAAAAGCGTCCACTGTAGATATTATTCATATCATACAAATATAGTACATGATTTTCCAACATTAAGTAATAAGACATATTTCAGTGCAGGATACATTTCATTACCTACTGAGCTTTGCTATTGTAGACATTTATGACAACAGAGGAAATATCAATTATTCATTTAAAACCAGAATACTGTGCATCATCATATATCTGCAACTAAACTGTACTTATCCAAATAATTATACTTTTCTGTGCAAAGACATTTTTTTAAATATTTTGACACATTTAAAACAATAAATAATTACTTTTTGATGCATAGCATGAGGTAATAAATGTGCATTTCATTATGATTTAAAGGATCATGCTTTGAACCAGCACATTAAACACAGAGGTCAGTAGCGGAGATAACACCATTCTCCTAATGACAGTTGATTTTGGATTGGTGACGCAAGGAAACTGGAAACAGTGAAATGAAAACAGGTTTTCTTTTTCAGTCGCTGAACAAGATTTTGAGTTGTCTGCACATCTGTGAATATTTATGCTCCTGTACTAATATATGTTTAATTTTATATACACACACACACATATATATATATATATATATATATATATATATATATATATATATATATATATATATATATATACATGTGTGTGTGTGTTTATGTGTAATCCACACTGTGTGTTTATATCTATTTTCTGAACTCCACTATAGTGGATACAACCAAAATCAGATTTTTTTTTGCAGGGGGCAAGCCTCTTTGCTCCCCCACACCCCTTATTAACCTAAATATGCCAACACTAAGATCAGCCATTACTGGAGAAAAGAAAAAACTTCTTTCTTCTCTGTTATTCACCCATCTCAAAGATCTCCAAGAACTCCTGCACTTACAATCACAAAATTCAACGTCCTTAATTTTTATTTAATAAGTTTAATTTGAATAAACTGTATTTGAAAACTGAGTACTTTCCCCAGCTACCAGGGACTTCCCCCTATACACACACACACACACATAAATATATATATATATATATATATATATATATATATTATATATATATATATATATATATATATATATATATATATATATATATATATGTATATATGGGTCTACTTTGACCCATCAAAATTATGTTTCAACGAAGGGTAAACAGACAAACTGGTTTTCGTGAAAGTGCATTTTCACGAAAATGCACTTTCACGAAATGCAAATAAACTGAAAAGAAAAAAAAACACAATATGAACCACATTTATGCAGGGGGCAAACCCCCCTGCACCCCCCACACCCCCGCTACTTTTATGTTCTCACTCTGAGATTGCACTACAGTGGGGAAAATATCCCTGCTGTGCCATGATCTAAGCAACACTCCCCGCTGCTGTTCGCTCAGTTGCCTTTTCGCGAAAAGTGCATTTTTATGAAAATGCATTTTCACGAAAAGAAGTTCGCCTGTTTAAGTTTTGTTGAAACGTAATTTCGATGGGTTGAGGTAGACTCATATATATATATATATATATATATATATATATATATATATATATATATATATATATATATATATATATATATATATATATAGAAGTCCACTTTCAAATTTTGAAATTCCAAAACTTTGAACCTCTAAAAACAAAAGCCCAGGGGATCGAAGTTTTGGAATATCGAAACAAAAAAAAAAAAAAAATCTAAAACGATAAAACTTCAGAAGTCACGTTTTTCTGGTGGGCAACCCCCCCTGCACCCCCTGCTACTTAAATATACCAACTCCGAGATTGCAATACAGTGAAGAGAATGGTAAAGTTCCCGTTTTGCACTGTACGGCGATCTCCATTGACAAGTTTCGAGATTCCAAAACTTCGATCCTTTGGGCTTCGGTATTTAGTGGTTCGAAGTTTTGGAATTTTGATATTTGAAAGTGGTCCCGTATATATATATATATATATATATATATATATATATATATATATATATATATATATATGCATATATGTCTGTATATACATATATGTGTGTGTGTGTGTGTGTGTGTGTCTGTGTGTGTGTGTGTATGTATGTGCGTGTGTGTGTGTGTGTGTGTGTATATATATATATATATGTGTGTGTGTATGTGTGTGTGTGTATAGACCAAGGTCATACATAAGCTATGACAATTAAAATTGTATTCAGTTAGTTATGCAAGCATTTAGCTATCCATTATTATTATTTATTGAATGTAGTTACCCATTCAATGAAAAGGAGATGTTCCTTTTTCAGTAAAAATGTTGGAGTCGTATATTCAACAAATATTCTAAAGTATATGAAAAGGATTACAAGATTGCAGGGTAAACAGTTTAGATAGCTAAACTAGGTAGAAAATACTAGAATTTATTAACCTGTTAAAGAGTACTACTCAGGTGTATGGGGGTTTATCCTCTCACTACTGAAATGCATCCGTGCAAATGATGAAAACACTGAATTTAAATGTAATTTAAAACACTTTTACTCCCAAATGTCGAACATGGTAAAATTGGTTTTCAACATTCGACATTTCTGGGAGTTGAGCAAGAAAACTCATTTGTCATCTGAAACATAGTACAGGAAAAGCAGTTCGACATTGCAGGTACAGCAAAACAAAAGTCAACATTTCAAAGCTTTGAAACGATCCTTTCAAACAAGTGTCACTAGCATGAATGCACTTTAGTAATGTGAAAGTAAACTGTGCTTGAGCAGCAGCTACAAGACAAAAATGGCTAACCAAATTGTCTGGTACATAATTATGGATCAGCAGCGGTTATCAAGAGAACCAGTCTCTAGTGTTACAGCTTCTAATACATTTGTGACAATATGCAGATTTCATTATTACCCAGGGTCATATGGTGATGGGGGTTCTTGATAAGAAATGATCTGGAGTAAACTGGCATTAGTCTCTTACACAGATTTGCACCATGTCATACTAATAGAGGGATGACACTATGATTCAGAAGGTCATTCCAACATCTGTATTATATACTATAAAATGTCATAACTAATTTCTGCCACTTCATGCCCTGTCATGATTTGCAGCAAAGCAGAACACGTTCTGTACATTTCATAAAGCTGTGGAATTGATGGAACTGGAGACAATGCATACTAAATTATTACATTGTGACCTCATTGTTGCCATCATAATACCTTGTGAGTTTCCCCCAAGACACTGGAGTTATTCAATACACATTGGTAGACAGCATAGGGTGAAGAGGCACTGTACTGCACCTTTCGGCTACCCCAATATGATGTGCATGCCAAATACTGTATCAGGTGGACAGCATCATGACCAGGCAACAAGCAAAGTGCATGTAACCAAGTTGCTAGGTAATGAAGTAAGCTTGTTAAAATCATTGTAAAACACCATGTAAAGTCCTAGTGCAGAAAGAGAGATTTAACTTGTCTTACATGCCACATGTTAACATTCTATGTTTGAAGGCTTCAAAGCACTAACATTGGCAGTACATTAAAAGGTGGAAAATTGCTGTGGATAACAAATAGCCAAATCATATGAATTGTAGGATTGTTGGTGTGACTGGATAGCAAGCATTTAATAGAAGTAATACACAATAGGAGGTGCCGGTGGACTGGAGGCAACTATATAAATGATGGGTTCCCATGGATAATGCGCGCTTGTTATAAATAACATAAGGTAAATGAACATAACCCTGTACAGTTAGTATCCATTTTAGCATTGTTGGGGATGAAAAGGAGTCCATCTTTAGACTATAAATTGCCCATACATGAATACGGAACGCTGGATATGACAGCTCTGTAGAGCAAGTATTATTTTATTGTGCACTCTGCTGTATTTACTGCTTGTGTACCTCTATGCAGTTTTTGCTTTGCTACCCAGTCTGAGCAGAAAGAAAAAAATGGCTTATACAGAGAACACATTACACACACAACATATCACACAGTGAACTCATCAGACAGAGGACACATCACACAGAGAAAAGATCACACAGAATGTATCACACAAAATGCACCACACAGAGAAAGCATCACATACAGAACACATCACACAGAGGACGTATCACACAGAACACATCACACAGAGAACACTTCGCAAAAAGAATGCATTTACACAGAGAATGCATCACATGGAACACATCACATAGAGACTGCATCACACAGAACGCATCACACAAAAAGCACTACACAGAAAACACATGACATGAAGAGCACAACTAAGAGAATGCATCACACAGAGAACACAGCATACAAAGAAAGCATCACACAGAGAACAGATCACACAGAGAATGCATCATACAGAGACCACATTACATATAGAATGCATCACACAGAGAACGCATCACAGAGAGAACACAACACACATAGAGCACATCATACAGAGAATGCATCACACAGAGAACATATCACACAGAGGATGCATCACACAGAGAACACATTACATAGAGACTACATCACACAAAGAAAACAACACATGCAGAGCACACCATACAGAGAATGCATTACACAGAAAACAAATCACACAGACAGAGAACACATCGCACAGAGAACAGATGGCAATGAGAATGCATTGCACAAAGAACACATCACACAGAGACTGCATCACACAGAGAATGCATAACACAGAAAACACAACACAGCACATTTTTCTTTTATTTTTATTTTTTATTTTACATTTGTTGACCGAGGTAGTCCGACTGGATGCATGTCCATTTTCATCGGAGGCCCGGGGAGAAAATCTCCAAGGGTAAGCAGATACAGCATTACATAATACCAGCATTACATATTACAAACAGGCTATTTGCAGTGATTACATAAGTAAGCAAGTTAAACAAGTTCCACAGGTTAGACTTAATCCCAAGCGTAAATCAGGATTAAATTAAATTACACAGTAAGATGGTTAACAGATTTTTACACATTCTAGAGAGAGGTAGCCAGGCTTGATACATTGACATAGCCAGTTAAGTGCCAAATGTTGTTTGAGTCTAGTTTTAACTTGACCTAAGGTAGAAAGTAAGGTGATATCAGCTGGAAGAGAGTTCCAGGGTCTACTTGCAGAGTTTGCAAAGAGAGAGTCACCAGCTGTGTTATTAATTTTGCTAGTCTGAATTAGTAGTTTGTTAGAGGATCGAAGCGGTCTAGGATTGTTATAGGGGGTAATAATATTTTTAAGTGCAGAAGTATTGTCCAGATTATAGAGGATTTTATAGGCCATAATCAGTTGGTTATACTGGATTAGGCTGGGTAGTTCAAGCCACCCAAGCTGATTTAGATTGATCCAATGATGTGTCCTAAAAGGCAGCCCAGTGGCAAACCTGGCAATGTGGTTGTAGCAAATTGAGAGTTTGTTAAGGACAGTCTTGTTTAAATTGGAGAGTAGAGGGGATGCATAGAGAAGGGTTGAAAGAAGGTGAGAGCGAGCTATGGCAATTTTAGCTGAAGGGGTTAGGAAGGCTTTTATTCTGTAAAGTGACCCTAGTTTTTTATTGATGGTTTTGATAGTTTGGTTAACATGTAGGTCAAATTTTAGATTATTATCTATAATGACACCTAATAGTTTTGTAGAAGGGTCAGGGGAGACTATTGTGCCATCATGTGAATTTATGGTAAAATTGAAAGTGGTAGACCTACATGTTGGTGTGTATAGACCTGTGTGATGTGTTCTCTGTGTGCATTCTCATTGTCATCTGTTCTCTGTGCGATGTGTTCTCTGTGTGATGCACTCTCTGTGTGATTTGTTCTCTGTGTGATGCAGAGTCAAAACGCATCATACAGAGAATGCATCACACAGAGAACACATCACACAGAGAATGCATCACACAGAGAACACATCACACAGAGGACCCATCACACAAAACACATCACACACAGAATGCATCACACAGAGAACACATCACACAGAGAATGCATCACACAGAGAACACATCACACAGAGAATGCATCACACACAACACATCACACAGGATGCATCACACAGAGAATACATTACACTGAGAATGCATCAAACAAAGAACACAACACACACAGAGCACGTCATGCAGACAATGCATCACACAGAGAACACATCATACAGAGAATGCCTCATACAGAGAACATATCACAAAGAGAATGCATCACACAGAGAGGACATCACACAGAGAACACATAACACAGAGAACACAACACACTGAGAGCATATCACACAGAGATTGCATCACACAGAGAACTCATCACATAGAGGACCCATTACATAGAACACCTCACACAGAGAATGCATCACATAGAGAACACATTACACAGAGAACACAACACACACATACCACATCATACAGAGAATGCATCACACAGAGAACACATCACACAGAGAATCCATCACACAGAACACATCACACAGAGAATAAATCACACAGAGAATGCATTTCACAAAGAACACATCACACAGAGAATGCATAACATAGAGCACACAACACACACAGAACACATTATACAAAGAATGTATCACACAGAGAACCCATCACACAGAATACATCACACAGAGAATGCATCACATAGAGTACACATCACACAGAGAACAGATCACAGAGAATGCATCACACAGAGAACACATCACACGGAGAATGCATCACACACAACACATCACACAGGATGCATCACACAGAGAACACGTTACACTAAGAATGCATCAAACAAAGAACACAACACACACAGACAATGCATCACACAGAGAACACATCATACAGAGAATGCATCATACAGAGAACACATCACAAAGAGAATGCATCACACAGAGAGGACATCACACAGAGAATGCATAACACAGAGAACACAACACACAGAGAGCATATCATACAGAGATTTCATCACACAGAGAACTCATCACATAGAGGACCCATTACACAGAACACCTCGCACAGAGAATGCATCACATAGAGAACACATTACACAGAGAACACAACACACACATACCACATCATACAGAGAATGCATCACACAGAGAACACATCACACAGAGAATCCATCACACAGAACACATCATACAGAGAATACATCACACAGAGAATGGATTTCACAAAGAACACATCACACAGAGAATGCATAACACAGAGCACACAACACACACAGAACACATTATACAGAGAATGTATCACACAGAGAACCCATCACACAGAACACATCACACACAGAATGCATCACACAGAGAACACATCACACAGAGAATGCATCACAAAGAGAACACATGACATAGAGAAAGCATCATGCAGAGAACACATGACACAGAGAACACATGACACAGAGAACACAACACACAGAGAATGCAGCACACAGAGAACAAATCACGCAGAGGATGCATCACACAGAGAACACATTACACAGAGAATGCACCACACAAAGAACAAAACAAACACATGGCACATCATACAGAGAATGCATCACACAGATAACAGATCACAATGAGAATGCATCGCACAGAGAACACATCACACAGAGAATGCATCACACAGAAAACACATCACACAGAGAATGCATAACACATAGAACACAACACATACAGAGCATAACATGCAGAGAATACATCACACAGAGAACACATCACACAGAGGACCCATCACACAGAACACATCACATGCAGAAAGAAATCCAAAAACCAGTAAACAACGGACTTGACCGAAAGAAGTTTAATACCCAGTATATTAAAAATGCACAACTCAAAATAAGCGCTTTCGTTTGGTGCCTGCCAAACTTTTTCAAACAGTTATTGCATCACTTCCTGTAGGTTAAATAGTATTTGTTCGTGATGTAAGCAGTAACAATTTGATTCAAAATAATTAAAGTTAAAGTTAAAAAACAGCACGTCTTGTAAGTATCATTTTCCGTAAACAATAAGTATAATGTTAAACCAACATTTTATATCCGCCCAGACTCAAACCGAATGATCATTAGTATGGTAATAATGTATTTGATCAACATTGTTATTCATATCATTTATGCATCTGACAGTGTAATTCCCCATTTGCGCAAACAAAACAACTCAAGTACATTAATATTCATCAAGTAAAAATCAAAAAACATCTTAAAAATACAAGTAATAGCTTTTCTTAATAAATGTGTATTATCTTTTCCGTGAGCCCATTTTTCAGAAAGCATCACACAGAGAACACATCACACAGAGAATGCATCACACAGAGGATCCATCGCACAGAGAACACATCACACAGAGAATGCATCACACAGAGAACACATGTCACAGACAACGCATCACACAGAGAATGCACAACACAGAGAACAGAGCACACATAGACCACATCATACAGGGAATGCATCACACAGAGAGCACATCACACAGAGAACCCATCACACAGAACACATCAAAAAGAAAGCACTACACAAAGAACACATGACACAGAGAGCACATCACACAGAGAATGCATCACACAGAGAACACAGCATACAGAGAATGCATCACACAGAGAACAGATCACACAGAGAATGCATCACACAGAGACCACATTACACACAGCGCATATCATACAGAGATTTCATCACACAGAGAACTCATCACATAGAGGACCCATTACACAGAGAATGCATCACAAAGAGAACACATCACAGAGAGAATGCATCACATATAGAACAAATCACACAGAGAACACAACACACACAGACCACACATCATACAGAGAATGCATCACACAGAGACTGCATCACATAGAGAACACATCACACGGAGAAAACAACACACACAGACCACATCATGCAGAGAATGCACCAAACAAACAACACTGCACACATGGAGCACGTCATACAGAGAATGCATTACACAGAGAGCACATCACACAGAGAATGCATAACACAGAGAACACAACACACAGAGAGGATATCATACAGAGATTTCATCACATAGAGAACTCATCACATAGAGGACCCATTACACAGAACACATCACACAGAGAATGCATCACACAGAGAACACATCAAACAGTGAATGCATCACATAGAGAAGACATCACACAGAAAACACAACACTCACAGACCACATCATACAGAGAATGCATCACACAGAGAACATATCACACAGAGAATCCATCACACAGAACACATAACACAGAGAATATATTACACAGAGAATGCATCACACAAAGAACACATCACACAGAGAACGCATAACACAGAGAACAGAACACACACAGACCACATTACACAGAGAATGTATGACACAGAAAACACTTCACACAGAGAACCAATCACACACAACACATCACACACAGAATGCATCACACAAAGAATGCATCACACAGAGAATGCATCACAGACAGAGAACCCATAACACAGAACACATAACACACAGAATGCATCACACAGAGAACACATCACACAGAGAATGCATCACTAAGAGAACACATGACATAGAGAAAGTATCATGCAGAGAACACATGACACAGAAAACACATGACACAGAAAACTCATCACATAAAAAGCGCATAACACAGAGAACACAACACAAAGAATGCATCACACAGAGAACATATTACACAGAAAATGCACCGCACAAAGAGCACAACACAGACAGGGCACATCATACAGAGAATGCATCACACACAGAACACATAATACAGATAACAGATCACAATTAGAATGCATCGGACAGGGAACACATCACAGAGAGAATGCATCACACAGAGAACACATCACACAGAGAATGCATAACACATAGAACACAATACATACAGAGCATATCATGCAGAGAATGTATCACACAGAGAACACATCACACCGAGGACCCATCACATAGGACACATCACACACAGAAAGCATCACACAGAGAACACATCACACAGAGAATGCATCACAGAAAGGATCCATCGCACAGAGAACACATCACACAGAGAATGCATCACACAGAGAACACATCACACAGACAACGCATCACACAGAGAATGCACAACACAGAGAACACAGCACACACAGACCACATCATACAGGGAATGCATCACACAGAGAGCAGATCACACAGAGAATGCATCACACAGAGACCACATTACAGATAGAGCATATCATACAGAGATTTCATCACACAGAGAACTCATCACATAGAGGACCCATTACACAGAGCACATCACACAGAGAATGCATTACATAGAGAGCACATCACACAGAGAATGCATCACACAGAGAACACAGCATACAAAGAATGCATCACACAGAGAACAGATCACACAGAGAATGCATCACACAGAGACCACATTACAGATAGAGCATATCATACAGAGATTTCATCACACAGAGAACTCATCACATAGAGGACCCATTACACAGAGCACATCACACAAAGAATGCATTACATAGAGAGCACATCACACAGAGAATGCATCACACAGAGAACACAGCATACAAAGAATGCATCACACAGAGAACAGATCACACAGAGAATGCATCACACAGAGACCACATTACAGATAGAGCATATCATACAGAGATTTCATCACACAGAGAACTCATCACATAGAGGACCCATTACACAGAGCACATCACACAGAGAATGCATTACACAGAGAACACATCACAGAGAGAATGCATCACATATAGAACACATCGCACAGGGAACACAACACACACAGACCACATCATACAGATAATGCACCAAACAAAGAATACAACACACACAGAGCATGTCATACAGAGAATGCATCACACAGAGAACACATCATACAGAGAATGCATCATACAGAGAACACATCAAACAGAGAATGCATCACACAGAGGGAACATCACACAGAGAAAGCATAACACAGGGAACACAACACACAGAGAGGATATCATACAGAGATTTCATCACATAGAAAACTCATCACATAGAGGACCCATTACACAGAACACATCACACAGAGAATACATCACACAGAGAACACATCACACAGAGAATGCATCACATAGAGAAGACATCACACAGAAAACACAACACACAGACCACATCTTACAGAGAATGCGTCACACAGAGAACATATTTCAGAGAATCCATCACACAGAACACATCACACAGAGAATATATTACACAGAGAATGCATCACACAAATACCACATCACACAGAGAATGCATAACACAGAGAACACAACACACACAGACCACATTACATAGAGAATGTACCACACATAAAACACATCACACAGAGAACCAATCACACACAACACATCACACACAGAATGCATCACACAAAGAATGCATCACACAGAAAATGCATCACATAGAGAACCCATAACACAGAACATATCACACACAGAATGCATCACACAGAGAACATATCACACAGAGAATTCATCAGAAAGAGAACACATGACATAGAGAAAGCATCATGCAGAGAACACATGACACAGAGAACACATGATACAGAAAACACATCACACAGAGATTGCATAACACAGAGAACACAACACAAAGAATGCATTATGCAGAGAACATATTACACAGAGAATGCACCACACAAAGAACACAACACAAGCAGGGCACATCATACAGAGAATGCATCACACAGAGAACACATAACACAGAGAACAGATCACAATGAGAATGCATCGGACAGACAGCACATCACACAGAGAATGCATCACACAGAGAACACATCACACAGAGAATGCATAACACATAGAACACAACACATACAGAACATATCATACAGAGAATGCATCACACAGAGAACAGATCACACAGAGAACCCATAACATAGAACACATCACACATAGAATGCATCACACAGAGAACACATAACACAGAGAATGTATCACACAGAGGACCCATCACAGAGACAGAACACATCACACAAAGAATGCATCACACAGAGAACACATAACACAGAGAACACAGCACACACAGACCACATCATACAGGGAATGCATCACACAGAGAGCACATCACACAGAGAACCCATCAGACAGAAAACATCACAGACAGAATGCATCACACAGACAACACAGCACACAGAGAACGCATCACACAGAAAACACATCACACAGAGAGCCTATCACACACAACACATCACACACAGAATGCATCACACAGAGAACAAATAACACACAGAATGCATCACACAGAGAACACATCACACAGAGAATCCATCACACAGAACACATCACACAGAGAATACTTCACACAGAGAATGCATCACACAAAGAACACATTACACAGAGAATGCATAACACAGAGAACACAACACGGACAGACCACATTATATAGTCAATGTATCACACAGAAAACACATCACACAGAGAACCCATCACACAACACATTACACACAGAATGCATCACACAAAGAATGCATCACAAAGAGAGTGCATCACACAGAAAACCCATCACATAAAACACATCACACACAGAATGCATCACACACAGAATGCATCACACAGAGAATGCATCTCAAAGAGAACACATGACATAGAGAAAGCATCATGCAGAGAACATATGACACAGAGAACACATGACACGGAGAACACATCACACAGAGAACGCATAAAACAGAGAACACAACACACAGAGAATGCATCACACAGAGAACAAATCACGCAGAGGATGCATCACACAAAGAACACATTACGCAAGAATGCACCACACAAAGAACAAAACAAACACAGGGCACATCATACAGAGAATGCATCACACAAAGAATGCATCACAAAGAGTCTGCATCACACAGAGAACCCATCACACAAAACACATCACACACAGAATGCATCACACAGAGAATACATCACACAGAGAATGCATCACACAGAGAAAACATCACACAGAGAACACATCACACAGGGAATGCATCACGCAGAGAACACATCACACAGAGAATGCATAACACATAGAACACAACACATACAGAGCATATCATACAAAGAATGTATCACACAGAGAACACATCACACAGACAATGCATCACACAGAGAATGCATAACACAGAGAACACAGCACATACAGACCACATCATACAGGGAATGCATCACACAGAGAGCACATCACACAGAGAACCCATTACACAGAACACATCACACACAGAATGCATGACAAAGAGAACACATCACACTGAGAATGCATCACACAAAGAACACATCACACAGAGAATGCATCACACAGAGAATACATCACACAGAAAATGCATAATACAGAGAACACAATGCACACAGAGCACATCATAAAGAGAATGCATCACACAGAGAACCCATCACACAGAATACATCACACAGAGAATGCATCACACAGAGAACACATCATACGGAGAATGCATCACACAAAGAACACATCACACAGAGAATGGATCACACAGAGAACACATCACACAGAGAACACACCACACAAAGAATGCATCACACAGAGAACACATCACACAGAGAATGCATAACACATAGAACACAATGCATACAGAGCATATCATACAGGGAATGCATCACACAGAGAACACATCACACAGAGACTGCATCACACAGAGGATCCATCGCACAGAGAACACATCACACTGGACAATGCGTCACACAGAGAATGCATAACACAGAGAACGCAGCACAGACCACATCATATAGGGAATGCATCACACAGAGAGCACATCACACAGAGAACCCATTACATAGAACACATCACACACAGAATGCATCAAACAGAGAACACATCACACGGACAATGCATCACACAAAGAACACATCACCCAGAGAATGCATCACACAGAAAGCACATAACACAGAGAACACAACACAAACAGAGCACATCATACAGAGAATGCATCACACAGAGAACACATCACACAGAACACATCACACAGAGAACACATCACACAGAGAACACATCACACAGATAACACATCACACAGAGAACGCATCACACAGAGAGCACATAACACAGAGAACACAACACAGAGCACATCAAACAGAGAATGCATCACAAAGAGAACATATCACACAGAGAACACATCACACAGAGAACGCATCACACAGAGAGCACATAACACAGAGAACACAACACAAACAAAGCACATCATACAGAGAATGCATCACACAGAAAACCCATCACACAGAGAACACATCACACAGAGAACACATCACACAGGGAACAGATCACACAGAAAACACATCACACAGAGAACACATCACACAGATAACACATCACACAGAGAACACATCACACAGAGAACACATAACACAGAGAACACAACACACACAGACCACATTATACACAGAATGCATCACACAGAGAGCACATCACACAGGGGATCCATCACACAGAACACATCACACACAGAATGCATCACACTGAGAACATATCACACAGAGAATGCATCACATAGAGAACACATCACACAGAGAACAGATCACACAGAGAGCACATAACACAGAGAACACAACACACAGATAATGCATCATAAAGAAAACAAAGAGAACACATCACACAGAGAAAGCATCACACAGTGAACACATCCTTATATCCATATATCTTAGGTTTCTCTGCCATAATCACTGGGGTTTGATTGTATTTGTCCCGTTTTTCTGGTTAGTGAAATAGATATCCTTTAAGTATTTCTATTGTCTACTTTGGTAGCACATCTAACCTGAAAGTTGTGGATTCTCAAAATAAGTTGTATTTGATACTGGATTTGAAATACTGATCGATGAATGCAGCACAGGGGACTAAAGTGCTGCACTGATGGAGTATGCCTATTCTTTAGCAGAGAAGTTAAAGCACAGATCCTTCAGTGTAATACTATTTATTCCGGTGCTAGTGTTATCCCATTGGGTGTCAGGATGGAAATAAAATAACTCAAGGCATTGCTTACTCTGTGAATGAATGAATGAATGAATGAATGAATGAATGAATGAATTAATTAATTAATTAATTAATTAATTAATTAATTAATTAATTAATTAATGAGAGGTTATTAATTCATACAAGATGAAAAAATATATAACTTTAGTTAGATCTCACCAAATAAATACATTTAAATACATACACAACTTTCTCATACCTTAATAATTGTAGTAATTTCTTCCTCATTTAATATTTAGAACCCCCATGACCTAAAACAAATCAAACAACACAAGTAGAATTGTTTCATTATGACTCTCACATTCTTCTTGTTAAAAAATCCTTCCAGTCTCTTTTCTATATTTTTACTTCTGTTTACTATTATCTTTCCTATACATAACATACAATTTATACCTGACTTAATATTGTTTCCTCTTTTCTACAAATATTGTTGTTTAATTTTATTCAGTGATTCCTGGATTATCCTTTCTGTGGTCAAGGGGAACCAATACCTGGCATGGCACACAGTGAGCATAAAACAGAAAACAAGTCCTGCGTGGGATCCTATTGCATCGCAAGATGTGGAATACAGTCATCCACACAACTAAAGGATCATCAATTCATCTGTCATCGTGAAATTTACAAGTGGGAGACAGCTAGGGTACCCAACAAAAGCCCTCACAATAATAAAGAGGTTATATAGAGACTGAACATCAGACTTCCAAGCCTGGAACTCCACAAGGGATTCAATGGGTGTGAGGCAGTATCACTAATCTCTACTCTGTTACACTGCCTCACTATATATTTATTTTCTTCATACATTTTCACAGGCAAAGTACAACATTAAATAAACTCTTATCACTCTTTACCAAACTATTCTCAGTCACCATTTCCTTCAAAATTCCCATAACCAGCCCAGATGTATACAATTAGTAACCTAAGACTCCTCCAAAGGGAATAGATTTCCCCAGAAATCCTTTCATCCATGCCAATGAGTATGTCTCTTATGTGCTTTCTTGCTTACTTATTTATTTATTCAAGTAGTGTGTTTCTTTCTTTCTAAGTTTGTTCTTTCACTGTGTCATACCATAATGTATATATCAACATATCAAGCATAAGAACCATAACAGCCATTAGAGTTTTATATTTACCATTCAACATGTAGTAGTTTGGTAACCTTTTTGACTGTATCTGTTGTCCCTTTCTTTTAACTCAAAAAATACTTCCTTAACCAACTTATTTACATTTCCCTTAAACAGTTTCTTGTTCATTAATGCTAACACATCCATCATTACTTAATCGGTCCAGTTTTACTTAAAAAGTACATCAGCAGCTTCTGGTGACTTCCTTATCCATCCTTTTTTATAGTCTTGCTCACTTTAATGCCCTTTATAATTATGCATACTTCAAATGCTTCCCCTTCCTTATTACATTTCATATTCTTGTCTAGATACTTTCATGCTCCATGCCTGCTGACTATCAGCCCCCCTCCTCCTACCTGTTCTGAGCCCATTTGTTTCCTTGTTACTGTGGAGTCTGAAGTTTGAGAGTGAGAGTCCATCAGTGAGGGCATCACACAGGCAGCAATGGAGGTGGTTTGTGCCAATACAATGAAGGCTTTTCATTGAGATCCTAACCCTGTGTCTATTGGCTGAAGTGAACTCCTGTGTTACCATGAAGCCTGCAATGTCCTCCCCAATTATCAGAACGCTTCCAAACACATATTAAAGATAACTAATATCACTAACTTGAAAGAGCCAAGTCCACATCCCATGTCCTATCTATTTCAGTACCCCACAAGCCTTCACTTACTTGGTGACAATCAGCTGACTTAAACTACCACTCCCTTCCCTCAGAACAATTGAGACAGTATCAGCTGCTCATACACATCCCCTCTTAGATAGTTCAACATTGTCCAAACTGCTAGTCATCTGAGTCATAGGCAAGGTTTTATCCTTCTCTGCTAAAAGACTGAGATGTATCTAACGAACAATCACATGTTGAGTAATTTGGTTAAATAAAGCAAACAGTAATAATAAAATTGCAGTTTGCATTGTTTTTTATCTTCCTACATTTCATCTTTAAATATATCTGATTATTCCATCATATTTTGTCATGCTTATTAAAGTACTCTGTTTCTAATAAAAAGTCTTTAAAATGTTACTTTTATAACCACTCCAGCCTAGCACAGACAGTCATGGATCATATTTACTACTTGTCAGAAAAGACCCTGGACTTTCAAAGTCATGATAGTTCTCTGATAACCTACCATAACACATATTCTGCATCAGTCTTATTTCTCCTCAATTCTGTGTCCATTGCTTTTGCAATTGATTCCTAAATTACCTGTACAATTAATCCTTTTTTTGGAATCATGGAGTTTGATTGACACTCTTAGCACTGACACTTCATTATTTGGGAAAGTATATTGGGTAAAGAAGTTTTAACATTACCTCAAGGCTATTCACTTTCATTTATATAGCATTATAGGGAATGCAGAAGGGAAGCAAAAATTCTTACTTCTGAGCTTACTGTTCAAGCTAGCTAAGGAGTTAGAATTCTTTGGGATTAAGAAACATGCTCAGCAAAGTCATAAAATGCCTTCTGTGAGTACTGCTCATAGAATAATGCACCTTATTAAAGGCAATTATCAATGAACTAGGTGAAAATACACATTCAGTACTACTACTAACCAAGCAGCCCAGCCACGGAAATAGAAGGATCTGTGGATCTCAAAAGTCTGTTTAGAACCAAAGTGAAGAAAATAGATGAGCACGTTGTACAGACACATCCAAGTTCGTGCACATGCACTGTACTGCAATGAAATGGGAAAGCTAGCAAGTGAAATTAAAGGGCCTACATCAATATCTAAATCTTATTTTTAACTATTAAAAGAGGTGGAAACAGATGCATAGGGCAGTAGGAAACATGGTCTAGCAAGCAGAGGAGCATACACAAGATAAACAGGGAAGGTAAAATGGGAGAGGGGAGAGACAGAGGGAATGTGTGTGTGTGTGTGTGTGTGTGTGTGTGTACAGTATACACACACGCACGCACACACACACACACACACACACACACATATATATATATATATATATATATATATATATATATATATATATAAAGTGTCTACATTAGATGAACGAATGATCAGAATGTCGAGTACAACACTGCCTTTATGTGACATACTGTGCACCACTGTCAGTGCTACTGGAAGAAACATTGGTGCCATAACTCAACCTTCCATCTCCAAATGAGGAACATGACCCTCATAATATGGAACACATACTAATGGTTTACTAACAAATTAAACTAGGAATACCATAGGATGTTTAAAATACACTGGTTTTATTATAAAAAAGATCTTTTAATAAATGAATATGATTAATCTCTATTTACCATGGATATCAGTTAAAAACATTCCTAACACTGAATGTGTGACAGACTCTTTCAAAGTGGAACTTCAAGAAACATGAAGTTTTTAAGACCCTAAATGTGGTATGTTCCTCATAATGAGGTAGGTACACTTGAGAGGTATGAATTGTGCTCCCAATAGGTGAGTGATCATCAGAGGCCACAGTGAGGCCTCCCTGCCTGTCCATGCTACTTCTGTTGTGAAGGCAGGCCTGGAACCAGGTGGAGATGATGCAAGGAAAGGTTGGGACTGGTGTGTGGTTTGTGGCCTGGCCTGTGTCACTGGCAAAAGCTGTGGCAGATGCTGTAGAAAATGCCAACATAAATGGAGACATGTAAAGCATGTGGAATTCAGCCATAATTGTACTAGAAACATACAGTCCTGACATGTATACTGTTAATGTTGTTTCAGTCCATGTGCCCATTTTGTACATGATAGACTATGTATGCTGTACTAATCATTTCTTTTAAGGAAGAGGGACTGCTTCTGGACATAGTAGTTTGTGATACCCCTGCAGGATGATACCATACAATGATGCAATGAGGTCAGGAGATGAGAGTGTATATTCATGTGATTTGTATTTGTAACATTTGTTGGAGTACAGACAGTTTATTCAGGCCTTTATCACCCAAACTGTAAACAATGTGCATTCATAAGCAGCACACATGTAGGGCCAGGATAGATTTATGTCCATTTCATTTCATAAAATACACTGCATCAGAAACACAGGCCTTCCCATTACTTAGGAAATAATTTACTTCATCCCGGGTGTAGTTATGGCATTGACAGGTTTCAGTAACTGTATCTGTCATTGTGCAATACCTTTCTGCATCTGTTTTAAGACTATATCCATGCAGCCAGTGTCATGGCATAGAGGGATGAAGCCCAACTGCGGATCAAGTTACCCGCATATGATTATTTGCAAGGACATCTAAGGCACTGGCAGGGAGGGATAGGTATGCTAATACTAAACAGGAAGGTGTTCAACTAGGAGCACTTTGTGGGGGGGTGTAGTCCACAGAAGGTTGAATCCCTTGGACATAATAGATGGATGCAGGTGAGGAGGAAATGATGGTAGTTCATTGCAGTCTCCCATGGCAGCAAGGATGACATGTGGTCCTGAGACACACTAATGATTTTCATCAGCCCCATCCCCTGGGGGATACTAGAAGGGATAGGTAGACCTCATGTAAGACAAGGGCACCAGGACTAACTGATGGTTGGCTAAATGGGTAGGGTAAAAAAATGTATACATCCATGTATAAAAGTGTGTGCTGCCATGCAATGGTCTATGTGTGGTCACCCATTGGAAGGAGTAACATGGATGTTACTCACTAGTAGTATAATGTCAAAGGTTATTAAGTGGGCTCATCATTTAGATTCCATATTTCATTCCATTGCCCTGTTTTGTGTTCCATTCTGTTGAGGGGGAGACTGTGCCACATTCTATTTAGGACCACAATATTTGTCCATAGTTATCCAATGCAAGTGTGATATTCCACGGAGTGATAGACCAAGGTCACATACCACATGCCTCACAGGCAGCCTACAATTTGTATCACTATACGCATATATGTGAGGTAGGGATGCGACTGTTCTCACATAGTTTTTCTTTTCCATTCCACAGCAGAATGTGACAAACAATGGAAATGCAAGTTCTTTCCTGCATAGAATTAGATATTGCTGCAGTCCCTCAGTCACCATAGCAAGGGGATAATCAGCCATGATGAATCAGACAATCTCTTCTCAATTGTGCCTGGTGGGGTGTGATTAATTACATCAGTGCTATGAGTGGCCAGGGCAAGACTTACAAGCAAGTGAGATGCTGGGGCAACAATATGATTAGTGCTACTTTAATTCAAACTTCCTGCCTGCCACAGGAGCTGAGAACAATGGGAAGGTGGCCTGCTGTCCGAACAGACTTCAACAGAGGTGTAGGAGTTTCTTGCCTCTCTGCATCAAGGTTCTGACACCTACAGATTTCACAGTGTTGTCCTGGAGCTCATTGCTATGCTATCCCAGGCATTCAGAATATCACCTGACAATACTTCAGGTGGGCATGCCTTTACAATATAAAGTATCTGCATAATGGATCTATGTATGGTTTAGTACAGTAAAAGCATAACCACATTATTTCATGGGAATATCATGGTTTTTGATGCAGAGATCACCATCACAAGGTACATTACCTGGTATCATACCTCTCAACCTGGAAACATTAAAAAATCTGGACAAAGGTCCATGAAAAGTAGGTACAACTGGCCAAAAATGTGGGTGCTAATTAGCATAAAATTTGCGTGCATAATTAGGTAATCTCACCCACTTCAATGGAATTGTGGGATACCAGTATTCAAACACAAATTGAAAAACAGGCAGTTTTTAACATAAAATATAACCAGATATATGAAAACAAAGCTGTGCATTTGTCTTTATATACTTGAATTCACCAACTAAGAGTATTTTATACTGTAATGGTATATTTTCTTTACTTAGAACTTTAAAATATTTTCAAAGATGTGGTTCTACAATGGCAAGTATCACCAGTAGGTCTAAATGGGTTCATATTATATGATCAAAAACTAGAAATAGCGAACGATCTAGAATCAAACCCAAATGCACAAAACCACAAAATGCCAAAGAAACAGATCAGCAAATTTTCCCAGGGAAAAAATTTGCTAATCCAAAAAAAAAAAAAGAATGTACAGGCAACATAAAGTGGGGGGCTTCACCCCCCCACCTTAAATATACCAACTCTGAGATCGCACCACAGTGAAGAAAACAGCAAAGTCCGGAGAAGGCCTAGCAAATGTTTTCCCTGGGAAAGAATTTGCTGATCCATTCCTTCGATATTCTGTGGTTTTTGTGCATTTGGGTTCGACAAATGAGCGTTCGCTATTTCTAGCATTTGATCATGTAATAGGAACCCAGCCTAATTAGCCATTGAGCTGCTCTGTTTTCTTTCAGTTTGGTTAAAAGCAAAGTACACATTTTACATCTGTTGTGGCTGACAAAATTGATAAATATCAGAATCATATTATTAATGTCTTATTATGACATAACTAACTGAATATTTATCAGAAAAAAAGTTTTCTACCATTTCAAATATTAAAGCAAAAGAAAAGCTTTTTACAAGTGCAAACTGACTGAGAAAGGTTTGAGCTGTTACTACTTTACTTTTAGAGCTGCAAGATCATCATGCATTGTGTTTATAAGGACTTTTATCTATGTGTTTGTCCTGAAAATTTTAAAAGTAAATCTGAAAGGAATAAAAATATATTGCCATTTGAATGGAGGTGTAGGAGTATAGCAATCATTAACAAAGTTGAAAGTAATCCTACAAGAAATCTCTCTCCTAGTCAAATGTCATAACTTGATCATACTGGGTGATGTTAATCCAGATTGCAACAGTCATATAAAATTAAAGCTTGACAGACTGCTAAAATAATTTAATTTAACCTAACTAGTTCAAAGGAACCAACAACATATTAAAATAGATAATGCCTACACATGACATAGAATAATAAGCAATATACCTGAGCTCATTAAATCACTTACCCTTCTCCCCAACAACCTAAGTGATCATATCCCAAACTTCTCTATGTGGCGCTAAAAACTGTCAAACCTCCACCCGTGTAAGTTATTTGAACTATATAATTAACTGCTGCACACTGATCACCTATATCCAATGCCAATGGTGCTACCTGTGTTTTAGAAGGATTGTATGACTAACTTGGTACTATACAAGAAAAAAATATTTGCATTACAGACCAGAAGACTTAGAGGTAAAAAAGCACCATGGCTAACTTCGGACTTGGTTGAAGAATTATAAAGTAGAGACACAGCCAAGAAGAAAAGGAAACAAGGACTCAAAACAGATTAAGTATGATGCATCTTAAGTTTGCCAACCACATGTCTACCGGAAAGCTATCAAAGAACTAGGATTCCTGAACATCTTCTTTGTTCATAGGTTCATAGGAGGTTATTAGGCTAATGGCCCCAGAGCCTTTACAATCCTAGCCATGTTATATCAGTGTTCCCTAACTGACCTTGGTTAGAGCGCATTCACATACTGAGTTTATGATCAACACTGACTACCCGTGTTCATGAGGGACATAGGTGCCACCCTGGGAGTGAATCTGCTGTCCTCCATTCAATTGTCTAGGTTCTTCTACAAAATCAAAGACTACAACCATATTTCCACTGAAACACTTAATGAAATAAGATGCAGTGACTTACTACAACAAATCAAACAAGATATTTATTAAAAACTACATACTCCACCTGGCAAAGCCTTACATCAAATAAATTGACTGCCCACCCTTTAAAAAAAGAAAAAAAAGTAAAAAAGCTTCTTGAAAAAGCTACAAACAATAATCCTTCCTAGCCTTCAGTCTCACTCTTAAATACTTAAGCTAGGTGGTGACAACAAACCCTGCATCTACAATTTTAATCTCTCACTTACTTCACAAACTTCACCACAGACATCTAAACATGCAGTAATAAATCTATCCATCCATCCATCTATCATCCCTTTTTCCCATTTTACTCATGGAGTCAGGGTGTCACTTCAATAGTGACAATCCTCTAGAGCCAATGTTCAATATTCTTCCAAAAATCTTCTTATCAAAGAACACATCTGAACAAATAACAAAGGTGGTAGGGTTATCTGCTGAGACTACACTGCCTAAATGACAGCATGACTTTCAAATTCCTAATCAATAAATTCAACAACTAGTACAACCCGTGACAATATGCTTAATGTGCTTTCACTTTGGCACTTAGTATGCACTCAGCAGCACTAAGAAACAATCTCTCTGAATCAAATAATACCGCTACTCACATTCATTATCTGCAAATGTGTTATCTTTGGCATGGCTAAAAAAAAGTGAAAGGCTATGAAAGAATAAACTGTAGCATGGTGCACAGCCTCCACTATTTTAATAACTTCAAAGCTCTGTTACACACTAATTTACTCACCCTGGGGAAGTCTGAGTCCCTGAGCTATTCACTTCCATTTTGTGTCACCCAGTGCTTCTGCTGAAATTATAATTTGTTACCATTTTCTTTATAACTAGTCTGAAAGTACGATTACTGAATTCTCTACTCTACAAGTTCCACTCTTCTTTGGTTTAATGTTGTATGGAATGAATTGGCAGTGATTTGGGCCTAACAGCAGGCTGGATAAGTGGGTTGCATACACACTAATGTTTCACATCTCGAGGAACGAGTACATCGCATGTGCAACTGTACTACAGTTACCAGCTTGTGGCTTCCTTTTTTAGTGTAGCTCTGCTGGAATGACTCCTATTCTTATGTGTTCCTCCCCTAGAGAGACACTCTGTACCCACAACCAGCAGACAACCAAACAGATTGAAATACTGAAAATCAAAAAGGGGAAAACACACGTGGCAATGGTTGTTTGTGTGGTGTTGAAAAATTTTCAGATTTAATAACCACCAGCCAACAACTTTATTAAATAAAATAAGATTGAGCAATTTTGTTAAGAAAAACAAAAGAAATCAAAGACTATAGAGCTGATAACCACCAACAGCTTTATTAAATAAAATAAGATTTTACGCTTTTGTCTAGGAAAAACAAACACGAAAGTGCTCAATTTTGTTTAGTATTTGCTTTCTTTTTTTTTCTTACTTTGTGGAGTAATTTTCCACCCTGTCATTTTGCCTCCTAAAATGTAAAATACCACACAATACTCATTCATTAACTGAGATTCATACATTGGTAGGGGAATCTTAGTGTGGGTAATTTGTTTTGGTGTTTTCACATGCTCTGTCAAATCACACCACACTGCTGAAGGATCTGTCCTAGCAGGCAAACACAGTCAGACTTCCACAAGGCTCACCTCCACAAACACATACACACACACACACACACACACTCACACACACACACACACACACACACACACACACACACACACACACACACACACACACACACACACACACACACACACACACACACACACACACACAGACACACACACACACACACACACACACACACACACACACACACACACACACACACACACACACACACACACACACACACACACACACACACACACACACACACACACACACAGCATTCCCTGCCTGGTCATTGTACTCCAGGCTCCCCACCCACAGGCCAGATATCAACAAATAAAATCTGTTTGCATGTACCTATATGCACACAATCACCTACTACTGCCACTTGTCACTGTGTCCTTCCCCACCTGTGCATGTGATGATAAGTATACCCTCCCCCTCTGCACTACTGGGTAGTCTATGTCTGAGGCACAGTGTGGCCAGTCAAAGCCTGGATCATCACAGCTTGAGAGAAAATCTGGAGGCATCATTTTTTTCTTTTCAGTATAATAATGTTTTATTGAACCATAGTTATGAAGCAGATGCTGCCTGTTAGCCAGTACCATGATACACTGCTCCCCATTTTGTCTGGTACAGCTTCCCTGTGGCCAGCTCCTCCACAAGCTCTTTTTCAGGATCCTCCTCCATTGCTGACTCAAGATCTCCTCTTCCTGACTGCCCTGCTGGAGCTGTTTTCATATAATGATGTCATGCAACACAGCAAATGCTAAGGATATCTTACTTCATGTGGCAGGGTCATACTGCAGTCCCACAAAAGTACATCTAGCCAGCAGAAGTTGTCCTTCCTTCAGAACACCAAACATGCATTTGGCAATGAAAGAGGTCTGTGACAGGGCATAGTTGTAGCCATTCTCTGCCACAGTCTTGGAATTTCTGATGGAAGTCATCAACCATGACTCCAGGTTGTATAGGTTCATAGATTAATAGATAAGTACCAGGCTAGCTGCCCTTGTGGGTCATTTTAAGTCTAGCCAATTTCCATTTCATTGGTGAGAATCAAACTCTGTACCATGTGTCTATTAGATAAACACTTTAACCATTATAACAAACCCCAGCCATATCAAGCAGCTCCAATAATAAGCCCTTGAGTAAAATCTCCATGCACAAACTGCTGATATAAATTACATATAAGCCATTTGTGAGAGTCATAAGCAACTCCCTGGATGGCCTGCAAATACATTTCATATTATATCCTGTGTATTACAGAACATCTGCTAGCAGACAGAGGAGAAAACCTCGTGGTTAATACACCTCTGTCCCTGTTCCCCTGGTGAGGGCTTTATTGTAATGTGGGTGTAGTCTCTGGCTCTGTTTGCCTCAGAGAAACAAGTTATGTCATGAAAAGTCCACATTGTGTTGGCTCTCTCCTCTGTGGTATGTGGAAGCCAGATATTTCCCCACATGCTGTAGCATGACATCAAGGAACTGTTGTAGTATCCTTAAGGCAGATACCTAGATACACCCACCATGTCCTCATTGGGTGCTAAAAGATCCCTGTAGCTAACATTCTCAAAGCCACACATACCTTGGTATCTGTAGGGATAGACACTTCATACATCCCAGGGAGCGACATATGAGGCCAACACATCACGATCAGCTCCTGTAATGTGCCTATCCGCACAGTATCTATCCAGAATTTTAGTGTTGTAGAGACTCTACAATGTTAATCACAGACAGATGGCATGGTACGGCAAAGGGCAACAATGTGCACTGCAATGACTAACAACAGCGAGTATAGTCTGTTGCATATACAAGTCTACTAGTGCGGCAGCTACCCCTACCTTACACATGTTTATGTGATTCATCTCCTGTAATGCCAGGATTTTATTATGGTTATTATCTCTGAAGCAAGTGCCTGTCATTGCTGCATTTCTGAGTTTCTCTGACATGTTGTTTACCTTCATTTGCATTCACCATTGTCCACATTTTGATAATGATGCTTATAACCATGTCATTATACCTCCATTTGTACACTATGCAGGCCATGGGTTTTCTCAGGTTTCCCCTGCCTGGGTTCAGTGAGTCTCTGGATTGCCCCCTACCCTGCACATAGCTGCTCATCACACACAGTCTTTAATAGTTAAGTGCATTCTTCACTTTTATATTCCTTTCCTCACATATACTATCTCTTCCCTACACATGTTTAACGAAATGCCTCAAGCTATTTAACAATTCATGACATAAGATTTTAATGAATAAATTAGTTAGACATTGGAAGAACGGAAGTTTATACCTCAAAATCACAAGTGATAGTAACACACCTGTAGTAAACCAAACACACACAAAAGAATGTTGATACAACCAGTGGACACATATAGTAAGTCAGAACTTAAATGAAAAAAAGCTGTGATACTTGAACCCTTAAGCAGTGATACTTGAGCCCTTAGGCTGTGATAATTGAACCCTTGTGCAGGATACAAAGTGGCTTCAATCTTGTACAAAGGTAACTGTTGTGGTTTGTGACCCAGATTCAAAGAATGGCCTTATGCTGGTTGCTGCAGTGATGGGGTATATGAGTAGCAAAAAGTATGCAAAATTCCATCTGAGGATTTAACTTATTTTATTTATGCGGAAAGAAGAGGAAGATGTAACTCATGGACTAAGGGTGTGCCATGCCACATATTACTGAACCTAGGATCAGGAGTCCAATGCACCTGGCAAGGACATACATAGATTCTAAAGGCATATCCCTGGATTCAGCAAGCCCTGCATGGTGTGCAGGACTAGTGCAGGAGCTATAGCAGGCAATATGTCTGCCGTGCGATCCAGGAACAACCTGTAGGGATGTGCATGAGCACTCCTGCACTAGTCCTGCATGGACTCACCACCCGTATGCAAATTACCCCATTTCCAGGAGAAATCCATGCAAATTAGGTGAATTTGCAATCCAAGAAGCTGGAAACCAGCCACGCAGAACTAGTGTAATCAGAAGAAATGTACTCCGCCAGTAACGATGTAGATTTCTGCAAACTACAAAATGGAGCCATGACAGCTCCAAATAAAGGGTGGATATTATGTAGAAAGGATGCCAATGGCCAACTATAAGGTCATTGGCATGGAAAACAGTTGCAAAAATAAAAAAATCAACTTTTATTTTTTTTAGCCGATCTCGACTGTTTAAGCATAGGGCAGTGGCAGGGTAACCTACTAGGGGCTACATGAGCTGGAGATAGTGGAGCACTATAGAGTGGACAGGGACCTCCTACAGCAAATTGTTGAGCTGTGCCGGCCACGCCTGACACACAAAACTAACAGAGGGGAACCCAGCCCAGTGGATACCAAGGTATGTGTAGGCCTAAGAATACTAGCCAAAGGTACCATCCAAAGGCCAACTGGGGATATCATGGGCATCTCACAGGCATCAGCATCCAGAGTACTCCACCAATTCCTGGATGACATGTCAGCACATGCCGGTGAGCACTTATATTTCCCCAACACCCATGAGACGTTAGTCAGCAATATGCATCTGTTCCACCAAATAGTAGAATACCCTGAAGTAGTGAGTGCTATAAACTGCATGCACATATGCATCAAAGCACCACCTGATAAGCGGGGTAGGATCTACATCAACCGCAAGGGCTTCCCCTCCATCAACTGCCAGGTCATGTCCAATGCCCAGGGCATAATAATGAATGTGTGTGCTGTCTGCCCTGGAAGCTATCATGATTCCCACATCTGGCATCTGACGCAGCTGTCCCAAAAATTTGCCAGTGGGGACATGCCTTACGGTCACCTAGTGGGGGATGCTGGTTAGGCACTGGAGCCATGGCTGGTGACAACCATCAGAATTGCATACACACCTGAACAAGAACTCCATAATGAGGCACATGCACAGACCAGAATTATAATAGAGCAAGTGTTTGGGATGCTCAAGTCATGGTTCTGGTGCCTGGACACATCCGGTGGAGCCTTGCAGTACTCACCAGCTACATGTACCCAAATCGTCATTGTATGTGCCATGCTACATAAAATGATCCTGTGGAAACAGCTGCAGCAGGAACAGCACAGGACAGGGCCACACAGCCCCCCACCATTGCCAAGGCCTGCACAGGTACAGAGTGAATCAGAGGAGGAACAACCTGAGCCTGCCCCAGTAGGCAGAAGGAGGCATGCCCAGTATGCCCTACCCTTGGCAAAGAGGCAATACATAGCACATGCACTGGCACAGGAGTGACCCAGGGAATGACACCTTTCTCTCACTTGCACATACAGTAAAAGGGATGCCAAACATGACACTACCTGTGCTCAACCATGCGTAGGGAGTGTACTATGTGCATCTGACACCACCCTCAATACTGGCACACCCACAAGCTAAGGTGCTCAACATACCAATTTCCGAATGTTGTAGTATGTGTTGTTACCCCTATGGTATGGATGTGAGCATGCAAGGGAATCGGGTGGCTGAATGGGATGCCAGCAGAGAGTGGCAGCATGAGAACTGTAACAAATACGGGTGTCACCATAGTAGCCAGTATACACATGGTGACAAAACCCACTGCAGGAAATGTGCTGGGCCACATGTATGTGTCCATATGACACACACCTGCCAGACAGGGAGGTTCACATACCCAACAACAGTCACAGCCAGCAGTACAGGTGTAGACAAACACAAACAAAGGTTGTGCTAAGGCCACTGAATGATGCCTATGGGTAACCCCCCCCCCCAGGCCTACACAGACAGACTACATCAGGTCAGGCAGTGGGATGTTAGTTCTGAAGGAAAGGAAGTCGAAACTAATATGTAGGTCAATCAAACATAAGACCTGTAGTACACTGACATGCCTCTAGTCAGCATAATAGGTTAGGAAACAGAATGAAATGAAGTACCTGACATACCAGTACAGTCATAGCAAATGTGGACAAGCGTCAGGTGTGCCCCCCAATCCTGTGTAGCAATGTAGAAACAGTCAGTTATGCCCCCCCCATAGCCTATATAGACATGTAGTAACAGTCAGGTGTGCCCCCACATATCCTATGTAGACAGTAGTAACAGTCAGGTGTGCCCTCCCAATCCTATGTAACAATGTAGAAAAAGTCAGGTGTGCCCCCCCCATATCCTATGTACACATGTAGTAACAGTCAAGTGTGCCCCCCAATCCCATGTAAAAATGTAGTAACATGTATGTGTAGGTAAAATACCAGTGGAGCACTGATGCCCAGTGGCCAAGGTAGCAGGATAGATTGTAGCATTTGCACAATATGAAGGTATGTGTGTGTGTTAGGTTGGTGTGCGTTTTATATTGTATGAGAGTCGTCAGTATGTATGCATGTTGAGGTATGACCTGGTGGCCATTGCCCACTACTGCTGATGACAGGGCCAAGTACTCTCAACTGCAGTGCCAAAAACATTCCTCACCAGTATAACACATACTAGCAGGAAGCCTTTGTAAATGTATGGTAGCAATATGTGTCACCATCTGAAAGACTGACATGGCTGTTGGGCTAGATATACAAGCAGTACACAGGGGAAAGTACCCCAGACATACAGTATATAATGTGTAGCTGTGAAATGGGCACACCCTTGGAATTGTACATACAGGTATGCATCACATTATCTGGGCCTGTAGTAGGAGATACTGGTGTTGTCTGCCCGAATACTGACAGATCACAAAGGTGATAGGACTGATGTACTGGGAAACAGCCGATGTACCTGCACATGCCAGCATAACTGGAATACCTCATGCATATCTGTGCATCAAATGCAAGTAGTGTCCATAGCACACATGCATCCAGCTCACTCAAAGACCACCCACAGGTACCTCTCTGGTCGTATCCCTGCTGTTGGGAATGGGTACAATATGACCCCACTTGTATATGGCAATAGCGAAGGAATGCAGCATGCAGTGCAGGTGTCCCATGCAGCTGTATCCCTAGTTGTAGGTAGCACCCTGCCAGCATCCATACCACCTGATCAGGACTGATAGAAAGTATTGGCATGGACACCTAGCACACCTACCCTGTCACCCCAGGGGAATATACTGTATGGTGGTCTTAGCCTATAGGGCTGACAGAATGCAATGGCCTGCCACAGCTGGCCTGTATCACCACCAAATGGCCTACAGGCTTCTGCCAAAGGCCTGTGTCTCACACATACTGCCAATGCATATTATGTCATGGACAGCCAAATAACAACATAACACACTCCACATAAGCCATATGCAAGGCCATGTGCACAAACCACAGTAACATGTCCACAATGCCCCACTGCATGCACTGTGGACCAACACCAAAACACAGCTGTGATGAAGTGATAACCTTAGGGAAAGTATCAGAGAATGTATGCATAGGGTAAAAAACAATTGCCGCTATCCTCCTAAAGTATCCTGTGGCAAAACAGCAACACCAAATCACAGAAAGTAACCAATAGGATACACCACGAGAGCACTTCTTGTTCCAGCAAAATCCTTTTAATTCCAAAACGAAAAATATACAGGTAAATGAGCACTTTCGCGTGCTTCTGGCACGCTTCGGAATTAAAAGGATTTTGCTGGAACAAGAAGTGCTCTCGTGGTGTATCCTATTGGTTACTTTCTGTGAGAATGTATGCATAATGTATGGCAGAGGACAGAATAATAGAGGGGGGTGGAAGCATGAGCAGCATGGAATGTGCATGATCCGACACACAGCTGTGTGCACACACTATCCCTGGCTACAAACACATAAATGGGTGGCTACAAACCTGCACATACACCACAATAGGGGTAATGTCTGACTCATGGCCCCTGCCTCTAGGTAACCTGTGTGAATCTGTACAGCTGTGAGGTATTGCCACAGCAAGATAAGGCCATACTGTCATGATGATGGATGTACAAGTATGGGATCCTCTGCCAGCACTGTACCAAGGTGCTAAACTGGAAACACAGACCCAGCAGCAAGTGTCTGCAGCTCCCCCTCCAGAATGGCATAACTTACCATGAATATGTAGGCATCTGCCCACAATACTGGACACAGCTGCATTCACCCTTGTTCCCCAGGTCATCACTGTGAGCAAGAATGTCCACCTGACAATACTTGAGGACATAAAACATCACACTGCATAACAGTACACATGTCTGAATATCTCTTCTAACACCAGTACCATGTAGCAGAAGCAGCACAGACACAATCACTTATAGTACACACTATCCCTTATACAGTTTGTCCCCATATTGCCAAATGATCTACGGATACCCTGCAGAAACAGTTAGCTACCTGTAGGTGTACAACACAAAGGTCTGCACTGGAGTACAAACTACCTGGAATGGATCCACACATTCAATACAGAAGGGCATACTGGGCATGCTCATACACTTAAATAAATGAAGCCCATATCTGCAAACAACAGTGGACCACACATATCTGACAGTTGCAGATGTTAGTGCATACATTCCTCAGTATATGCACCAGTCATGTTTTGCACACACATTGGATAGGAATACAGACATATATCCAAGGACAACACACTATAATAAGCCAAAAGTAGACATTCATAGATGTGTGGAAGAGAGTGACTGTGACAAAGAGCCATCCATCATGAGGCCTGTCCCACCCAGCACACAGCCAAATGGCTACAACCACATGATGTGTAAATGTCACTCACTGTAGAAACTAGCCACTGGTATCCGTCAGCATTGCAGACTATGTGGTGCAAGTGCTACCTGTGCAACATGACTGTACAAGGCAGTAGGCATCTAGCAGCTGTATACATGTACCTGTGGAATATAACCCTGCATGTGCCTGCATGTGGTGTGTCAACCTCTAGATGAATGGGTTATGGCCCATGCACACACACTGCCCTACCCATAGCCCTACTATGACAAGCCTGCTGATATCATTCACTTTGAAATACACCTTTGGGAATAAAATAGCTCAATAATATCAGTGGCATGTCCTATAACTGTGTAATGTTGTAGTGTAATAAACTAGTTAGGTAGGAGTTCTATTCCCAGACATGACAACTGTGTGTGTGTCTCTGTCTGTGTCGGGAGCAATGCTTTTTAGGCTAGTCAAGCTCACTACAATTCAAATGTCCTACTTTGGCAAGGCTGCTGATGTCATTCACTGTGAAATGCACCTTAGGGAAAGGTGCAGCCCAGTAATCTCTGTGGTGTGTCATATAACTGCATAATGATGTAGTGTGATAAATTAGTTATGTAAGAGTAATATTCAAAGACATGGCAACTGTGTGTGTCTCTGTCTGTGTAGGGAGCAATGCTTTTTAGGCTAGTCATGCTCACTACAATTCAAATGTCCTCCTTTGGCAAGGCTGCTGATTTCATTCATGTGAAATATACCTTTGGGAAAGGTGTAACAGTAATCTCTGTGATGCATGCTATGACTGCATAATTCTGTAGTGTAATAAACTAGTTATGTAGGAGTTCGATTCCCAGACATGGCAACTGTGTGTGTGTCTCTATCTGTATAAGGAGCAATGCTTTTTAGGTGAGTCATGCTCACTACAATGCAAATGTCCTACTTTGGCAAGGCTGCTAATGTCATTCACTGTGAAATACACCTGTGGAAAGGTGTGGCCCAGCAATCTCTGTGGCATGTCCTGTAACTGCATAATGTTGTAGTGTGATAATCTAGTTAGGTAGGATTTCTAATCCCAGACAGGGCAACTGTGTGTTTGTGTGTGTGTGCCCATGTCTCTGTAGGGAGCAATGCTTTTTAGGCTAGTCACACTCACTACAATTCAAATGTTTTACTTTGACAAGGCTGCTGATGTCATTCACTGTGAAATATACCTGTGGGAAAAGTGTAGCCCAGTAATCTCCATGGCATGTCCTATAACTGTGTAATGCTGTAGTGTGATAAACTAGTTATATAGAAGTTCTAATCCCAGACATGGCAACTGTGTGTGTCTCTGTGTAGGGAGCAATGCTTTTAGGCTAGTCACGCTCACTACAATTCAAACATCCTACTTTGGCAAGGCTGCTGATGTCATTCACTGTGAAGTACACCTGTGGGAAAAGTGCAGCCCAGTAATCTCCATGGTGTGTCTTATAACAGCGTAATGCTGTAGTGTGATATATTACTCTGGTAGGGGTTCTATTCCCGCACATGGCAAGTGTGGATCTTTGTGTGTGTGTTTCTATGTCTGTGTAGGGAGCAATGCTTTTTAGACTAGTCACACTCACTACAGATCAAATGCCCTACTTTGGCAAGACTGCTGATGTCATTCACTGTGAAATACACCTTTGGTGAAAAAGTACACCAATAATCTCTGTGGCGAGTCCTATAACTGTGTAGTTCTGTAGTATAATAAACTAGTTAGGTAGGAGTTCTAATCCCAGACATGGCAGGTGTGTGTCTGTGCTTGTCATTTGTATCCTGTGTGGAGGTGGCCATGAACGTGTAACAACTGGACTCATTGTAGAGTGGGTTTTGCATATTTCTTAAATTGTGGCCCTATTATATGTCACACTGTCCACCTTACAAGGTTACAGATGTGAAATAACCAAGAGGCTGGGGGTGTCAATCCATACCCCTACATGTGACATCAAGGCCTGGCAAACAAAGTTAGCAACCCTTGTATTACCCAGAGAACACTCTCAACATATGTCTTGTACACAAACACACTTGCCTAGGCAACAACCGCCATGGTGGTAGTATCCTGCATATTGCCCACAGATGGTAACCATGGTGTGATTGCAGTGGACTACAGAGGGCATGGCACCCTGTCCACCAGTACAATAGGCATGTACATGCAGACAATGCACCTTCACTATGTTCTCCACTGAACACCTGCAATAACTGTGGTGCCATCAAATGTGACCCACAAAGGACATACCATGCCTTACACACATGCCCTGTATGGACAGATGCCACTGACACCAGGGAATACCTGTATCATGCTATCAATGTAGGTGCAGGGTCAACCGGCTATCCATTACCTGTACCCACCACATGAGGCCAGGACTGGCACATCTGATGATAACAATCTGTGTACACAACATGGGCCAGACACCCCAGGTACAGTTCCACATATCACTGTACATGCATGTGGGACATGTGCACATCCCAGACACCATCCATGTCATGGACTAAAGAACACATACATGGCAAGCAATGCACAGCAATGGCCACATGCAATAATTACCCAGGTGACTGGATGGTGAATACAATACCCACCTGTGTCGGCCAATCCAGACACTACACTCTTGAGCCACACTGCAGACCATTGTCATGTGGCCTGATGCCAAGGTATACCCATCACCTAGCCATGTATAGCCTTCTGGCACAGTCAGCCATTACACACCCATAAAGCAATGCACCCATGCATCTCAGTACTGGCACCCTGTGTCTGTGTGTGTGGTGTATGATGCTTTTGACCATATTAACACTCACTACAGCCCCCATTGGCATACTGAAGCAAGCTCTCTGATGTCAGACCCCTCCACATACCCTTTGACAATATAACCCCCAGATACCCCCTGTGGTGCATGTGATAACTGCACAGTACTATATTGTGGCAAACTAACTAGTGAGGAGGTGTATTCCTGACCCTACCAGTGTGTCAATGTGTGTGTGTCCCTGAAAGAGTGTGGCTGTATTGACACTGACACTTGTTCATGCGGACAGGCATGTGTACAACACCTACCGAATCACTACCATATCACTGTTACAGATGTCACTCACCATCACATATACGTTTGGAGAGCTCCTTAACATGTAAGCTATGTGGTGCATCCAATAACTGCATAGACATGTGATAGCAATAATAGTCAGTCAGGGGTTTACTACCCTGTACTGGTAGGTGTGTGACACAAGCATGCATAGGTTTTACTCTCCCACCCCCTCCCTGACCTATCTTTGCCTCTGTCTGCCTCTCTTACTCCCTCTGTGGTGGATGTGGAGACTTATACCTGTTTTGCTTAGGCAGTAGCATGTGATTTGTAAGTGATGCTTATGATCAGCTGATGGCCTCTGCAGGAATTGCAGCCCTCCTCTAGCTGATTGCATGTGGAACAGCTGTGGTAACATTCCCATAGCTAATTGCATGAAATCACACTCCAATATCTAGGAACATCATGTTGGTGTTGGGCCTTTTCATTCACTATGAGCAGGACCTAGATCTTTTGTTTGGCAAGCAGCATCACAGTTGGATTGGGGATTCACCTCTTAACATACTCTGTGGAAACAGGCCAGCACACAGGAGGGGAATATGCCTGACAGGATTACAGAATGTAAGTGTCACTATTCTGCATTTGGAGTAATGATGGTTTAACAGGGTGTGTGTGGATATGTCTGGTCTATGTGTTTTAATATCTGTCATGACAGTGCTATGTTACTAAGGGAACCCCCATCTGTAGGGTCATTTACAGACTGGGCAGTGTGTGGTGCCTTTTGTGTCTTGTGTTACTCACAGAGCACCTATCTGTGAATTGCAGAAGCATAGTGTGAGGATTGCAAACAGTACATGGTGACAGACATGAGAGTTACTGACTTCATATCCCTCATAGGTCATATGTCACAACAAACCATGTTACAACAGTAAATGTATGAGATTATCATAGCAACATGTCATTATTGGCCCTGTGATTGTGCCTCCAGCCACAACTCTGTCAACCTGTGCACATATGTCATGCAGTAAGAGGTGCATGTGTTCTGTACACCATAATGTATTGACATCATATCAGATAAGAAGCCAGTGAGATATCAGACTGTGACACATATTATGTATAGTAGGGGTTATCTTTGAGGGCATAGCCTGGACATTCTGTGGTTGTGTGTACAGTACTGAGGTCTGTGTACATATGGTGATTGTTGACAGTATGTCTATTGTGAATATGTACCTTGGCCTGTGTACAGACAGTGATAGATGTCATTGTTCCTGGTCCTGTTCTATGTGATGTTACATGCTGCTCCAATGTATGTTACCCTATTGGCTTACATGTTTGTAGGGTCAAACACACACATGTCCCATACCACAGACAGGAATCGGACCACACTGTGTAGTGGCCCAGAATATGTAGGGTTAGTGTGTGAGTGGCACATATGACGATGGTGTTGATCAGATAGTCCATATACAGTAATATTACACTAGCTACAATATGTGGCTGTGGCTGTGTTCACATTGGTTATGGTTATGCACTTTCACACAGGTGGCTGTTACTCTGTGCTGTAACATGCCTGTACAGCCTGCTATATATGCAGGTACACGTGTAGTCCTCCATAAGAAATGTAGGCCAGTGTTGTGGAAGTTTGCCTGTAGCCTGCACAGTGCTTTGTTACATGCCTAACAGCTTAGTGTACTTACCCAATGTGATGTTATGTCCAGATACTTGCCAGATATACTGCTGCCAGGCCACCATAACAGTCATGTATGTCGGACAAAGCAGTGGGATACTGTACAGATGTATGTCACTAATTAGTGGGTAGTATATGGCCATGGCACCTCTGTACCAGCGGTTAGTATGTGTCAGGATAGACAGGGGGTGTGAATGCATAACCTATGAGGCAAATGTGACCCAGTGTTTACATGATATACCCGTCTACATGGCTGTTAGCATCCACATTGTCAGGCTTCGTCCACATGTCTTGCACTAAATGGTTCTGTGTATACCTCTGGACTGATCAGAGTGTGTCAGACTGTCCACATATATTGCCCATACCTCTGCTGTAGTCCATTGGATCATTACTGTGCTAGCAGTGGTACTGTATATGATGTCCTTAGGATGTCTGTCTGTGACCAATGGTGCACATGTTACAAGCAGATGTGACCTCCCACACACAACATGTCTGTGAAGACAACCCCTATCACAGTAGCAATAGTCTACATATATACCTGCAATACATACCTGACATCCCCTATCACAGTAGCAATAGTCTACATATATACCTGCAATACATACCTGACAACCCCATGCACTAAGAGGTTGGGTCTATTGGGGCTGAGGTAGGGCTCCACTCCATGTTCAGGACATATGGTGAACATATATGTATATATACATATCCATATACTTATACAGATATATACACATATACATATTGACATACATAGATGGATTTGAATATGTGCATATATATATATATATATATATATATATATACATATAAACACTCAGATATATACATATACACAGCAATATATGTCTACACATACAGATAGAGATACATATGCACATATACTTATGGATCTCTACATATATATTGACAGTAATAAGTATATCAGAATAGACATATATGCACATATAGTTATAGATATCTACATATATATCTACATAAATAGGAATATCTGTACACACAGGGTGTGCATACATATATCTATATATATAGAGAGATATATAGATATATATATATATATATATATATATATATATATATATATATATATATATATACATATGAACAAATAAAAAAGTAGGCTGTGTGGATAAACCAGTGCTTCAACAATAAATTAATATGAAGGTAAAAAGTATAGAAGCGCTGAGCCATGGCAATAAATACTTTAATAAAAAATATATAACAAGCAAACAAGGGGGAGCGCTTTCGCAGGCAAGCTTCTTCCCCAGACAGTTTCCATTGAGAATCTCCACCAATGTATACATCATAATTGGCCACGACTACAATTAAAATTTAAAGACACAACATACATAACTTCAAAAACTCCATCATATATATATATATATATATATATATATATATATATATATATATATATATATGCATATATATATATATATATATATATATATATATATATATATACACATATATTTATATATATATATATATATATATATATATATATATATATGTGTGTGTGTGTGTGTGGGGGTTTATGTAACGGAACATAAACTGTCCTAAGATGTATACATGAAATATATTTAGAAACATATTAATAAAATCTATCAATAAAACAAATAAAGCTGCATTTCAAAATACAAATAAGGATGCATTTTAAAATACATTTTAAAATGGCATGAGGGCATCCTATTAATGCAACAGTCTATTAACTAAGACGGGTTGGATAAAGACCTTATATATATATAAATATATATATATATATATATATATATATATATATATATATATATATATATATATATATATGATTCTACTTTAAATAACCGGAAGACCACAACACTGAAACACAAAAAACCGAGACCAGAATCACGAAACCCCAAAACACAGAAAACCACGAAACTGTAAACCACACACATAACACACACACACACAACTACACCAAACTAGTAAACACACCAACCTACACTAGTGATAGGCAGGGGGACAAGCCCCCCTGCACCCCCCACACCCACCCTACTTTAATATTCTAACTCCGAGATTGCACAAACAGACACACAAGGCAAACTCACACCCACACATTACAGTCCCTCACACACACAAACCAAAGCCACAACACACACTTACACACAGCAATACCCCTCACAACTACACTTACACATACATACTTACCTACTGCAGAACACCAAAAGTGCTAAATCAAACTCCCATAATGTCAGGATTTTGAATTTTGCGCTTTTCGGTGTTCTGCAGTTTCGTGATTCTGGTCTCAATTTTCTGGGTTTCAGTGTTGTGGTCTTTCTGTTATTTAAATTAGACCCATATATATATATATATATATATATATATATATATATATATATATATATATATATATATATATATATATATATGTGTGTGTGTGTACATACGAAGAGATGTACACATGGCCATATATATGTTGCACTATACAGATGTGTATACAGACATATGTATGACTGTCAAGTAAAATTGAAAAAACACGATCACTGCCTCAAAACACCAGCAACCACACCAAGCCTTGGAAGTAAATCCTTTTAATTCACCGACTAAGCGCTTTCACCAAATGAATGGCTTCATCAGAGTCTCTTCATGGATGGACTCTGATGAAGCCATTCATTTGGTGAAAGCGCTTAGTCGGTGAATTAAAAGGATTTACTTCCAAGGCTTGGTGTGGTTGCTGGTGACTCTGATGAAGCCATTCATTTGGTGAAAGCGCTTAGTCGGTGAATTAAAAGGATTTACTTCCAAGGCTTGGTGTGGTTGCTGGTGTTTTGAGGCAGTGATCGTGTTTTTTCAATTTTACTTGATTACCCTGGTTTTTGGGAAGTGCTTTTTTTTTTTTTTTTTTTTTTTATATGTATGACTGTACATGCGTATGTACATGTAGACAAATATTAACCGATTATATGTATTTTTCCATATTCCTGCCATGTGTAAACCTCACGGTTGTGTATACACTCCCAGATGTATCTCACTGTATGTATCTGCTATGTGTACATTATGATAAAACAACATATGTGATGCAACAGTTATATTAATAACAACTACTACACATCTGTGGAAGTAAAGGAAATTGTTCAATACTAATCAATATGTGTATTGACAGATATATTTTTTAAAGCAACAGCTGTCTTCACAGTGGTCATGGCATAGTGGTTAAGTGTTGTGACTTTAGTGTACAGGGTCCTGGGTTCAATATGTGCAAGGGCTGTTCATTTTGTCACTGGGCAGAACAAGGTCTGTCAGATACAGAAAGGTCAAGTCAGTTTTGAGCAGCTTTAAGTGCGTTTGCAGAAAGCTAAGTGGTGCTAAGCTGCAGGTATACATATGGGCACATTCACAGTGTAGGCTCCACTTACCAGTGCGCAAATCAGCTTAGCTGTTATATTGCAGCAATGTTGATACCTGCTAAGCATGGCTTATCCCTGGTAACCAGTTCACACCACCAGTCAGATAACCTAGCAGGATAATGACATCTGTAAAAAGTGTATGTAATGCCATGTACAATCCATGCACCTATGTGCTGTCATTACAGCAGCAAGGGGTGTGAGTGTCATGTGTAGGACACAGACATATATAAGGTTTGTGCAGCACTGTTATCCATGTGAATGTGTTAAACACGGGGGTAGTAGCCCGGGGTACATGCTGTCACACTGGCATGTAGTGTATTATGACGGCACTGCTGTTGACAGTGCTTACCCAGGCAAGAGTAGAGTGCTAAATGTAGTACTGACAACAGGCACACCTGCAGGCATAGCTGGACTCTGAGGCCTCCCTGTTGTATCCCTGGTGTTTGAGCTGTGTCACAGTATATAACCACTACTGGGCAATGATCTGACATGTGGAATGTAACTGTAGACTACCATCTGTACAGCACATGATAGCGAGGGCTTTTGACATGTAGGTATGGCATACATATTGTTGTCAAACGTCTATCTGTCAACACATACATCCTACTGCACAGTTACTTGCCAAGCTGATGACTGTCAGTCCCTGTACAGATGTGCAGATGGCAGGTATCCAGCTGGGATATGTACAGGCATCATAAGCTTGATTGACACTGACATGTCTGCCCAGCTGTGTAAGAACTGGCACATACTGAAGACAACTGCCTGTACACACCACATGCCATGGATACCTCCACTACACTACCACAGTCAGCAGAACATGCTTGGGTACAGGTCTCCATCACAGACACTAACCATGTGTTGTAATTCATGTTGCATGCATGTCAACTTGATCACATCAGTGGCCATGTGCAAGAAGCACCTGGAGGAATGGCTGATGCATGTCACTCTCACCCTGAGGGTCACCACAGCAGTGTCAGTCAATAGATTGCCTGCTGCCACATGGCAGGTGGCAGAATACCACTGTAAACACAACCCCTAAACAACCCATCTCTCCCTGGACAATAGCTAGGTAGACAGCTATGACCACCTGCAGCAATGCACCCCAGTATTTACACGTGTACATGTGCATGACTGAGTATAGCAGTGTCTGTATGTTAGCACACCTGTACATGGGAATTCCATGAGGGCCTACACAACCACCACAATACCCATTGCCATAGCCAGTCATGGCTGCTGCTGTATGGGACATTACATGTACCCTGTTAAGCTCCTCTCCATACTGGCTACATGAGCCTTGCAGTACCATCACAACAGTGTTGTACAAATGGGTTGATATGCATAGGATACCCATTGTGTTCTGGCAAGTGCGTGTATGTGTGCATGTCCATTTATATGTAGGGTACAGCATTCTGGAGCCACATACTCCTATTACAATAACCATTGCCACACAGTAGTACAGATAGTGTTGTTGCTGCCCATAGGTGAGGCATAACAATGCACCACCCTAGTATGTGTGTGGCATGTGCATTAGATGCATATCCCTGTAGTACCACTGTTTGGGTCTACAATGGGTTGTATTGCAATCATGCCCAAAGTGTGATGGTGAGTATGTCAGAGTGTCATCATGGGTTTCAGGAAGTAAAATATCCACAGGGGGATGTGGGTGCTGTGTACACTGTCGTTACACCAAGGTACACCCGGCATATGTCCCATGTACCACATTATGATTACCACTGTCACCATCAACCATACAGGTAACCGATACCACAATCCAGGCCAGTTATGCATGTGCTGTGTGCAGCCTACCTGTAACACATTGGACACAGGGTTATGTTAGTTAGCTGCAAAAGGCCCAGATCTCTCGGATGTGTGTCTGCCTGTTACGTGTTTGCTAATGTGTATATGAAGGTATGTCACACTATGTATTGTCCATATACACCCATTACATCCCCATTAGCATACTTTGCATGTCCGAGGATGTTCTGCATGTAACATGTAACCTGGTACACACCTCATCAGAAATGCTGTGTGGTGTGTGCAATGGAAGCCACACACTTCAGTATCACTACATACCTAGGTAGGGGTCTAGTCCCAGTGTTGTCAAGAAAGAATGTGCATGTATGTGAATGGGTCTACATCAGGTTGCAGATTATACATGCCCCAGCGGGCCACCTGTCCATGTGGCACAGGCAATAACTGTTATACAAATCTGTGACATGTATTCAACTGTACTCCAGATATGTCACAGCCATGGTGTCACCACAGTGCCATACCCCATTGTGGAATATGACTGCAGACCATCCTCATGCTGACACATGTATACCTACAGCACAAATGGATAACATTATAGAGACCACAATCAACCAGTGTTACTAACAGCTATAATTCATCATTGCTGGATGGCTACACTGCCTGACATATATGCATTACACTTTATTCCTTACAACATGTTACACTGCAGTACTGTGGTACACTGTAGTACAGTCACCGTGTGCATCAGAGAAATATTAGCCTGTCCCTGCATTGATGTTATGGATGACAGGGATGCGGCACAGGTATCATCATATGCACAGGGTGTGTTGTTGGTTTGACAGAGGCCAAGGGTGGACCATACATTTGACACCATGTGTGTGAGTTAAGGGTGTACTGAGGTGAAATGGGCGTGGTGATGTGGTGTGTGTATAGGTATGGGGTTGACCTAGGTGTGTTTGTATAGTGTGTGGGTATGCATGCACACAGTTCTGCCATGTGGCTGCCCTACTCAGGTGTTTATGGACAGCTGCAGACCATACCTGACATGGTGTGGTGTTCACTGCCACCAGCCATGGACACGTGGACTGTGTCTGCCAGGGGTTCCATGGGCATGTCCAGGTACAGGCCTCAATGTGCTACTCTCACCTGATGATGACATATGTCTGTTGGAACCAGGTCCCTCCTGGGACTGGCCAGGACCACATTCTCATGGCCTGCTATGGTGTGGTGTGGACAGATTCCCCTCTGTAGTGCCGGGGCTGGTACTGCCACTACAGGAGCCCCTTGGTGTCCTAGCACATCCACGTTGACTGCCAGCTGTTGGCATTGCTGGTCTACATCATCGCGGCCATCCCCACACTCCCACCACACCTTCAAGCACAGACAGACCATGGTTGATGAGGGCCATCATCTCACCAGACCGTCTATCCATGAAATCAGTTAACACATGGATGGCACTAGCCAGTTCACGGGCGCTGTCACTTGCAGATGTAAGAGCAGCCCTCTGCAGCCTCAGGCCCTGTCTGGTGTAACATTCTATATGTGCCTGCACCACCATGACAGCCTGAAACATGCACCTGCTGTTACCAGCTGTGTCGCATCTGCCAGGGGAATGATGACCAGTGGCCCTACCACGTGCACCCTAGGACATCTGCCTATGTGGTGCCCTGCCGGACATCCAGCTATGCCTGCTGTGATCAGACACAGTAGGCATGGTTACCACACTTTCCTGTGCACTACCACCAAACGCCAGCAGTCTCTCCACTACTGCCACTGGTGATGGGGTATGTATAGGCACTGAAACTGTGTGCAGGTTTGGGGTGGCTAAAAGGGGGATGTCAACTGTTGGTGCTGTTTTGGCCCCTGACAACCCCACCTGTGCCTCAACAGTACTATCATCATCTTCGGTGTCTGTGTGGACACCAACATCAGATTGCATGCAGGAGGGACCCTGACCCACCTTACCACCTGTGGGAGAAAACAATAAATGCATTTTATAACCTTTATAACCTGTACAGCGTTGCCTAACAGTACACACACACACACACACACACACACACACACACACACACACACACACACACACACACACACACACACACACACCACCGTAATACCTACCTGTCCATGACTTTACAGACAGTCCGATGTATATTTCCATGTGTTCTCCATCCTGTATCACACTTGGTAACATACACACATTGATAATACTCATTAACATATCAGTCCTCTAAATGCCTAGACAGGTGATCACAAGACCTGTTACTACAGTACCTGCCTGACCTGTGTGTAGTGGTTTTAGATGGCCTCACTGCTGTCAGTCAGTGTTCATCCTGTGTATGTCCAGACATCATGAGCAAGGCCGTTATATGCGTGGGCTATTAGGATCACTCCATAATATCACGCACTGGTGTGTCATATGTATGTATTGCTCAGTACAAGCCAGATATGCTGCTCAATCAGCCTATCATGTGGCAACTGTAATATATATAGATATACCCCCTGGTGTTGACTACTACTTCCCCAATGCATCTGTAGTGCTGCATACATGGGGTGTTGGTCAACTCTCTGCTGACTGTGATATTAAGGGTATACCTGGTGTCTACCTTCCCTCTCAATGTCTGCTCCATGCTACAGACCTTATTATACTATCAGCTGTCCTGTGATTACATACATGACAAGTATTCCTGGTGTGTATTGTGGCAGTCCATGTCCATGCACTGCAGTATCCCAGTGGAGGGTACTGCTGTATGAAGAACCCCACAATCACACATGTGCATACATGGCCACCCACACAAACACACACACATATGCACACAAGCATCTTACATGCATCAATCTCCCTCCACTTCACCAGAGTGACCCTACAGATAGACTAGCTACCCACTAGGATGCACACACACACACACATACAGGTAAGGCTGTGCAATGATAGTACACACAGTCCTCCTATTACCCATCTGTCAACATGCATAACATATGGTACACAATAGCATTTAATGCAGCTATAGTCGATCCACGCTAGCAACAGTATACATGTGTATGATGCATGTGCTGTGTCACTAAGTGATGCCCCTTCCCCTGGATACCACTGCACCCATGTACACAGTATTGCTGTGCACCTGTTCTGCACCCTGCTATGTACTGTGCACCAAACCTCACAGGTGTACAACCCATTGCTGAATGTGTAGTACTGTGTCAGGTATGTCAGCTTTAATGCTCACAGCCCCTATGTTTTACAGCAACAGATACCTGGGGTGATATAGGTTCATAGGTTCATAGGTTAGTACTAGGCTAACTGCTGTTGCAAGCCATTTTAAGCCTAGCCAGTTAAACCTTGTGAGACTCAAACCCTGCACCTTGAGTTTGTAAGGCAAACACCTTAACCATTAGGCTACCCTCCCAACCCGTGTGGACAGATGTCATTTGTGAATGCCTGATGTCTGATTTACAGCTCTCAACATCAGCGGACCATGTATGACCAATCCAATACTATTACACTGGCAACCATCAGAGCATTCCGTGGCTATGGGGGGTGTACACACCCTTATTGATATGACGCACCCATCCTTGATCTGTCATGGGACCACATCACCACATATATTAACAGTACATGAGCCCAATATGTGACATATGTCCTGTACTTTCACATGCAGTGTCTACAGAATGTGTTAGGTGTGCAGATGCTGACCACGATGCATACACTCTGTGTGGGCATATGTGTGCACACACTTATCATGATGGTTTGTTGCACCTATTGTTATGTGTACTACAGCAGTCGCCACTCCTGGCAGGGGTATACTAGCATGGGCCATCTGCAATTGCTAGTGTATGTTCAGTCTGCCCTACACATGTCAACCTAATCTGCATGATTGCAAGCCTACTCATTTGCACATCTCTTTGTGTTCACACACTGCTGTCACTATTGCTGTGGGGGTAGGGATACAGCTGCCACAGTTCCTGACCCTGACTATGTGCAGATATAGCCATTCTTAGCATCCTTAGGATCCCTGCTGCAGTGCACTGGTGTGTCATGCTGACACCCCCCCTTTAGCCTTTTTGCAGATGCATGACAAGTAAGGCCTACACATGTGTGTCACTGTGCAGTGTCCCATACACTGAACACCACATGTTACAGCCTAGTACCAGATGATAATGTGGACCACAGTAATGCCTTATGCCATAGCATAACTCTGCAACAGTTGCCAGTGTCCTACAGGTATATACACTGGCGTTGCACTGTATATGGGTGTTGTTCCAAACATGTCCCTACTGTAGGCCATGTCTCCCACCATTATGTTACTCCCTGTGGACACATTCTGCAATGATGTTGGTTATCATGCAGGTGCCTGACATACCCTTTCAATACCCCATCATGGTCACCACTGTGATGCCATGCATTTAACAGCAACAATACGTGCACATGCATTCTGGGTAGGTGTGTTAGATGTGTGCATGGAATATACCATCACCATTACATGCCCGGTGTAGTTTCAAGCATCTACATAAACCATACTCACCAGGTACAGGCTGCTGCCTTGGTGGTATACCGGAGGGACGTAGAGGAGAGGGTAAGAGATGCAAAGTCAGTGGCCACACCTGTGGCATTGCTACAGGGTGGGTGCAGCATTACAATACATCAACAGTACATGTCCACAATACTACCACATATGCACATCTGTTTATCACTACTATGCAGCACCAAAATATATCGATGACATGTCAGATAGTAATGATCTACCTGTACCAATGCAGATGTATATGCAACAGTGGTCTACTGATTGGCCCTGTGGCCTTATTTGCACGCTCATCGGCTGGTGCATGGGTGGCACCTACTTCCACAAAGGTGTCTGGCGGTTGATGGCTATGCGGACATGTAGGTGTCATGAGGCTGGCTATGAGCTCCTCCACATGTGTCGGGGGGGTGGATGGCATGCCCTCCCCTGTGGTGAGGTGATCCCCCAGACTGCACCAGCATGCTGACAGGCAATGCAAAGCAGGTCAGAACAATAATTCTGGACCTGCTCATAACTGTGGTTGTGCATTCCGATATCATTCACCCTGAAGACTAGGTCATGCCACAGGTCGGTTCACTCCTTCTGATCATGGTGAGCTCAGCCAAACAAGGCTGTGTAGTGCTGTATGAGGTTGTTCACCAGAATGTCATTTTCAGCTATTGAGTATGCTGGCAGCCTTCCATGGGACATCGTGCCTGAAAGACATAAAGATGGACACAGGTGTGAGTACGTCATGCAGCAAGGTTACCACAGTTCTTAATACACATCACTGTCACCCTCCCATCATATCAGTGACAACAAACTGTACACACAACTCAATAGGTATGACTACAGTATACCTACCAGTGGGGCAGATATTGTACTATACCACTCTTTGTGCAATGTGTTTGTAGCCATGTTCCCTGTGCGGACAAATATCATTGCTGGCCTGTTACAGACTATTCACCTGCATGCCATTGTCAGGGCCACAATGGCTCCATATATGCCTGTGGTATGCTTGCTATGTGTTTGCTGGACATCTGACATTCTGTGTTATTGGGGTTATCTATGCATGCTGTTGGACATGTTCCTGGATTGTGTAGACTATTACTACTGACATATGATCTATAACAGTGACACAATAGCATGTATATGTACTATTGGCCAGCAGAAACACCTCTCCAAAGTCATCTGCCCATGTTACCAAGCCACATCACATGTGTGACCAACCCTGGGCCTCCTCATGTACTGGTCCAGCAATACCTATTGAGATGTGTGTACAGTTTGTTGTTTCTGATATGTTGGGGGGGTAAACTTGCTGCATGACTACTCTACTCGGCCACCTTAGTGACCACCTACCCACCTCTGTCCTTAGAAACACCTCCCAACCTCCCAAACCTAGCCTGTATAGAGACTGCCGTAAACTTTCTAACTTCAATGTAACTGAATTCAACTCTATTCTATTTTCCACTGACTGGTCTTTCTTGAAGCAAATCCCTTTAAATGATGCCATCAATAGTTTTAATAACATCTTCTTGAATACCCTGAACTCCATTGCTCCCTCCAGAAAAGTTAGAATAAAATCCAACTATGCTCCCTGGCTTTCCAAAGACACTAGATCCCTTATGCTCTAGAGAGATAAAGCATGAAAGCCTGGATCAAATCTAAGCAATTGCCCTTGCTTCACAACTATCAATGTCTCAGAAATCTTGCTAAGAAACAAATCAAGTTTGATAAAAAGTCCTTCTTTAACTCCAGTCAACTAAATAGCAAATCCAACCCACAGAATTTCTGGTCAACCATAAATAAAATTCTTTCTCCTGGCCGCCCCTCAAACCCCCTCTCCCTACCCAAACACATCCAACCTTGAAACAGCTACACTACTTAACACACACTTTATCAATACTATTCAGGGTCTCTTACCACCAAATGGAAATAGTACTCCTCATCCTACCCCTCCCAACCCACCTAACTGCAATCATTTCTCCCTACAACCTGTTCTTACCTCTTACATCCGGTCTCTTCTGCTTAAAGTCAAACCCTGCTCCTCATCCACTGATAAATTACCTCCTGTTTTCCCAAAACTAGCTGCTGACTCTATAGCTTTCCCAGTATCTATACTAATCAACAGATCCATTTAGGAATCCACTGTACCTACCCTGTGGAAATCCTTTCTCACCATTCCCCTACACAAAGGTGGTAACTCTACAGACCCATCTAATTACCGTCCTATAGCTATCTTATACCCACCTCTCTAAAATCTTCGAAAAAAGCATTCATTCACAACTTCTGATACCTACTCCAACACAACTTTCTCACACCCACGCAACATGAGTTCTGTTCCAAACACAGCACAACTACAGCCCTCCTATCCTTTACCCATACCATTACTAAGGCCCTAAATAACAACAAATTTATCTCTTGTCTCTTCTTAGACTTCTCTAAGGCATTTGATACAGTCACCCATCCCCTACTACTATCTAAACTTGCTAGTCTCAACCTATCATCCTCCACCCTTACCTGGTTCTCAAGCTACTTATCTAGTAGGCAGCAGTTTGTTAAATGGCTCTCTTCCTCTTCTCCATTCTTACCTGTCCTAACAGGGGTTCCCCAGAGCTCCATCCTGGGACCCCTTCTGTTCAATATCTTCATCAACGATATCCACACATCTTGTAAACTATCCTCATTCATCCAATATGCCGATGATTCAACCCTCATCTCCATCTCTGATAACATCCCAGAGCTTCATACTCTTACTCAACAAACCTTCTTATCTACTGAACAGTGGCTAACTGATAGCCTACTCATCCTGAACCCTAAAAACACCATACTCTTACTATTCCTCCCCTGCTCACTGTCCCACCACAAATCCTCCTTCTCTATCTCATCCCCTAATAACACAGTTATTAAACCTGATGCTCACACCAAACTTCTAGGAGTCATCATTGACAATGAACTCAAATTTAATATGCACCTTCTCCAATGTATAGAAAAGACAAACCAAAAATTAGGTCTACTATATTGTAACAAAAAATTCCTAACTCCAAATGCTAGACTCTCCCTTGCTCAAGCTCTCCTACTCCCCTCCCTTCTCTATACTGCCCCAGTGTTCACTAACATTCAAACCACACCCTCAAATAAACTCCAACAAACTTTACATAAGATTGCTAGATTCATCACTAACTCACCATATAACATACACCACTGCCTAGCCCTTAAATCCCTAAATTGGCTGGAATTTCCCCATGTACTGTTGCTAACACAACTTTAAATGTTACACTCTATTCTCTGCAAACCATCATCTTGTCCTGCTCTCTCTTCCTTCATTTCTACCTACACTCCTTCTCGTACTCTCTGTACTTCTAATCAGCAACTACTACATACCTACCAACCAAAAAAAAAAGCTGTAGGCAAACTCTTATATAAATACTCCATACCATAGCCCAGACTTGGAACAAACTTCCTAGAGACATATGCTCCACCATTCACCCAGCCCACTTTAAGGAAAAACTCAAACTCCACTTACTCAGCTCCAAAATCTGCTCTTGTAAAGCCCCAACTTGATCCCCCCTCCACTCTTGATTCCACCGCAGCTCAGCAACTTCTCCTCACAATAGCAATCCCTGTACTGGAGGTTACATCTTTCTGATGTATACATCACATCTGATAGCTCAAACTCATGTTTGTAAATATGTAAATAATCTTAACCGTGTTCAGTACAGGGCTGATTTTCAACCACAACGTATGCACATGCTTGGCTTTGTATCTTTACGATATTGTATATCTCAATTTCTTATTCCTTTGTTACTGTAAATGTTTATTTTATTTTAGTTTGTAAACTGTCTGTACATGGAGCTTTTCTACTTGGGTCTCCACTGAAAATGGGCCAAAAACCCAGCTGGACTAATCCAGTTAACAAATGTCAATAAATAAATAAATAAATAAAAACACTGTCAGTTGGAACCAACTCTGGCAATGTTGTGCCCCCCCCCCCCGGGGGGGGCACACACAGACATGTTCCTGTCCCCTGAGGTGAGGTCCAGGGTCTGTTCCATAAAGAGCTCCACAGACACATGTGGGATGTGCTACATCACCTTGAGGCATCCAGTACACATTCACAGGGCCCACATGCTCCTCCTGCTCAGCCTCCAGGCCAAGAACCTTCAGGACGTGGACTGCTGTTGTGAGTAGCAGTGGGTGGGAGGCTTGTTCCCATTGTGTCCATACTAGGGCCAATGGGATGTCCACATCACAGACCACACACACCATCCAGGGTGTTTACCCACCACATGTGTCACAAACCACCCCTGTAGGCTGTCCTCTATATCCACCAACCCTGACCACCTCCACAACTATACCTGCCATACTTCCCCATATTCCCATTCCATACTTCACAGACAAGGGCAATGTGGTCCCAACAAGGGGTTCACATGTGACATACCCATCCATGTTGCACACACTGACAGCTGTAGATATCTGTGTTTATTGCTATGTGTGCTGTTTCCTTGCATATAGCATGCAGCTCTGTGGTGGTAATATAGAGGACATGTATTTACATACATATATGTTTGTGTGTGTGTTTGTATATATGTAGACATGTGCATATAGGTACATATCTATATATGTGTAGATATATATGATGTTATATATATATGCTCATATATATGTCTACACATGGGTATCTGTATATTTATGGACATACATGTATATATATATATATATATATATATATATGTATATATATATATATATATATATATATATATATATATATATATATATATATATATATATATATATATATATAGACACATATGCATACCTATATGTTGGGCACATTCAGACATCAGGTCCACAATGTCACAACACCTTCCTGCACAGCTGCACTTTTCTGCCTTGCTACTACACAGACAGGTGCCACATATGGACACAGCCTGACATTAGGGGGTATATGTAGGGCCAGTTTGCAGTCCACCCTATTACACACCTATGACATTCCTGCATGCTACAATACAGGTTAACCTGAGTATCCTGCAAGAGGTGGGCTGTAGAACCCACATGTCCATCATTATGGCATTACTTCCACCACCAGCTATTGGCCACAGAAATATACATACTTCCCATTACACAACACACACTATGATGGCTTACATCTTATCCATCAGTGCTGCTCTGCATGGTTGATGGGTATGGCCCACTACCCACAGGGACGGACTATATTGTCCTTAGCAGTTGTTCAGCTGAACATCATTACAACAACACCTGGAGGCACATATAAATCATTCCACATCATCTATCCCATTATTATTGAACAAGTACTACAGTCAGTTACATGCATATATATTTCACATACCTGTTCTGGGAATGAAGTCTCTTCTGGATTGTTTGCTTGATGTTTATTTTTTTGTTTGTTTGTGCCTCTCTCTCTCTCTCTCTCTCTCTCTCTCTCTCTCTCTCTCTCTCTCTCTCTCTCTCTCCAGTAAATGGAATGAGCTGCTTTGCATAGATTGCAGCATGAAATCTGTAGGTGATGCACATGATCAGGTGATGGCCTCTCCACCAATCAGTGTCCTCCACTTGCTACCTGCATGCAGCATGCTGGGTAGTACTTCCAATTACCCCTGTCATGGCAACCAACTACTATAAATCCCTGCATCATGTGGGCATGGTCCCTTTTCCTTTCATGATTGATGGACATACTTCCTGTGTGTGAGCAGCAGTGTTACAGACAGCAGGTAGCAATACCTCTTACAGGAAAACCTGCACACTCAGGCAAGCTACATATTTGTAGGAGGTTCCAGAACTGTATGCATTGTATAGCACTGGTGTTACAGGGTTTGTGTGTAAATACTAGTTTAACTTGGAATGCAGTCTGTCTGCATAGCTCTCAACTGTGGGCCTATCCACTTGATGGCCAGAGGTGTGCCTGTTATGTTTTGTCTGTCCACCACACAGGTCTTGTGTAAGATATATCACTGGCAGTGTGTGTGTTGAGTGCTATCAGTGCATGGCTACATCCATTTCTGTTTCTAACTTCATATTCCAGACTAAGGGTATGTTGCAGACTATCATGTAAAACCAGCAACTTGCTTAGTGTATGACAACAGTTTTACACATATGAGCCTATGTGCCAGGCTCTATCCTCCACCTACATACCAGGCTTTGTACATATGTCATGTTGTCAGGGGTTGTTATGTAGTGGGCTGTGAGTATGTCATGCTGCCATTCCTGCCATCAGTCCACTGCTGTTGTGCCCCCCAAACATATTGTGGGGTTGGGTCCATATATATTTGGGCTTTACCTACACAATACATGTGTGCCCTTATGCACTCCAGAGGCCCAATATATGTAACAGTGGTATATGGCCCTGTATTATTGAGTCGGGGGGGGGATGCATCATAACTAACCTAGGCTGTTACAACATGTGAGGGTATCAGGGGTAAGCTACCTTAAGGTATCTGGATGTACATTACCATACAATTCACCTTGGGTAAATGTAGGCCTACTGCTTCCTGCCATACAGACTGTTCTGTTTGTCAGTGTGATTGTGATGGTGTCAGTTATGCCTTGTTATGTAACAGATACATCCTATTGTGTCAGCTGAGGCCTTTACCCCCTAGAGACTATGTACAGAGTGTAGCTAGAGGCTGCTGGACTATACATCTGCATTACTTACTGTTGATTGAGTGGCATCCTGTGGCCCAGTCTGTCTTTACTATTGTACTACTTGAAGGCCTCGGCCTGGACAGCAACATATATAAACCTTTCCAGACTACTATATTAATATAACTGTTTCACAGTTACATTACTCTGTTTATATGTATATCAGTGTCTAAACAACTATATGACATGGCATATACAACTGTAATAGTACACAAATAAAGCTTTCCCATGTATGCAAACCTGTGTGTGGTGTTATATCCTTTGACCTCTCTGTGGGTATATGTTGCAGGCAACAATTGTCATTTGTATGGGTGGCTCATACAGTGTCCAGTTGGTAAGGTGGTAAGTGTAGACATAGTGGCTGTTCCGTATTGTGTGCACCTTCTACATATGTATGTAGAAGGTGCACACAATACGGAACAGCCACTATGCCGTATTGTGTGCACCTTCTACATATGTATGTTCCTATACATACATATGTATGTTCCTATACATATCTCTGTGTATATGTGTAGCTACATATATATCTATATATATATATATATATATATATATATATGCATATAGATATATATAGGTATATATGTATATAGATATATAGATATATATATGTATCTGCATATATGTGTCTGTGTATATGTATCTTGGGAATGTTGATTGCTTCCACATTGTGCATTTCCTATGGTAGCCAGACTGTAATGCATGATATGTTACTGATACCAGCCTGACATCATACAGGTGGGATGGAGTACTGTTAACATCTCGTGCCCATGTTGTGTCAGGTCCTGGTTAGGGGATCTGCAACCGTTGGTATTGTATTGCAGAGCAGACGTGTTTGCCTGTGGGGGGGAATACCTATATGTACAAGACATATGTTGTTTGGGGCCCCTCAACCCCATTAACGGTGCGTGTGGACATATATGTTTATGTTATGTTCCCTTTTATAGCTATAACTGTATGCATATACTTGTATAGATATATATTTATGCTTATATATATATATATATATATATATATATATATATATATATATATCTTCTTCTTTCAGCTTTTCCCAGTTAGGGGTTGCCACAGTGGATCACCTGCTTCCATTTCTTCCTGTCCTCTGCATCTTGCTCTGTTTCACCAACCACCTGCATGTCCTCTCTAACCACATCCATAAACTATATCTTAGGCCTTCCTCTTTTCCTCTTACCTGGCAGCTTCATCCTTAGCATCCTTTTCCCAATATACCAGCATCCATCCTCAGCACACGTCCAAACAAATGCAATCTCACTTCTCTGGATTTGTCTCCAAACTTTCCAACCTAGGCTGACCCTCTAATATACTTATTCCTAATCCTGTCTATCCTCGTCATACCCAGTGCAAATCTTAACATCTTTAACTCTGCCACATCCAGCTCTGACTCCTGCCTTTTTGTTAATACCACTGTCTCCAACCCATATAACATAGCTGGTCTCACTACCCTCTTGTAGACCTTCCTTTTCACTCTTACTGGTACTCGTCTGTCACAAATCACTCCTGACACTCTTCTCCACCCACTCCACCCTGCCTGTACTCTCTTCTTCACCTCTCTTCCACACTCACCATTACTCTGAATTGTTGATCCCAAGTATTTAAACTCATCCACCTTGGCCAACTCTACTCCCTGCATCCTCACCATTCCTCTATCCTCCCTTTCATTCACACACATATATTCCATCTTAGTCCAGCTGACCTTCATTCCTCTACTCTCTAGAGCATATTTCCACCTCTCCAGGGTCTCCTCAACCCATTCCCTACTCTCACTACATATCACAAAGTTATCTGCAAACATCATAGTCCACGGGGGCGCCTGTCTGATCTTGTTTGTCAGCCTGTCCATCACCAGTGCAAATAAGAAAGGACTCAGAGCTGATCCGTGATGTAATCCCAACTCCACCTTAAACGCATCAGCCACTCCCACTGCAGATCTCACCGCTGTCACACTACCCTTGTACATATCATATACCACTCCTACATACTTCTCTGCCACTCCCGACTTCCTCATACAATACCAAAACTCCTCTCTAGGCACCCTGTCATCTCAAAACGCTGTTTACCACTACCCTTGTACATCTCATGAAACC
>NC_056735.1:1567180874-1567377993 GCF_019279795.1 Protopterus annectens | reverse complement strand
TTTTTGAAAGGGGCATTGCCTCTTTTAAGTCTAGAGTCACTAACTGCTGCTCCTGCCCAGCATAGGCAGTATCTGTTGTAAAGTCAGCATTTTGAATTTTGGAATGTCCAGGAACGTGTTCAAAATTGATAAGTCCAGTATCGGACGCCATGAACTGTCTTTTCTGGGTACCAGGAAGAGTCTTGAATAAAAACCTTGTCCTTTTTCCTTTTCTGGTACTGGTTGAATAGCCCCATATCCATGAGGGACATAACTTGCTTCTGAGCCTCTGCCCACTGATTTTGTGGCAGATCTGGCCAACCGTTTGGAATTGGCAAAGTATGGAAATGAAATACGTACCCCTGGGATACTATGTTTAATACCCACTTGTCCTGTGTAATTAACTGCCAATTTTGAGCATGCTAATTTCCCCCCCAAGGGGGCTGCCAAAAGATAAGTGCTTGGTGAAGGTAGAGTTAAGTCATTGAGACTGCTTACTGTAGGGTTGTGCTTCCTTTCCTCCAGATTTGGAGGTGGAGGCACCCCATTGCTTTGACCTGTAAGAACCCTGTGATTGGTATCTAGATCCTTTTGAGTGCCTGAATTTGTCTTGAGTGGCTCTGTTGGACCCAGGAAAGGACCAATTTTTAGTAGGCCAGTGCCTACTGAACCTGGATGGCTGCACTTGTAAGAAATTTTTTACAGTTTGCATAGATTTAGCTTCATCTTCCATTTTCTTTAAAACCTCTTCTGCCTTATTACCACAGTATCATGCTGCAAGGGGGCATCCAGCAATTTAGCGTTAACATGATCAGGCAGATTTTGCTCCTTGAGCCAGGCATGCCTTCTAATCACAGATCCAGTAACTGCTGCCCTGCAAGAGGCCTCCAAGGAATCAAAACCACATTGCAAAGTATGCTTTCCAACCTGTTCTGCTGAATGCAATAATTCCTGTAATTGTTTATTTTCCACACAATCAGAAATCAACATAATTTTCTGTTTCAGTAAGCCCATAACATGCTGTTGATATTTAAGCATATGAAACTGGCAGTTTAAGGCCCTAATTTCCAAGGTTGCAGATGTATAAACCTTCTTTCCCCATCTATCCAGCACCCTGGAATCTTTATCAGAGGGGGTAGGATTTTTGGCTGTAGAGGTCTTTACACCTTTGGGACCCTGTCAGATAGTCTCAGGATCAGCAGCAGGATTTTTGAATAGAAATTTGTGGGAGTCAGGAACCCTGTAATATCTGTCTGGCTTACTAGGAGCCGGAGGCAGGGAATCAGCAGCCATGCTTGATTCCGAAAACACATCATCAACAATGTCTAATACAGGAGGTATTGCCAAAGCTTATGCTGAGGAAGAAGGAAATCCCTAAGCCTCTATGGATTCAGAGAAATCCTGACTCTCCCAGTGAAAATGTTCCCTTAAAGTATGCAAGGTTTCTCCAAAAGAGTAATCCTCAAGATGAGATGCAGATGGAATGGATTCTTCTGCATCAGAATCCTCATAGGGTGGAATAGAAAATTCCTGATCAGAAGAGGAATCAGAAGAAATGGGAACCTGATCTGAAGATTAATAATCAGTGCCTTACCTGGGCCCTCTTAGCAGGGGGGGGGGGGGGTTGGGATCCCCTGATCAAGGTAATTAAGTCCTCTGCCATTTTGATCATCTGTTTTTTAGGCATAGGGCCCTGAGCATGTGGCTCATGCATCGGTTTTTTAGAAATAGATGTTTTTGATCTTGTTTTTGAAGCTGGCGTCGGTTTTATATAAAAATGTTGAGGCCTAAAAACACCCTCAGAAGCCGGTGCCTGCTCAGGAGCTCCGGACCCATCCAAAGGAGAGACATCCGCGGGTTCAATACTCTGAGAATCTCGTGGCATACCGGACTCTGCATAGGTCTCGGTAGAGGCCTACGACTCAAAAGTAGTGGGTATCAGGGGCTGCGAAAGCGCCTCACTGAGTACTGGTGACAGGCTTAGGAGAAATTTCATTGTCGGTTTTGGACCTCGAAGGCCTGTCTCTGTCTTTTTCTTTGTGTTTTTTGTGAACTCAGGTAGTCGGTTTGCTGAAAACACCCTCAGAAACCGGTGCCTGCTCAGCAGCTCCGGACCCATCCGAAGGAGAGACATCCGCGGGTTCAATACTCTGAGAATCTCGTGGCATACCGGACTCCGCATAGGTCTCGGTAGAGGCCTACGACTTAAAAGTAGTGGGTATCAGGGGCTGCGAAAGCGCCTCACTGAGTACTGGTGACAGGCTTAGGAGAAATTTCGTTGTCGGTTTTGGACCTCGAAGGCCTGTCTCTGTCTTTGTCTTTTTCTTTGTGTTTTTTTTGAACTCCGGTAGTCTGTTTGCTGACAGACAACATTTTAGGGTAATTAAATCTTGATCCAAAATATTTAGAAACAAAAATATACTGAAGCTTAATGGTGTGTTGGGTTAAATCTAGCACAAAACCGACAGCAAGGCACGTTATGATGTGGGCCTAGGCAAGGAATACAGTACAAATGAAAATCCTTATGAGGTATTTGCTTCCAACAAGTAATGCAATTATTAACTTTTATTGACATTGGTAAGAAGCAAGAAAAAGTTTTCCCAATGGGGTACTTAGCTTTAGTTGAAGACTTTGGTTCCAAAACTCGAATGCGAAAATTTCAGGAGTCGGCAGACCGGCACTTGCAAACTGCTTCTGCTTCGGGCACCGCGGAGCAAGAAAGAGTGAATAAAATGGCGTAGACTGCATGTTTTATACCCCTGATGACCTGACATCATGGAAGAAGAGACAGCAAACGACACAGGACCAAAGACTTTGTTATTCAGGCCAACTGAGGGCAACCTGCCAGCAGATTACCCAAATGTAATGACTGCAACAGTGAAACACGAAGAACATCCGGATGGTATCAAGGAAGGACATTCCTGAGAATGGTAAAGTCAAAGTTTTTGCAAGCTTTAGATGGCCCATCCAATTTGTAATGAAATATAAAAGTATGAACTGTTGACCAAGTTGCAGCTGCACAAATATCGTCAATGGAAACTCTTTTCATGAATGTTATAGAGGTAACAATTGCTCTAGTAGAATGAGCTTTAGGTTTCGAGTGTAGATGCAAACCTCCAGTTTTATAATCAAAGGAAATGCAATCTGATAGCCATTTAGAATGTGTAACTTCTAACACACGGTTTCCCAATTTTGCTTAGGAAAGAGAGACAAATACTTGATCCGATTTTCTAATATCTCTGGTATGCTGTAAGTAGAATCTAATTAGTGAAACTCTAATGTTCTCCTTTGTTAGAGTGAGTAAAAATTGGCAAATCAATGGCTTGATTCAAATTTACTTCTGATAAGACTTTTGGGAGAACGGTAGGATTTGCTGTCAGTGAAGTACTGTCTTTGTGGAAGAAGAGAAAAAGGTGGCATGCATGAGAGTGCTTATAATTCCAAAATTTGTCTAGAGGAGGTAATGGCAATCAGGAAAACAGTTTTCCAAGAAACTTCAAGTCAGAAGATGCTGCAAGCTCAAAAGGTTTTGAGTCAGCAACTAATGTAACAATGTGATATCCCATAGAATTGCTGGTTCCCAAATGGAAGGCCTCAGTAAAAAAGTTCCTTTGAGGAAAGCTATGACTATCCTGAGTAGCAATGAAAGAGTCATTATGACCCATGTGAAAATTTGAATTGGCAACCATTTGAGGTTTTATATTAGAAAAAAATAGAACCTTGGTGAAAAGGTTTTGAAAGGGACTGCAGTATCAATGAGAGAAAAGCAGAAAAAGGGGAGAGTCCTTTTGATGATGCCCAAATAGAAAATCTTATCCACTTGCTTTTATAAGTCTTTTTGGTTGGTTGCTTTTGAGAAGATATACTGTGAACTACTGAAGAAGACATCTTGGCATCTCTGGCTATTGTTAAAATTGGAGAAATCATGTGGTTAGGTCTTGTAGGTCTGGTAGAGGCATCTCAGACAGGTGACTCAGAAGATCCAGAATGGGATTCAGCACCCAGGGCAAGTGTAGCAAATGAGGCCAAAGGAAGGGAAACCAAACCTGCTAGGACCAGAACAGGGCAATGAGGATCACCTTAGACTTGCACTTTGCAGCATTCTGTATGAATTTTATCAAGAGAGGTACTGGCGGAAATGCATAGAGAATACCCAGGGGCCAAATCTGTACTACAGCATCTCTTGGTGACTGTTCCTGTGGAGGGATGAGGGCAAAGTGCCTCCTACCTCAATAAGTGCAGCAGTTAAACAGGCTGCAGCAAGGTTGGCTCTAGCAGCTGAAAACCTCCATTACCACTGTTTTTTTGAGAGACCACTCAAGGGGTAATGGGACACACCTGCTTAACCTGTCTGCTAGTACGTTTGACATCCTGGGAATGTGCGTTCCTACCAGGAAGCAATGGGAAGACCTTGCCCATTGCCAAACTTGCATGGCTTCTTGGCATAGTGGATATGAACATGCTCCCCCTTGTTTGTTGATGTACTATGCCACTTTTTTATTGTCTGTATGGATGGAAATCACACCCTTGGGTAGACAGTCCTGGAAAACCTACATTGCTAGGATAACTGCCCTCATTTCCAAGATACTGATGTGAAGTTTGGCCTCCGTACATGACCACATCCCTTAAACACTCTTCGCCTCAAAACGCTCCTCATCCCAGAAGGGGAAGCATCTGTGGTTACTGTGATCGGGGGTGGGGTTGGTGGACAGAAGGGTCTCCTGTCTGCAACTGACATGTTATTCACCACTTTATGTTGCCTCTGCTCACTTGAGCAAGACTCATTCTGGCATGCAGGGGATAAAGGCTCTGTGACCACTAGATCGACAGAGTCCATTGTAACATTCTCATGTGGTATCTTGAGAGTGGTACTAAAGTGATGGTAGAGTCAATGTTGCTTGTGGATGGGGATGCTGAAGAATGTGAAAAGCCACCCATCTTAATAACGGAAACGGAACTCAATGTTGGAAGCTTGAAAGTTTGTCGAATCGTGTTGATCTCACATCCTATAAACTCTATTTGTTGAGTAGGGGGCAGTTTACTCTTTGCCTGACTGACAGTTATCCCTAAATAATCTGCAAGGAGAACCAGGAAGCTTGGTGCTGTTGTAGATCCCTGGAGGTTAACAGTTAGGAGTTAGTCATCGAGATGTGGGAAGACTTGGATCCCCTGCAGTCATAGGTGAGCTGCTACCACTGTCATAATCTTGGTGAACACCAACAGGGTTGTGGCGAGATCATACGGCAGTGCCCTGAAGTGATAATGATTGACCCCAGCCAGAAACAGAGAAAGCACCTAGATTGCCTTTGAATCTTTATATGGTAAAAGGAATCTTGGAGGTCTACAAAGCACATCTAATCGTCCTTCCTCAAGAGAGGTAGTATGGACTGTATTGTGACCATATGGAATTTCATTTGTTTGATAAAGTGACTGAAGTGGCTTAGGTACAATATTTGCCTAAGGTTCCCTGTCTTCTTTGGAACCAAAAAGAACCTGGAATAGACTCCAGAGTCTAACTGGCCTAGGGGGAGTTGTTGAACAGCTCTTTTTTTCCTAGCAGCTTTGACACGTCTGTCACTGCAGATTACAACTGATCGAATGGAGTACTGGTAATCTTTAGTCTTTTGTTGGAAGATATCAAAAAATAATGGTATAGCCTCTGGTGATTATCCTTAACACCCATGAATCAGAAGTGATGATTTGCCAGGCTTGTGGGTATAAGTTTACGTGCCTCCAGCTGCCTTCAGACAGCAGCAGTTAGGTAATCCCTCAGGGGTGCTGGTAGTGTTTTTCAGTGAAGGGACAATGAAAACCCCGATTCTGTAGTCGTGATTTCCTGACAAAATGGATCTTACCTGAAACTTGGCAAACCAGTAAATGCTCAGTAAATGCAACCATTCTAATCATAGAAACTTCCAAGATCCATCAATTTTTCACACAAAAGACAAGAAATTTCAGAAAATATAGCTTGCAGTCATCTTGCCAAGCAGAAAAGACTGGAACAGCAACAATGAGTGTAAAGTATCATGGAAGAGTTTGAGTTTGAGGATAAACAAGGTCAAGTCAGAATTTACTATAATGGTGACATTTTCAAAAGAGCTTTATTACTCATCATGCACAACTCCAAAAGGAAAAACACTGACAGTGGTAGTTTTATGACACAAGCTGTCTGCAATGTGTAAGCCATTATATATCTCCCAAGCTCACACAAGATCAGCTTCTACCAGTAACAAAAAGAATGTTTTAAAATGCTGACTGGAAATTTTTAGTCAAAACGACAAAGTTTTGTGATGGAAAAAATAAATCAAGTAACCAACAGTTTTAGAGTAGTGAGCATAAACTAACATAATGCCTGGCATTGCTGGATTGACATGAGGCTTATAACAAAAATGGTAAAGCTATAACTCAAGACAGATGTTAGCAAACTGAAGGGAACTTGCTTAGCTGCTTGAAAAACTGGCCAATGCCTAATGCTGGCAAGCTGCAACCTATAACAGAGCCCTACCAGATACATTTCTACAAACCATTAATAGACCTGGGAATCTTCTAGGAGGGTCAGAGGTAAACTGAAAAATATATATAAATAAACAAAAGCAATCAGCTTGCAGCATTAATTTAACGGGCTACCAAGAAAACAAAGTAACCCTTTCAGTGCAGAGAACAGTATGTGATGGACCCTGAAAGATCCTAGAGAATATGAGATCAAAATAAATTAACTCTAAATAGAATAAATAAAACATTCTAAAGAACAACTCCCAAACATTCTGAGCTAGACTAACAACCCTCTAAGCTGCAGAAGAGGTAGCAAGCTATCTGTAAGAAAATAACTGAAATTATCTTAAGTCATCAGCAAGCTAGGTATTAGACTTAAAAGACAAAGTGTGGCCAAAAAATTGCACCCTACAAGTCCATTAGTTGAATTAATGAATGTACTAGGGTCAGACTGAGAGGATGGAAATGTACAAATATGAAGCTACAAATCAATGTACCACACAAAGTTTCTTAGGTCACACAAACCACAGAACTCAGTAGTAGAGTACAAGTGTCTTTTTTATTCAAAAGTCACAAAAGGGTAAAAATATTTGCAAAAATAACAAAAAAAATTTAAAAAATGAAGTGGGAATATGTTTTAACAATTTGCAAGCAAGCTAACTAGCATTCTTGGTAATATAAACTGGATTCCTTTGAGAATGAGCAACAGTACGTGCTCAAGTAACTGATAAGGTCATCAAATCAACCTGTTTAAAACTGCATTCGGCATGCCGTCACTGTCCTCTGGTTTAAATATTACGTATACTGTTTTTGTCTGGGTTCTAGATGGTCTTTGTGATGATAAAAAACAAGGAAAAAAAAAAAAAAGATAAAAAAATAAACTCTGCCCCCACCCCCTCCCCAATAACAATACCAAAGCAAGAAAGACAATAATAATATTACAAGGTGATTAAACTTGCCAGGTAAAGTCTGCAATCAAATGCATATTTATATACCTTCAAAACTATGATTAACCCTAATGGCTACACAGATTTTACTTCCAGAACCAAGAAATTACTCAGCTTCCCATTTGCAAAGCTTGCCTGAACCTTTAAAGACAAAGACCTGCGGCAGGAAAAATGGGCTGAACTATATATAGTATGTGCTGCTTACTCTGAATATTAACCTTTAAAATGGATTATGTCTCTCTCTATGATAAACAGGATTTGTTTCAAGAACAAAATAAACAAATTAAGTGGTAGCCTTGTGTTTCATGTTCTATATTATACCATGAAAACTAATAAATGATACTTTTTTACAATAATGCTCTTACACATTTTATGTAGAATGTCTTTTACAGGCAGCTAAGTAATATCAATCCTCTGACCGACATATTGAATCTATTACAGGTGCGGAGCAAATCAAAGTGCTTCCTTCTTTCAGTTCATTTACATTTATATACAATATCTGAATAATTCTAAAATGTATTTTTTTTTTTACATTATATGTACTGCTAGACTGAGCAACATGTCCACACTTGCTTTCAATTTCGCATGACTGAAGTTTAAATGCAGCAAATCTGGGCAACACTGTTCTAGGGAATGTTATGGATATCTCTGCAACATTTGTGCTTATTAGGGAAAAATACAGTGGAACATGGTCACGGATTATCTTACTAGTTACACAGGAACATTAATCATATACAGCATTACACTACTGTCATACTGGGCTGTTTACATAAGATGCAACGTACAATGTAAAGACGTAAAAAAACAAGCTTGGGATGCAATTATGATCGTCAAATGAAGCATAACTTTCAACCAAATCCATGAATAAGTAAACTGTCAGCATAAAGTAATATGCACCATCCTCAGTCAGCCTTTAACCCCCCCCCCCCGATCCCCAATACTAATCAAGTGTATCAGATGGATACTGCCCATTTTCTAAATCTCCTGCCCTGTAAAACTAACGCCCAGGATTCTTTTACCATTCATAACAGTTAGGATTTCAATTCTGACAGTAAGATCAATCTTATAACAAGGCGCAACTTTCATCAATTCCACTGGTAATGTAGCTGATAAGTAATTCAGCTTCTTACCTTTATCAGAAAAGACATTGAAATAATAAGTGATTCACCCCAGGCCCCGATGACCAAGAGACAGTAAAATCCTACTAAGTTCTTGAATCCCAGACCTCACGAAGTGCATCATGGTACTATGTCACTATGCCACAGTTCAGACTTGATGTCCCTATTAAAAGATTTATCAATTTTGAAAAAATATATTTTCTATTAGAAAGACATTTCCACTGTCAGTCAGTCTAAAATGTTTATGCTTTTTGGTTGTGTTATTTATGCTGAACAGGGTGGAGCAACAGGCTCTCCTTGACAGACAATTCCAAAGTCCACAGTGCCAAGTTCCACCTAAGTAGTCAAACGGGAAAACAATGCAGTAGAGAGGTTCTGTTAACTTACTAAAGTCTATGAAAGATGGCCTTTCCTATTACGACAGATGCTGTCCATGAATGAATCCTGAAGGAGCTTGGGATAGTCTTCCCAGGATTTTAAGATGTCTGCCCTAGAGGGCAAAACATGGCATTATAAAAAAGTCAGTGATCCCTTGACATATATACAGCTGTAAACCAAAAAAACAAGATCTATTACAAAAAGTGAAACGATCTGGAGAATCCAAATTCCAACAGACTGTGTTTGTGTTGCGCATAGAAAATCATGCATCAATACTGTACAGTGTAGGAAAAAATAGGCTTGATTAAGAAAATAAAGAAAAAGCAACCATTGCTCCTTCTGTACTGTATACAAAGGCCTCCACAGCCTTAAGTCAGTAAGTTTCTAGTGCCTAGCTGTCTTCATTTTTCAAGGAAGCTGTAGCCAACGCTACTGCAGTAACAGGCTGCCCGATACCATGGAGCTGCATCTTAGCCAATTTCTTCTGTTCACATTCTGTGACCAAGCGATTAAGTTCTGCAGCACTGTAACCAATAAGTGTTTTCAAATCACAGACAAATTTGTAGACAAAACGTTTGCCCTGAACTTTGCATATCATGTCGCCATCATAGTAATAGCTGTAGAAAGAGAAGATATGATTAAAAACAAGATTCAAGTAACATGAAATTTGCCAGTTTCTTTCTTTTTAATTTGCCAATTTCAATTGATATGAAAATTGTCACTTTCCCATTTGATCCAAGTTCACTTCAACATTCTACATCAACAACTGATAGAAAAAATAAAGTTAAATGGAAAATGAAAACTGTGGATCATTAGCTGCCTACACTACCTTTGTTTCAGTATCATGCAGGGTAATCACTGTTTGCATGGATTCTTTTCAACACACTGACATGAAACACTAGTACAGCCGAATGCCAGTAATAAATCTTTTTTGGGCCCATCCTTAGAGAAACATTAGGAATATCATGAAGATATGTCATTATGATAAGTGCATAACATTTGTATCTTACGTGACTCAATCCATCCACTTCAAACATCCATGGCCCTGAACAAATACCTGAATCTTGAAAACACAACCAGCTTGTAGTCTTTTGCAAAATTATGCACTGAAGCCCATGTGGCACAAATGTCAGCTACTGGCAAATTTCTAAAGAAGATTAAAGAAGTTGCCACAGACCTAAACGAATGAAGTTTGGGTTTACATTAAGCTATCTTATTGCTAGAAATGTAATTTCATGCAATGTAGATGGACAGCTACCTAGATAAGCTAACCTTGGAAATCTTCTGATCCAATCTATCTGAAGCAAAAGAAATGAAAAGCTGAGAGTCCTTTCCTAGATTTATTTTATTTTCCTTTCTTAGATTTTACTACTAAATCAAAAGGATCTCAGTTGCCTAGGAATAGCAACTTATATTGCAATTATAGGGGTAAAGAGTGGCAGACTGAATACTTCAGACTAAAGTTTGCAGCTGCTTTATGAACAAGCTTGGCCTTAATTTCTAAAATAAACCTATGCTTACAAAAGATTATCCAAGGTGCTCAACAAAAGGGGGCTGTGACTCTGAAACTCTCCTAGCTGATACAACTGTTACTAGAAAAAAGATCATCCAAGAAAGATAATTTAGATCTCTGCTGTGCTCACCAATTTGAAAGGCAAGAGCATCAACTTTTCCAAAACAAAGCTGCAGTCCCATGGAGCATAAACAGAGGTCTCAGCTGGAATGTGTACTACAAAAAAAAACTTTACAGAGATGCTAGGTAACAGCATCTTGGTGAAAATCTGAAAAACTGCTAAATGTACCTTCACAGTGGAAAAAGAACTGTTACCAAAAATTTCAGCCAGAAACTGCAGAATAACAGTAATTGGTGCTGTAAAAGGATCTACTCTTATGAATAGCCCGTTTTTTCATCTACTTTTCCTTTAAACCTTTCTCATAGAAAGTGTCTGAATTGCTGTTAGGACTGAACTACCCTTGGAGGATAAGTGGTCTCTGGCCATCAAAAGAATTAGAGACACCATATCCTTAATCTAAGGGAACACAGATCCAGGTGAGGCTTGCCAGATGGATGAAAAAAACCTGAGGTTCTAGAAGATGCTTCTTCAACAGATAAATCTATAAAAAGGGAAACATTACCTGCCCCCCACCCCTTATCGCTAGGGCACAGGTCATCTCTGCCCTCTTAAAGGCAAAACATACAGCCTCCATAGGACCTGATAACATATCAGGCTGCATCCTACATGAACTTGCAGCACCATTAGGCACCCTATTCAACCAAAGCCTGAGTACTGGCTTTGTCTCAGCTGAGTGGAGGACAGCCACTGTCATCCCTTTGCACAAAGGTGAAGCATCCACTGATCCAGGAAATTACAGATCCATCAGCCTAACTAGTCTGATTTGCAAGGTCATGGAATGGATCATCATGGACCTCATTAACAGGGACATTGGCAACCTGCAAACAATCGACCCCACAGTTTGGCTTTGTCAAGGGGAAGTCATGTCTGTTAAATCTGGTTGACTTCTTTGAGACAGTCACCAAAGCCATGGATGAGGGAAAGACGGTGCACACCGCCTACCTTGACATGGCCAAAGGCTTTGACACTATTCCCCACTCAGGCATAGTAGATGAACTCTCTCAACTAGGCATCAATCCATATGTTACCAGATGGGTAGCAAACTGGCTCATTGATAGAACCCACCTAATTAAAATAAGGAAAGCCACCTCAAGCAGTAGACCCGTAATGAGCAGCATACCCCAGGGAACGGTCTTGGGGCCTTTGTTACTCGGGATATACTTCTCTGAGGCACAGGCCAAAACCAGTGGGCTATGGCTGACCAAGTCTGTAAATGACTGCAAGCTGAGAGCAGTCATCAATTCCCCAAGTGATATGGACGTCCTCCAACACTCAAGGACTGGTGCCAGAAACATGGCCTCAAACTGAATGCGAAAAAATGCTTCATCATCCCCTTTGTGGAGAGTGACGTCCCCACATATTATCACATTAATAACAACATCCTAAGTACCTAATCAGTAGTGAGGGATTTGGGCACCCTGACTGATAGCAACCTGACTTTTGACCACCATGCTGCTTCCTCTGTATGGAAAGCTTTCTACATGGCCCACCTCATAAGTAAGGGTATTTCATCCAGGGACAAATAGGTCATAAGATCCATGTACTCTTCTCTTATAAGGCCAATTATTGAGTACAACGCCCCCTTCAGCATGTACCTCGCAAAGCACATGCAGCAGATGGATAGACCACAGAGGTTCCTCACCAGGAGAATCCAGGGCCTCAAACACCTACCCTAGACAGATAGGCTAAAAGCCCTGTCCCTCTACTCAGTTTCATACAGACTCCTCAGAGGTGACCTCTGTCTGGCATACAAAGCAATCTCAGACTCCGCCTTGAAGGGACTGCTGCATATCCACAAGTCAAGCTCCACTCGAGCAACCCGTATGCGCGACCTCAACCTGGTCTGTAATATCAATAGGACTTTGGTGGGATATATTTGTATCCCAGAGACTCCATCTGTGGAACAGACTCCCTCTCCACGTCAAGCAGAGTACCCCATTATCCCTTTTTAAGCACAACCTGGATAACTGGATGGGAAACAGAAAATACACTCCTGGGATTCCACCTGTGTCCCTGCTGGACGGGGACTTTGGGTGCTGGGTCTAAATATGGGCTAAACTCTTGGCTAGGCTTATAAGGGCCTCAGGGCCAATAGCCTAGTAACCTCCTATGATAAATGAATGACCTTTCCCATGGGGTCTTCAAGCTGAGATCATTGTACGCACAGGGTCCACTGTAGTAGTCTCATCTGCGATCTTGTCAATGGAACTAGATGAATGGCTGTTGACATAAGTCCCAATACTTTCAGTATTAAGCCTGCTGGTGAAAAGGGATGATCCAGGAGTTAACTTACTGTTGACAATAAACATTATACTGTTTGGTGCAAGTCTTGTCAGTTTCTCTACTGTGTCCACGTGGCAGTCTATAATCTGTGCTGGCAATGGCACCCACTGCAAGCTCACAGCATTCACAAATTCCCAGGGACAGATAAAACCAAAGTAAGTAGTCTCTTGCATGGATCTCCCCTGTGATGTTGGTAATACCTGTCCCAGATGCCCTCAGTGCTCCATTCAAAGCATTATGGATCAGCACTCTGGAGAGCAGAGTAAAACTTACCACAATAACCACCTGCAACTCTAACCAATGACCGGATGCAATGGGGCAAATTTTTCATAATAGCGAGCATTTTATTTTTCTACTGGGTCATGTGTATCAGGTAGTCAGTGGACTTTATACCAAAGTATCAGATGAAAAATGTGCTTTCTGACGTGATTCATATTCTGAGTACGTTACCTGGTGATGAATCAAAGAAATCTATCTTTGGGTGGTGGCCATCATAATAGAGGATGCAAGACAAACCTTCCTCCTGGCAGGTCTGTCCTTCGGAGGCTGGAGGACCTTGTCTAGTTTCTTAAAAACAGGCTTAAGCACAGAGTTTTCTCCAAACATTATCCACTATCAAAAAACTGTGCAATCAGTGGGAAGGACTACCCAAGATGTAGGTAAGGCAGACCAAAAAGCCCTCTTTAACATATTTCTTGGGGAGGTGTGGTCTACAGGCCAGGATCACCTCTGCCTAATCTCCCTAAACTAGGTGTTCCAGAGTGGAATGTGAGGAAGCCTCTCTTTCGTCAAGATCCGTGTCTGGGGTGGAGAATCGAGGCAACTCGTATCTTTTGGAAAATTCGGACTGGATTCTGAATGCACTTGTCTGGGCATTTATCACAGTCTCAGAAGAGTTAGAATCTACAGTGACTTTTCACTGCCAAGTCCATCTAGAACAAAGACAAGTTACCAAAGGCCTCAAACTGAGAGGTGTCACAGGTTGGAGCCACAGCAGATACCTCTACAAAGTCTGATAATCTAGGTGGGTGCCTTGGAGTCATGTCCACAAACTCAGATGCCAGAAGCAAAACTGTTGGCACATATCTGTTTGTCTCATTACTGATGTCGATCCCATGATGTTGAGACAGTCTATAATGCACAGGTTCAGTGCAGAAACCATGCAGGATAACTTCTGCATTGAATACTCAAACACTGATGACAGACACCATAAGTGGCACCAAAGGGATCAGTGCTACTGCTAGAATTAAGCCATCGACTTTGGACTTAGTGGTCCTCATCACAGAGAGTCTGTGCCAAGGTCACTGGTGCCAAAGAGATCAGCACTGATGGAAGAACCACCAACAGTGCTGACATGGGCAGCACAGAAACCACACTCTTTGACCCTCCTTAATCTAGGAGCTGAAGTAGTGGATCGTAGGGGTCCTTCATTAGCCAACCTGGAGACAGAGGGGAAGAGAGGACACTGCTCCACTTGGGCCTTAGCCAGGGCTTTTACCGCCTGGTCTCAATCCAAGTGTCTGCATTTTAGATATAGTACTGAGAAAATTCCCACACCAAGGAGAAGGTGTCCAGTCTCCTCCTTGGAGTAAGCCTGAAGACAACTGAAACTTCATATCGAAAGTCTCCAGCAGGTGAGGTTTCTCCAGCATCCTTAGAAGGCTGTACAGTCCAGGTAGGAGAAGGTTTCATGCTAGCTAACTTCAATGAAGGGGGCCTGTGCAGTTCCTTCTATTTCACTTCCTTTGGTATTCTCTCTCTTTTCATCTCTCTTTCTCTTGTGAGGGCAAAAGACCCTTGAGAGTAACTTTGTTTTTACAACACTCCTGTAAGGTCCAAGAGCCAAAGCTACAAAAAATCTCACAGCCTATATTGCAATGATGCCCCCCCCCCCCCGACACATGACTCAATGACTGTATTTATCCTCCTGGGATGGATCTTGTGGCCTCACTTACTGCATTTTTGGAAAGCAGAGACATTGTCCATTTCCAGTCTAAGCATTAGATCACTAATTAGAACTCAAGTCCCATACTCAGTAAAGACAAAAACAGGATAATGCAATAATACAACTAAATTCCCTAAAAACTAACCCTTCAGTAAAAATTTAAATTTGAAAGGAAACAAAGTGAAAGGGAACTGCTTGAGGTCTGATAAAAAAAAATGCCCAAACATGGCAGCAGGGAGGGGAAAAATATTAAACTATCCTAACCTATACTGTAATAAACCAGTAAACACCAACTCGAATGAACTAAAACAATTTTTTATAAAAATTAATTTAAAAAGGTACTTATCTCCCATTTCAGAAAACAAAGAAAGAAGAAATTAATCTCTAAAGCTGAGGGCTACCTGTCCCATGGTATCAGTGGCAACAGAGATCTTGAAAAGAGGGGAAAGCAAGGTATACTTGGGGAATGAATGAAGGAACTTGAGCTTAGGAGTTCTCTGCAAGCATGGACACCTTCTGCAAAACAAGTCATATACTGAGTACACTGAAAAACACACCCTGCAAGTATCCATGTAAATATAATACAATATACACACGACATAAGAGGAGGGGTTTCAATATAAGCATCACTAGTGTCAGTAATCCTCAGGAATAAGGACCGGCTCTATGGGCTGAGTTAGTCAAGCTTGGATGTTAAGTAGGGCTGGGCACACACCACTGCTGAATGAGGTATTGCCTCTCACCACCTTCCCAACAGCAATTCAAAAAAGAAAAAACACATCAGGGTTCAGCACCAATGAGAGCATTCCATCAGCTCAGGGTTTCAATGCTTATATCCTTAAAAACAAAATTTCACCTCTGAACTTCTTAGACAAGATACTGACCTGGAACTCCTCTATGACCTACTTACTATTAACAAAAAACCCTTATTATATCATATCACAGCTAATTACAGGACTTTTGCTATGTCTGACTCATGACTACCCTCAGAATTTTTTTTACCTGACACATAAAACAGAAAAAATGCTAAAAGACACTTTTAGTAAATAGGAATTTTATCCTTTTTTTCTGCAGGGGCAAGTCCCCCCCCAAACTCCCATATACTGGGAGACCTCACACTGCCCCTCTTACATATATAGCAATGCCACGGACACACAACATTGAAGAAAGGGCAACACCTCTGAGATTCATGAAAGTGACTTTACAATGATAAAAATTTTGCTCTATTGTCAGACTACAACCTGCAGTCAATTCAAATATACACATTCTCTTTATGCCCCTCTCAGCCCATACTGCCCACAAGTATGACTTCTCTATGCATTAAACCAAACACTATTCAACTAGTACACTTCATCTATCCCTATATTAACTGGTAGATCTGCTGCATGTTCAGAAATTTCAGGACTTCAACACACTGACAGGTTACTTCATACACCAACCAGGCATGATAAAATCCTGGACTTGATCCTTACCAATATGGGCAGCTTTGTTCCACACCAATTGTCCTTTTCTTTCCGGTCAAATTGGATCGCAAATCAGTCATATTCATCTTAAGACAGAAGACTAAAGCATCTTCCAATACCTCTCTATTCAGAGATCATGCCAAGGTTAATCTACTAAAACTTGAGTGATGACCCAGCTAAATTCAAAAGTCCCTTTCATCTTGACAATGCCACTACTTATGCAGAATCATTTACTGTCAAATTCTATGCATGTTTAAATAGCTGCATAAATGCTTCTGTCCCGCCAAGTATATACAATGCCAAATTTAAAAATAATCTCCTGATGGGACTCAATATATACAGACAAAATCATTACACACAAAAATCAATTTAAATCTCAACACGCCAATAATGCACTTGCTTAACTTAGCAAGAAACTCCAGACTCTGATCAGATCAATCAAAGCCAAACATGAGATAAAAACAGCCATCCAGGTGAAGTACAACCATAAAGCCTTCTTTAACTATGATAAAAATCTCAGAAACAAAGCCCCACACCACAAAAAGGTACTAGTACAGGATTACATACACAGACCCAGAGGACGCAGCCAAACTATTAGTGGACAGATTTAGTTCAAATACCCCCCCCCTTGTATTCTCAGATTACATACTTGCATTTATACCCCCCTAATCTCCCAAGAATAAGTCCTCAAAGCAGTATTCCAAGGACAAGAATTCTACTTCTACCATACTGGGCTGCCTACTGCCTGAAACATGACTTATCAGACCCAGCCCTACAGAAGTTGATGAATATCAGCCTCCAAACAGGCTTTGTGCCAAATGAATTCTGAATAACAAAAGTCATCCCCTTGTACAACGGCAGGGCATCAGACCCTGACAAGGATAAAAGCCTCATCAGTACAGCTATAGAAAGGATCATTATGGAATTAATAAATAAGGACATAGATAACATAAAAACTCCAGGCCCAACTTAGTTCAGATTAGTCAAGGACAGATCCTGCTTACTTAACCTGGTTGCCTTCTTTCAGAAGGTTACTGAAGCAATAGATTGGAGCAAATCAGTACACACAGCATATCAAGACCTCACAAAGGCGTTCAACGCCATACCACACATTGGTATCTTAGATAAACTCTCCCACCTAAATATAAATACCCATCTAATTCATTGGATAGCAAATTGGCCCACAAATAGAACCCCAAGAAATTAGGGTGGGCATTTTTACCTCCTCAAAAAGACCCGTCACTAGCAGTGTACCCCAGGGATCAGTCCTTGGGCTACTCCTCTTTGGTATTTAGTTCTTGGAGGTCAAAGCAAATGTTAAGGGTTTACAGCAGACCAAGTCTGCAGATAACTGCAAACTTGCCACGATCACAAACTTCCCAGAGGACACCAAAATAATCCAAGAGGGCCTTTCCCAAACAAACAGATGGTATCAAAACCATGAACTAAAACAAAATGCTAAGAAATCTATAATTGCATCCTTCTGCTTTCCCCTGTAACTATTACAATGGCAACACATTCCTGAAAGTTGATCCAGTAATCAGGGATCTGTGAAACTATGTAGATAATGAACTGTCCTTTGATCACCACTTATCCACTAGTGTAAGGAAATCCTTTTTCATCACGCAATATACTTAAAGGTGTAGGTCCAAGTCCAAGGATGTAATCATTCCACTGTACTCTGCTCTCATCTGGCCAATAATTTAATATAATGCACCAGTCTGTATGCACCTTTCTAAACATTTATCACAATGGGAGCAACCACAACTCTTTCTCACTAAAAAAGAATATCAATGACTGAAATCACAAACGCTGTGCATACCACCTCAAAACTTTGTCCCCTGTCATAGTACCATACAGATTACTAAGAAGTGATCTCTGTGTCGCATACAGAATCTCAACTGACCCTATCCTGGGAAAGCTATTACACTTTTGCAAGCCAAATGGCAGCATGAACATCTGCTTAAGGGATCTCTGTCTCTTTTTAAACATAAATAGAAAATGTTGTAGGGATAGGTATGGATCACAGTGAATACCTCTTCTAGGAAATCATCTTCTACTTCACATAAAGTGAAGTACGTCTCTTCCTCTGTTTAAAAGCAACTTGGACGAATGGCTGAGAAATCACAAATTCACCCCTGGTCTAGCACCCATGTTTCTCATGGATGGGTGCAACAAGTAAATGTCCCAATATATCCTTTTTATGACTGCCTCAGGATTATTTGTACAGAAAATATAACTACTAAAATCTTGCATGGGAAAGTAAGGCTAAGCTTTTTAAGATTCTCCCACATCAAAAGCCTAGAAAGTACCTATGAACTTATTAGCCACATACAGATGCCCATACATTTGCTCCAGTTTCCTGAGCTTCAAACACCTCCGGATAGGAGCTGAACAGCACAGCTGACCCCCTCATTGGTCAGGTCTGACCATAAGCTAATCACCCTTGACATCCACATCCCACCCCCACCCCCCCAGTAAGGAAACCTCTGTAAAAAAACATCTCCAAACTTCATACTACTCAAGTAAGAAGTGACAAACTTCATGACACCCACGCAGACGGGACCTGAAAGTTCAACTGCTGAATCCTACACTAAGGCACTGTATGAACACATCCACTCATACATGAATCGTGCCATCCCAAATAAAATCAAGACACCCTCCTCCAAAACAAGGAAGCCAATCTGGTGGTCCCCTGCCATAAACAAACTATACAACAGAAGGAAGAAACTGTTGCAGAAAAGAGGATCATCCCAGGATGCAAAAAAACTCCCTTACCAGCCTCAGTAAGAAGCTGAGATCCCTCATAAAATCCTCCAATGCTAGTTACGAAAATAAAGTTGCCAAAGATTCAAAAGACAACCACAAGGCGTTCTATAGTTATGTCAAGAATGTAAATGGCAATGCTCAGATCTGCTCTGAGCTAAAACAGAATGGCATTAAATACACTGATCCCAAGGATATTGCCAATATCCTGGCAGATCGATTTAGTGCCAACTTCACCACCCCTCTCACTCCCTAAAGGGTCCATCTCAATACCAAAAGATTGCCAAATTCCGGTAATCATGGCCACACAGGTAGAAACCGCATTCTCCAAAGCTAAGAATACAGCATCCATGGGACCAGATGACATCCCAGGCTGTGTACTATATGAACTACAAAATGAACTGGCACCTCACCTAATTGTCATGTTTAATCATAGCCTCACCTCAGGCTTCGTGCCCACTGAGCGGCACACAGCTACAGTTATCCCACTCCACAAGGGGGGGATCTGCAAGGGCATGGAGGGCATTATCATGGAACTTATAAACAAAGACATTGGCAACCTTCAAACACTAGACCCCACCCAGTTTGGGTTCGTTAAGGGCCGATCATGTCTCCTGAACCTGACTGACTTCTTTGAAATCAGTCTCCAGAGCTGTGGATGAGGGTAAGGCAGTCCACACAGCCTATCTGGACCTCGCCAAGGCCTTCAACACCACCCCCTAACTCTGGAATCATAGATAAACTTACCAAGCTGGGCATAAATCCCTATGTCACTTGATGGGTTGCCAACTGGCTTACTGACAGAACCCAGACTGTAAAAGTAGCCGATTCCAAATCCAGCTCCAGACAAGTGGAGTATCTCAGGGTTCAGTCCTGGCACCGCTCTTGTTTGGTATCTACTTCTCTGAAGTACAGGCCAAAACTAAGGGACTCTGGCTAACAAAGTTCACAGATAACTGCAAACTGGGAGCCATTATTGAATCTCCAAAATGATGTGGATATTCTACAAAAGGGTCTTACAGAAAAAGATGCTTGGTGCCAGAGCCATGGGCTCAAGCTTAATGCCAAGAAATGTATAGTTATCCCCTTTGGGAAAAAACATGCACCCATGAATTACCAAATAGGTGGCAGTACACTAAACACCGAAAGTGTGATGAGAGACTTAGGGACACAGGTGGACAGTGGTCTCACCTTCGATAACCACATTGTGACAAGAGTAAGGAAATCCTTCTATGTGGCACACCTCATCACTAAGGGCTTTTCATCCAGAAAAAAGGAGGTCATTGTCCCACTGTACTCATCCCTCATTAGACCCATTATAGAGTACAACGCCCTGTTTGGTATGTACCTCATAAGATATCTGCAACAGCTGGAAAGGCCACAGAAATACCTCACTAAAAGAACCACAGGCCTAAAGCAGATGCCATATGCTGACAGTCTAAAAAAACTCCAGCTATACTCTGTGGCATATCGTCTACTCAAGAGGCAATCTCTACTCAACACACAAGGCCATGTCAAACCCTGAGCTGTTGGACATACTCCACTTAAAGAAATCCCAATCCCTCAGAGCCACAAGCTCCAGGGATCTAAACCTTGTCATTACAATGAACAAAACATGCTGGAGGGATAGGTTCCTGATCTAGAGACTCCCCATACTCTGGAATATACTGCCCATACATATCAAGCAGAAAGCCTCCTTGGCCCTCTTCAAAAGGAACCTTGACGATTTGATGAGAGATAGGAAATTCACCCTGGTGATCACGTCAGTCGCCCTGCTAAACAGGGGTCCAGGGAAGTAAATATTGTGGGAAGAAATATCCAGGGAATTGTTATTGCTAGGCTTGTATAGGCCCTAAGGCTGACAGCCTAGCACCAACCTATGAATCTATGATCTCCTCCCCAACCCAAAGATGCTAGGTAGTAGGAAAAGCAGGCCATACTATTTTTTGATTTCTTTCTATGCGAGTAATATAGCCAAACAGATGAGCCACTACAGTCTGGTCAAGAGGGACAAACCCTAATCAAAGCAGAATGCAATGTCTTTTTCAAAAGTATGACATTAAGGAAGGCATGAGCAGGAGGACAGTGTTCCATCTATACTTCCTCATTTACAACTAGAACAGCAAGGAAGGTATGGAGTGGGTTGAGGGAGGCTATACTGCAGTAGTGATCATCATATTCAAAAATATTTTATGGCGTGCTGGCTCAGACAACTGTACTATGTTCATCATAATGATCATTATCTAGTACCATTTGTAATGACTGAGAAGCATACTAAAGCAACTATGTCCTTGGTCACAAATCTAGGGTAGAGGAACATGTCTTGAAAAATGTAAGTGGCAAATCCTCCTCCTTGAGAGCATGTCTAATTTATATATGAATTAAAGTATATTAGCTAGCTACGTGGAGGTGGAAAGAGTAACAAAGCAGACAGTACTGATTATGCTGTAGTGTAAATCTCGCCAGTAGTGCTAGCTGTATGGGCTTGCCTTGTCCTATTCAAGCCAACAGTGCTTGGAAGAAGAAATGCACAATGTGTCATTTCACTGTTGCTTTACTGTGATACTTAATTTATGGCATTCAGTGAAGTGATAGACCTTATTAATGTGAAAAAAATAACAGCTGAACAAGAAATTCACGAAGTTGCTTTCCTTGTTAATCAGAAAAGACTTTCTCACCCTTGATTTTGTATGTGACTTACAGCTCTATGCCAATTGTAATCCAGCTTGTCAACAGTTAAGAATCTCATACCTACTGCCAATAGGAGTAATCAAGTTAAAAATTCAGGATGTAAGCAGAGTTATCAAGTTGAAAATTCAGTTTCCAAGCTAGTTTTGTTGCATTAACTGTAATTTACTTGAAAAATTGCACCAACTAACTAGAATATTGCAAAAAATAAAGTATATTCAACAATTAAAAGACAGGTGAACAATTTTATGTACTAGGAAGTAAAAACATCCCAGGGTCTACTCTCCAATTAATGTATAGCAGACATAAAAGTGGAGTTTGTTTTGGAACTAACTGTTATCCAAGCTATATAGCTGTACAATTGACAGTAAAACACTGCAATACAAACTGCTCTATCTGATACGTTCATCCCCTACATTCCCACAATTTTTTTTCAGTTGCACAATGAATGTAGGGCAACAAAATAATTTTTGAAGGATGTTACTTGTTCTGAGAGGCAGCCTAACAAAGTGAAAGAGAAAATGTGCATAAGTAAACATTCCAATAACTGACAATTTTAAATAGAAAAATATACAAAACTTGGATAGGATGAATGATGTGAAACATTCTCACTAGAAAGCTACATATCTCTGTTCATTGTGTAGTAATTGTTAAAGAGGTGCTTCCTGTAACCAGGAATACAGGGTTTCATTCCTTCCACCTCCATTTGTCTAATGTGTGACTCAGAACAAGTCACTTAACCAGACAGTACTCCAATGTCTCACCTATACTTCTGTCCAGTAAGCTTGCATACACACATATGCATATATACCTATACATAGATATATGCAATATAATAACAAAGTACCCTACTTACATGCCCTCTTAGACACTCACCACTTTGACATTTTGTGCCTCTCAGAGACTTGGCTAAAGCCAGCCACCAAAGACACTGAGATTATACCCTAAGGCTATAATCTACATAGGCTTGATCGTTCTAAATGTAAAGGTGGTGGAGTGGCAGTTCTATTTAAGAATCATCTTAGCATCTCCACCCTCCCAACCTGTCCAACTCAGGATGTTAGAGCAGAAGCCATCATTGCTAAACTTCAATTAAATGCTCAAAAAGCCCTTTACATCATCTGCATGTATATATCACCAGGCAACAATATTCCTATCTTAGAAGACTTTCTCTGTTGGGTTTCCTCTAACTACCCACAAGAAACTATTATTCTGGGTGACTTTAATATAGACTGGAATACCATTAATAATGAAAATCCCTCCTATCATATAAACCTACACGGTTTTATTCAATCCATTACCACTACAACAAGGCTTAATAAACCAAGTAAGAAGCAGAGTATCTTAGACTGGATACTCATAAACAAAGCCAATGTCTCATATAAAGTAGGAACTATGCCTGATGACCTCAGTGACCACTGCCTAACCTATATCTCTAGAGAAAAGACTGACTATCAAAACCTCCCCATCATTAGAACAATACGCTCTACCAAACACTTTAAAACTGACCTATTTCAAAATGAACTCAAAACATGCAACTGGAACCTCTTGAAATCACTTCCTCTTAATGAAGCAGTATCACTCTTTAACTTGACCTTCCTTTCCATTTTGGATAAACATGCCCCTGAACGTTCTATTAGAATGAAATCTAATATAGCCCCATGGCTCTCAAAGGAAACAAAGAAATTAATTCATACTAAGAATAAAGTTTGGGCCAAATGGAGACACCACAGAATCAGCTCTGATTTTCTTCATTTTTGCCAACTTAGAAACCTCACAAAAAAAGCTATAATCTCTGACAAAAAAAACTACTACTGTGAACTACAACAAACCCATTTAAATAAACCCAAACAATTCTGGTCTTCAATCAACAAACTCCTTTCACCTGGAACAGCTAAAACTCCCTCCCCTCTAAACGCTGACCCAGATACCCCTAACATACTGCAAATGCTTTTAACTCCTTTTTTATAGAAACCATTCAATCTCTTGCTAGACAACTAAACACCAATAACTTTTACCCTCCAAATAAACTTGACTCCCCCCACAACTTCACTCTGCAGCCCATCTCTACCTCTTTCATCTACAAGCTTATTCTCAAACTGAAACCCTGCACCCCCTCTGCTGACAAACTCCCTTCTCTCTTTCTTCAAAAGGCTGCTAAACAGATTGCATACCCTATATCTATACTCATAAATAGGACTATCCAAGAGGGAACCATACCTGATATATGGAAAGTCTCTCATATCATCCCACTACACAAAGGTGGTAACTCTATTGACTACACTAACTTTAGACCTATTGCTCTTCTCTCACCTCTAGCTAAGATAATGGAAAAATGTATTCATCAGCAACTTGTACAGTATCTCTCTTTACACAACATTATAGCCAACTGTCAACATGGCTTTAGACCACACCATAGCACCTCCACTGCCCTCCTTTCCTTTGTTGATACTATCAACAACTATCGTAACTCTAACCTTGTCTCCTCTGCTCTATTCATTGACCTCTCTAAAGCTTTTGACATGGTGAACCACTCTTCCCGTATTTACATCCTTGAATCCCTGTCATTTGATAACCTGGCTATAAAATGGTTTAGTTCTTATCTAAGTAACAGACAACAAGCCGTTCTTTGGGACAATCATATCTCTTCCTTATTGCCTGTTTCTATTGGAGTCCCACAGGGCTCCATTCTTGGGCCACTTCTCTTCTCCCTTTACATAAACAATCTTAACATTGTAATCCCTCAAGCTACCTGCATCCAATATGCTGACGACTCCACTATTATTTGTTCAGCATCTACCTCTTCATAGCTACTCTCTCTAACTCAAACTACCTTCAACACTGTAGAAACTTGGTTTACTAGCCGATACCTTCTCCTCAATGCTAAAAAAACTAAACTTCTCCTTTTCACTCCTACCACTCGAGCCTCCCCTTTAAACTTCAACATCTTGTCTAATGACACCACTGTCATTGCTCCTGACACGACAACTAAACTGCTAGGAATAACCATTGATAACAATCTCACTTTTGATCAACACATCAATAACATCATTAAAACAGTTAACAAAAAAATAGGTTCTCTATACCGTATTAAACCATTTCTTACACCTTCCACCAGAGCTACTATCGCCCACTCCCATCTGATATCTACTCTCTTTTACGCCTCACCTATTTTCAGTAACCTTAAAAAGGCTAACCTAAATAAACTAGCAACTTGTTACAATAGCATTGCGCGCTTTGCCACCAGTAACCCTTTCAGAACACATCACTGTCATAACCTAAAACTCCTAGGCTGGCTAGAGCTTCAAAACTGCCTTATGATCTCACAACTTACTATTGCCCACAAGATACTTTACCAACCAGATAACACCCCAATACTTTCTCGACTTTTAATCCCTTATAACAATCTTACCTCCCTTCGATCTTCTTCTAAACTTATGACCAAATCTGTAAAATCCCATAACTTAGCTGGCTCTGTTCACTAATACTGTAGGTAGGACATGGAATCTGCTACCCACTGATATCACTCCTCCTCCTTACCACTCTTCAAACAAAAAATCAAACTGTACTTCCAAAACCACTGGCTTTGTTCCTGCAGGACTCCTGACTAACCTTCTTCACTCCCCCTACTCAACTATAACTTTATACATTGCTTAATACCTATACATACCATTTCTTTTTTCTTGCCCTGTTGCTCTCCTCTTATGCTTTGACTCTGACTCACTCCTTCTTTTCTCTCCCCCACCCTCTCTTCCATCTTCCTACCTCGTCTCCTTACTTGACTACTGTTTCTCACTTTCCCTCTCTTGTATTACTACATTAATTCCTTTAAATCTCCTGCTTTACCTCTTTCTCTTTGACAGATTATTGAAAACTAATAGCTAATCTTTAGCTTTTTAATGTTCACTTCTACTGACCTAGTATAATTTTTGCAATATGCTTCTACTACCTAGTAAAACTTTTGTAAGTGCCTTAGGTTTTTGTTGTTCTTATTACTAAATGTATATTCTTATTGTACTTAAATTTTTTATTAATATGTCTCTTTGTATTGAATTATGTGTGGAGCTTTTCTCCCCGAGCCTCTACTGAAAATGGACATACATCCAGCTAGACTAGCCCAGTTAACAAATGTAAAATAAATAAAATAAAATAAAAATAAAAATAAAAAAATACATTTTATTTATTTATTTTTTATTTTATTTATTTAGCATTTGTTGACCGGGAAAGTCCAACTAGGCTCCACAGAGCCTGTTTTCAGAGGAGGCCCAGGAAGAAATGCTCCAGGCGCATGTCTTTAGAATGTGGGAGGAAACCGGACTACCCGGAGGAAACCCACACAAACGCAGGGAGAACATGCAAACTTCACAGAAGGCACACCAGCCAAGAAATGAACCAGAGAACATCTTGCTGTGAGGCGACAACATTAACCGCTGCACCACTGCACCGTCCATACATACAAAATGCATTCCCTCTTGGCTTTCTGTACCACAGTAACACATTTTAATTGCACAATGAATAAAGGACAGCAACATCAGTTTTAAACGCAGTTACAAACCTGACTTGTTCTTGTTCTGACAAATGCCAGAAGACCCTGATGATGTGAGACAAGCACATCTGTATGTGCATAAATATCCAAAGAAGCTACAATTTTAGTAGTTCAAGCCCTTCATGCAACCTTCCAGCTACTACTCTACCTGCAAAACATACAGACATCTGATAACTGACTGCAGTTTCTCCTCCCTTTGCCAGTTTAACTGACATATCCTTCAAAAAAGAGAATTCAGCCTCTATAAATTCAGTTCTGGCAGGTAAAGTAACACCAATGTAAAAAAAGGTCATGGATACCATGACCTTATTTTCACTTGGATGTTTAAATAACATTGCAGTGATGGCAGGTAAATTAATGTTTTGCTTTTATGACTGTAGTCTGTAATGAAAGTTATGTAATTACCATAACAACAGTTCAACTTTGCTCAGTGCCTTTTTAGCACTGAAGCCTTTTTAGAAGCTTCAGATCCAGGGTTCTGACTCTCCCCTACCCATAATTCCCTCCACTCCATCTTACTACTTCAGATCTGAGTTTGCTAGATACATCAGCTAACCTTCGATACATAATCATAAGAAGATAGAATACAAATCATCCCAGAAATACAGAAAATCTACAACGTAGACAGACGTTAACAGATGGGATCGCAGGTGAAGTTTACCCGGTAAAAAGCTGTCAATGAGAACACTGGAAGAGGGAAAGAGGAAAGGGTATTAAACTGGACGAAAATAAGACAACACAGATATATCGTCATGGTGAGTAACTTTTGTATCCCAATGTTGTCCATTTTCATCCGATTCAACCTTTGGGACAGATTCCCAAGCTGCCAAATACCTGGGTGGTATCGAGGAAGGCCAATTTGTAACGAGACACAAAAGTGTAAAAGGTATACAAAGCTGTTGCTGCACAAATAGCATCAGTTGGGATTCTATTCATAACGGCTGTAGAGGTAGCTACTGCCCTTGTAGAATGAACTTTGTTTTTTTATATGCAAATAGACCCCCTTGTAAGGTAGGCAAATGAAATGCACTCTAATAACTTTCTTGAAAGGGTAACTTTGGAGACACCCTTACTCAGTTTTGTCCTGGAGAAAGATACAAACAGTCTAACTTTCTAAAGTCCTTTGTTCTATGAAGACAGAACTTGAGTTGATGATGAACACCTAGCACGTGCAATATATACTGTCCTTTGTTTGAATATCTTGGCAAAAAAAACTGGTAGGTCAATACAGTGAGTCAGACTTGCTTCGGATGCCACCTTAAGGAGAAAGGATGCATTAGTTCTTAGCATAACTTGGTCTTTATGGAAACTAAACAGGGAGATTTGCAAGAAAGGCCTTGTAGCTCAGGAATTCATCTCGCTGAAGTGACTACAACTAGGAAAAGTGGCGTCCAAGACAAAAATGTTAAGTCTGCAGAAGCTGCTGGTTCAAATGGGGGGGGGGTTGAGGCTTGTAGCAAAATTGTGATATCCAGGGGGTAGTACGGTCCCTAACTGTGGGCCTCAGTTAGAATTTTTTGAAGAAGGCTTTGGAAATGTTCAGAAATGCTATGGTGGTATCATTTTGTCCAATGTGAAAACTGGAAATAGCAGTCATTTGTACCTTGTTCCTAGAAAAACTAGATCTGCTGTGCAAAAGTTCTGGCAGATCTCTAAAACAGAAGGGAGAGGTGCTGAAAAAGGGTCCAAACCTTTTGACAAGGTCCAAATGGAAAACTTTTCCATTTACTTTCGTGAATCTTTTTGTTAAATTATTTTTGAGAAGCTGGAGATAATGTGGACTACTGTAACAGAAAACCTGGCATGAGGGGATAAAGTTAGAACTGGAGAAACCAAGTGGTCAGTTTCATGGATTTTAGGTCCAGAAGAGGAATTCCCAACAGGTGACTTGGAAGATTTGGATAGCGATCCAACATCCAGGGAGGATTTTCTAAATGAGGTCACAGGAAGAGGGAACCAAACTTGGCGGGGCCAAAAGGGAGCAATAAGGATCACTCTGGTCTTGCACCTTCTGGCTTTGTGAATAAATTAGTTTATCAGAGGTATTACAGGAAAGGCGTGGAAAAATCTCGAGGCCAGTTGTGGAGTACAGTATCCCTATGTGATTGTCCTGGAGGAGAGATCAGGGCAAAGTAACTGCTGTACTTGTTCAGGAAGGATGCAAAAAGGTCACAGCAAGGGTGACCCTAGCAGCTGAAAATCTGAGTTACCACTGCTTGGTTGAAGAACCACTAGTGAGACACAGGAACGGACCTGCTCAGTTTGCCCACTACTATAATGGACACCCCAGGGATAAGTGCTGCCAACAGAAAATTATGTGAAGACATCACCCACTACAATACTATCATGGCCTCTTTTCAAAGAGGGTAAGATGGGATTCCTCATTTGTTGATATACCAGACTACCACCATGTTGTTTGTCTGGACAAAAATCACACCCTTGGGGGAGGATGTCCTGAAAGGCTTGCAACATTAGGAAGACCCCCTTCATCTCCAGGACACTGATGTGAATTTTGGTCTCTAGATATCGCAAATAACCTTGTACCATCCTCCCCTTGAAATGGCTCAACCCCCCCACCCCAGAAGAGAGTTGTGTGTGGTTACTGTGGCTAGTGGCTGTGCCTTGCAAAAGGGTTAGCTTTTTGTTACTGATGGAGAAGTAATCAACCAACTGATGCAATTCTTGTATACTTGTGTGATACAAATCCAGGAGTGGAGAGGGTGAACATTCTGAGACCACTGAAAGTAAAGTTATGTACCTACCATAAATGTAGACGTTCAAGTGTATTCACTGTTGCAGTCATTACACTTGGGTTATCCTGCTGGCAGGCTACCCGCAGTCAGCCCAAATTCCAAAGTCCTGGTCTGGTGTCAGTTGCTGTCGCCTCTTCCCTGACGTCAGTGCACCAGGGGTATAAAAGATGCAACCGACGCCATTTTCTTCAGTTTTTCTTGTCCCAGATGTCAAGTGCCCCCAAAAGGGTAGGCTAAAAAACATTGCTTATAAAAGCATGCACTAAAATAAACAATACCTTCATTTACAAGCAAATACAGCACATAGGTTGTATAGGATAGAAAGTACAGATAAGTCCCAGCAAAGAAAGGGGGATGGTGGGTGGGTAACCTGGACTGCAACAGTGAATACACTCGAACATCTACACTTATGGTAGGTACACAACTATACTATGTTCATCATGTTTCACTGTTACAGTCATTACACTTGGGTTGAATCCCAAAGCTGAGGTTGGGCGGCTGGGTCTAAATAGAATTAGAGTGACTATAAGGCCCTGCAGAACTGCAGTGGCAAAGCCTGCTCTGGATTTAGAGTAAAGAGGTAAGTGGTAGTGCTTAATAAAAGTGTGCACTGAAGTCTAAGTTGCAACCCCCAAAATATCATTGGTTGGTACTCCTCTGAGGAAGGCTGCTGAGGTGGCTGCTGCCCTGGTAGAATGTGGTCTAATGCCCTTAGGCACTGATTTGCCATGTTGTGAATAGCAGAAACGAATGCAGTGTCCTATCCATTTTGAAATAGTCTGCTTTGAGATAGCCTTTCCTTGTGATCCTGCAGCATATGCCACTAAAAGTTGCTCAGTCTATCTGAAAGCTTTAGTTTTGTCCAGGTAGAAGCGTAGCTGTCTGTGTATGTCCAAAGAATGCAGAAGTCTCTCTCCTTTATTCTGTGGATTTGGGTAAAAAGTAGGCAAATGGATGGTTTGGTTAAGAGCCACACTGGACACTACCTTAGGCATAAATGTTGGGTTTGTCCTTAGAGAAACCCTGTCCAGATGGAAGATAATAAAAGGTTTCACAGCCATTAATGCCTGTAACTCTGAGACTCTTCTTGCTGAAGTTATTGCTAGGAGCAGAGCTGTTTTCCATGATAAGAATTTTATCTCAGCTGTATTGGCTGGCTCGAAAGGAGGCAGTGTGAGTTTTTCCAAGACAAAATTGAGGTCCCATGCAGGTATTGGTGCTCTCCTTGGAGGTCTTATGTTTTTGGCCCCCCTGAGGAACTGCCTAAGCAATGGATGTGAAAAAATAAGTGGGTATGTATTGTAATGAGCTGAAATGGCAGAGGCATGGATCTTAATTGATGAGAAGGATAGGCCTTTGTCCAGCATCTCAGTTAGATATTGTAAAATCTGAGGAATATTTGGAACAAGCGTGTCAATTTCTTGTGCCTGGTTCCAAGCACAGAATCTCTTCCATTTTTCTGCATAAGATTTTCTGGTGCTGCGCCTCCTGGCCTCCAAAAATAACATCCATAACCGCTTTAGAGAGAGGAGTATTCTGAATGGTTACACTATCCGCCATGCAGCTAGATTTAGGGTTCTGAGTTGGCTGTGCAGGATCTGATCGTTTTGTTGGGTCAGTAAATGAGGAATTTGAGGCAATGTCCAGGCTGGGCCTTGGGACAAGCACCTTGGGATTGGGTACCAGTGTTGGCGTGGCCAATCCGGGGCAATCAGTATCATTTGTGGCTTCTCTTGTCTGACCTTTAGGAGTACCTTGGGGAGGAGAGGCAGTGGAGGAAAGGCATATACTGTAATGTTGTTCCAGCTGAATGACAAGGCATCCACTTTCCATGCTCGTTTGTGATAAGTCTTTGTGCAGAATCTCTGAAGTTGGCAGTTGTGAGGGGAGGCAAAAAGATCTATGTCTGGGCATCCCCATTTCCTTGTTATCATGCTGAAGATTTGTGGATCTAGTTTCCACTCGTGAGGATCCATGAGGTTTCTGCTTAGTTCATCTGCCAGAGCATTTGTTTTTCCTGGCAGAAATTGTGCTTGCAGGTGTACTTGGTAGGTCAATGCGGTGTTCCACAAAATCATGGCTTTCTGCAGAGGGGGTAGGAATGTGTGCCCCCCCCCGCTTTTTTATGTACCACATGACTGTGGTGTTGTCCGTCTTTATCAGCAGCTGTCCTGGATGAAGTAGGTCCTTGAAGGCTGTCAGGGCATTTTGTACAGCTAGCATCTCTTTTTGATTGATGTGAAGATGCCTTTGGCTTGGGGGCCATGTGCCCTAAATACATTTTCCTGCCATGTGGGCCCCCCAGGCATAATCTGATGCATCTGTTGTTAGTGCTTGCCTGGCTGTGGGTAAAGTGAATGGCTTGTCCCTTGTTGTGGTGACAGGCCTGTGCCCACCATCGAAACTCCTGTTGCAGGCAGGGAATGAGTGAAATTAATGATTCCAGGCTGTGGCAATGTTGAGTCCAAACACTTTTTAGATACCATTGTAGTGCCCTCATATGCAGTCTTACATATGGAATTAGCAGAATGCAGGAGGCCATGTAGCCCAGAGCCTGCAGAATTTTTCTTGCAGATAACTGGATCTTTGTTGCCATGCTTTCAAAGTAAGAAGTCAGTTGCCTTTGTTTGTCTGGCGTGAGATAAGCCATCTGGGCAGTTGTATTTAAGCTTGCACCCAGGAATATTATCTCTTGAGAGGGTACTAGTTTTGATTTCTTTTCATTTACTGTGTACCCTAGGCAAATTAGTAATCTTTTTACAAATGCCAGATGCTTTAGTAGAATGTCTTTGGTCTCTGCTTGAATAAGGCAGTCGTCCAAGTAGGGGTATATTTGAATTCCTCTTTGTCTGCAAAATGCAATTACTGGTGCCAGGCATTTTGTGAAGACCCTGGACGCAGTAGATAAGCTAAAGGGCAGTGCAGAGAATTGGTAGTGTATTGAGCCAGCTATGAATCTGAGGTATCTTCTGCAAGATTGTCTGATTGGGACATGCAGGTATGCCTCTTTGAGGTCCAAAGTTAGAAGCCAAGCCTTCTTGCCCAGCATGGGCAGAAGCTGCTGCAGAGTCAACATTTTGAATTTCGGAACGTCCAGAAATGTATTTAGAACAGACAGGTCCAGAATTGGTCTCCATGCGTTGTCCTTTCTTGGTACTAAGAAAAGTCTTGAGTAAAATCCTTGTCCTGCTCTTGCTGTGGCACTGGCTGAATAGCCCTCATGTCCATGAGAGATGAAACTTGATTTTGTGCCTCTGCCCATTGACTGTGTGGCAGATCTGGCATACCTTTTGCCTTTGGAAGGGTGTGAAAGTGGAACCTGTAGCTTTGAGAGACTATATTTAAGACCCATTTGTCCTGGGTGATCGTGTGCCGATTTTGTGAAAAAAAGTGTTAGCTTTCCCCCCAAGGGTGCTGACAAAAGATAAATGCTTGGCATTGGCAGAGGGAAGTCATTGGGACTGTTTCCTATATGGCTGTGATTTGTCTTCTCCGCTTTTGGAGGTAGAAGCACCCCACTGTTTGGGCCTGTATGAGCCCTGGGGCTGTTGTCTGCCTCTAGGGTGTCTGTATCTGCCTCTTTGTGGCCTGTCTGACACGGGAAAGGACCAATTCTTAGAAGGCCAGTTCCTGCTAAATCTGGATGCTGTACCTATAAGAAATCCTTCACTGTCTGCATAGATTTAGCTTTATCCTCCATTTTCTTCAACACCTCTTCTGCCTTAACACCAAACAAAGTATCATGCTGTAATGGAGCATCCAATAATTTTGCTTTAACATGATCAGGCACAGCCTGTTCCTTTAACCAAGCATGCCTTCTAATGACAAAACCTGTTACAGCGGCCCTGCAAGAGGCCTCCAGTGAATCATAACCACATTGCAAAGTAGGTTTTCCCACTTGTTCAGCTGCATGCAATAAATCCTGCAATTCTTTGTTCTCAGAACATTCAGAATTTGTCAGCATTTTCTGTTTTAACAGACATTAAGTATTGCTGATATTTAAGCATATGAAACTGACAATTTAAAGCCCTTATAGCCAAGGTAGCAGAAGTGTAAACTTTTTTCCCCCATCTGTCCAGTGCCCTAGAATCTCTATCTGAGGGGACAGGATTTTTGCAGTAGCAGCCTTGACCCCTTTGGGACCCTGAGCAATAGTTTCTGGGTCAGCAGCAGGGTTTCTATATAGAAATTTATGAGATTCTGGAACCCTGTAGTATCTGTCGGGCTTAACAGGTGCAGGAGGTAAAGAGTCGGGAGACAGGCCAGACTCTGAAAATACATCATCTACAATGTCTAAAACAGGTGGAATAGCAAGAGGTCTGTGATGAGGTAGTAAAAGAAAGTCTCTGAGCCTTTTCTTAGAATAATCTTGGCTCTCCCAGTGGAAATGCTCCCTCATGGTATGCAGGGTTTCCCCAAATGAGTAATCCTCAGGAGGAGAAGCTGAAGGAATATATTCTTCAGCATCAGAATCCTCATAGGGAGGAATAGAGTATCCCTGTTCTGAAGAGGAGTCAGGGGAAATGGAAACCTGATCAGAGGAATCATATTCAGTATCTTGCCTAGGCCTCTTATCAGGAGGGGGATGGGAACCCCTGATCAAAGTAATTAGGTCTTCGGCCATTTTGAACATCTGTTTCTTAGGCATGGAAGTCTGTTCTGGAAAATGCTGTACTTGTTTCCTTGTCTTTAAAACTGTTTTAGTCTTTGTCTTGGATGCTGAAGTTGGCTTGATATAAAGCTGTGTAGGTCTGAAAACACCCTCAGAAGCCGATGACTGCTCAGCGGCTCCAGACCCATCTGAGGGATTAGTTTCTGAAGGCCCAATACCTTGAGTATCCAGAGGCCTATGTCTCCATGTGGGAGTCGGAGGCGGCCTGTGGCTCTGAGGTAGCGGGTGTCAGGGGCTGCGAAAACATCTCACTGAGAACCAGCGAACCGGCGACTGGCCTAGAAGAGGCTTTGTCATCGGTCTTGGACGTCGGATGCCTGTCCTTTTCTTTTTCCTTGCGCTTTTTATGAACTCCGGTCGTTCCGATGGCATTATGTAGTTAAACCTTCGGCCAAAGTAATGAAAAGCAAAATCGTACCGACGCTTAATAGTTGCGTTGGTTAAATCTAGCACAAAACAGACAACTAGCAACGTCGTGGTCAGGGCCTAGGCAAGGAATACAGTAAGAATGAAAATCCTTATGAGGTATTTGCTTCCCACAAGAAATACAACTGTTAACTTTTTCTGACATTGGTCTGGAGCAAGAAAAAAGTTTCCCCAACGGGGTACTTAGCTTTATAGAAGACTTCGGATCTGAAATTCAATTTCGAAAATTCCAGGAGTTGGCCAACCGGCACTTGCGAACTGCTTTTGCTTTGGGCACCGCGCGGCAAGAAAGACTGAAGAAAATGGCATCGGCTACATCTTTTATACCCCTGGCGCACTGACGTCAGGGAAGAGGTGACAGCAACAGACGCCGGACCAGGACTTTGGAATTCAGGCCGACTGCGGGTAGCCTGCCAGCATGTTAAACCAAGTGTAATAACTGCAACAGTGAAACACGAACATCTGAAAGGTTCCAATGAAGAACTCCGATGTGGAATCTGGGGTACAAGAGTAACTATTGTAGCCATTAGACCTAATAGACGAAGTACTAGTCTTGCTTGAGGTGAAGGATGTTGGATGAGTAGAGTGGCAAACGGACACATGGAAAGCACCCTGTAATCTGGCAACTTGGCTATTTAGAGACTAGTGTTCAAGTGACATCTAATGAGTTTATCTGGCAATCTCCAGATTCTAACTAGTCTCACAGGACCTCTTGGATGACTTTTTCCAGCAGTTTAGCAACCTCTGCTGTCACTGATTAGGAGGTACATCATGAATCTTTCTTTTTCTTTGGTGGGCAAGAAAAAGGGATGGACTATCCTCTGGTTATTATACTTAACACTTAGGAATCTACTGTGATGTTTTGCTAGGCCTGTGCATGTAAAATGAAGTGCCCCCTCGACTGCCTCCAGAGTGTGGCAGTAGGGCAACTTTTCAGGAGCACTGGTAGGGATCCTCTGTGAAGTGGCCATGGAAGCCCTGGTTATGCAGTCCACATCTGCCTCTGGGGCGACGCCCACTGGAATTACCTCCTCCTCTGCCCCAGGAAGTTCTGTCTGCAGAGGTTTCATGGTTACAACCCCATGACTTCCTGAACTAGATTTTCCTGCCACCCCTCTGATTTCTAGAAAAAGGTTTAGAGGGGGAACATGGCAGAAATGCCAAAGCCACTACTGGTGCTGAAGGAGCCAAACTGTCACACGAAGATGGAGGAGATTTCCTTGCCCTGATGAGCCTTGGCTCCAAACGTAACCTCGGACCACAGCTGTCAAAAGACAAGGCTCCAAGAGGAAGAGTCAGCTCTGAAAACTTCAGAGACGACCCACCTTTCCCCAGTGTTGACGCTTCAGCTCAGAGACCCATCCCAATCAGAACACAGTGGAGTTCTGCTCGTAACGTTGCTTGGACTGTTGACTATGACAAAAGTGCACCAGAAAAGTTTGGAACCACGGAGATTGGCCCTGATGGATGGGCTGGTACTGGAGATGACAAAGGAGGGGTCGTTGGACTTATTTCAAGTGCATTCAAAGAGGACAGCATCGGAAGAACCCCAAATTAAATCTGCATTCTCAGAAACATCTGTATCATTCCATCAACATCTGTGTCTGTAAGACTCCTAGATGACTGGACAGATAGTACAGTTTTGTACCTACCATAAATGTAGATGTCCGATAGGTATGCATCTGCAGTCATCACATATGGGTTGTCCTGCCTCAGGCAGCCCTTCGGTCGGCCGGATTCCAAAGTCTGGGTCCGGCGTCGGCTGATGTCGCACTTTCCCCGACGTCAGAGCGCCTGGGGTATAAAAGCATCAGCCGACGCCATCTTCCTCAGTTTTTCTTGCCCCAGATGCCAGGTGCCCTCTAAGGAAGGCTAAATTTGGAGAGATGCATTTAACAATCCAAACATGCACAATAATATAAAAACAAATACACCATAATAGATCACCCCAGCTAGCTATAAGAGGGGTAAGTACCCAAGAAATACCACAGAGGGAAGGAGGGAGGTAAACCTGACTGCAGATGCATACCTATCGGACATCTACATTTATGGTAGGTACAAAACTGTACTATGTCCTTCAAGGATGCATCTGCAGTCATCATATATGGGTAGAATACCATAGCCAATCTGGGGTGGAGGAACTATGTAAAGGATGGTGTAGCTAAAATGCCCTGCAGGACTGCCGTAGCAAAGCCTGCTCTGGATCTGGAATATAAAGGTAAATTGTAATGCTTGGCAAATGTATGCACGGAGCTCCATGTAGCAGCTTCTAAAATGTCCTTGGTAGCCACCCTCTTAAGAAGGCTGTGGAGGTGGCTGTGGCTCTCGTGGAATGAGGTCTAATGTTAGCTGGCACAGTTTTTCCATGAAAGGAGTAACAAAAACGAATGCAATTCCCTATCCATTTTGAAATTGTCTGTTTGGAAATTGCTTTTCCTTGTGTACCAGCAGCATATGCTACCAACAGCTGGTCAGTTTTTCTGTAACCTTTAGTTCTGTCCAAGTAGTAGCGCAACTGTCTGTGTATGTCCAGGGTGTGCAGAAGTTTCTCCCCTTTGTTTTGTGGATTTGGAAAAAAGGTAGGCAAGTGAATAGCTTGATTTAATGAAACCCTGGATGCCACCTTTGGCATAAATGTAGGATTGGTTCTCAATGAAACTCTGTCCTGATGAAAAATAAAAATGGCTGTACTGCCATAAGGGCCTGTAACTCAGATACTCTTCTTGCTGAGGTTATGGCCAGAATGAAAGCAGTCTTCCAAGACAGGAACTGTAGTTCTGCAGATGCTGCTGGTTCAAAGGGAGGCAGTGTTAGTTTTCCCAACACGAAGTTAAGGTCCCAAGTAGGTAGAGGTGGTTTCCTTGGAGGATTAATGTTTTTGATTCCTTTTAGAAACTGCCTTAGGAGAGGATGAGAGAAGACAGGTGGATCAGTATTGTACTCTGCTGAAATTGCTGAAGCATGAATTTTAATGGAAGAGTAAGACAGACCATCGTGGAACATTTCTGCCAAGTATTCCAGGATATGTGCCATGTTCATCACTGTCGCATCTAGGCCCTTTGTGGTGTTCCAAATGTGAAATCTTTTCCATTTTGCTGAATATGCCTTTCTTGTGGAAGGCCGGCGAGCTTCCATAATAATATCTTTCACTCTCTTGGATAGCTTGTCCTGAGGAGAAGTCAAGGTATTTTCCAGGCTGTTAGTTGCAAGGTTTTCAGGTTGGAATGTGGAATGCAGGGTTTTGTAATTGTGCTGTGTCAGTAGAAGTGGCCATAAAGGAAGAGGCCATGGTTTCGTGCGTGACAGGCTCTTTAACAGTGGGTACCAGTGCTGTCTTGGCCAGTCCGGAGCTATCAGAATCACTTTTGGCTGCTCTGTCCTGATCTTCAGTAAAACCTTGGTCATTAATGGGAGAGGTGGAAATGCATACACTGTTAGAGTTCTCCAGCTGAAAGAGAGGGAGTCCACTTTCCATGCTTGTGGATGGTATGTCCTTGGACAGAATTTCTTCAGTTGATGATTGTGGGGGGAGGCAAAAAGATCTAAGTCCGGCCTCCCCCATGATTGTGTTATCTGTAGAAAGATGTCTGGGTGCAGCATCCATTCGTGTGCATCCATGATATTTCTGCTTAAGCTGTCCGCCAGTATATTGTCTTTCCCTGGCACAAACTGGGATTGTAGCTGTATATTGAGCTTCAAGGAAAGTTCCCATAGATTCATTGCCAGCCTGCAAAGAGGATAGGAATGGGTGCCTCCTTGCTTGTTTATGTACCACATAACCGTGGTGTTGTCTGTCCTTATTAGCAGATGGCCATGATGCAGAAAGGGTTTGAAGGCTTCGACTGCATGTATCACTGCCAGCATTTCCTTTTGGTTTATGTGCATGCGTAGCTCTTTTTGTGACCATAGACCTTGAATGCATCTGCCCTCCATGTGCGCTCCCCATCCGTGGTCTGAAGCGTCTGTTGTAATGGTTTGGCTGGCTATTGCTTTGCTGAAAGGCAGACCCCTGTTTGACTGGCTTGCTTGAGTCCACCACAGAAATTCCTTTTGAAGGCATGGAATGAGTGGTATCAAAGTTTCCAGGCTGTGACTGTGCTGAGTTCATAAACTCCTTAGGTACCATTGTAGTTTCCTCATATGTAGTCTTGCTTGCGGAATCAGAAGGATGCAAGAAGCCATGTAACCCAGGGCCTGCAGGATTTTCCTTGCAGTCAGCTGGGTTTGTCTTGTCAGATTTCTGAAGTAATCTGGTAGTTGATTTTGTTTTTCTACTGTGAGGAAGGCCATTTGGGTGGTTGTATCTAGATCTGCACCCAGAAAGGTTATTCTTTGGGATGGAACAAGTCTTGATTTGTGAAAGTTGACTGTATATCCCAAGGCCTGAAGTAGGTGGATGGCATAAATTCAAGTGTTTTACCAAAGTTTGTTGGCTGTTCGCTTGTATAAGGCAGTCGTCCAGATATGGGTATATTTGAATCCCCTGAAGTCTGCAGTGTGCAATTACTGATGCCAGGCATTTCGGGAATACTCTGGGCGCAGTAGATAAGCCAAAGGGCAATGCTGAGAATTGATAATGCTCTGAACCTGCAAGAAATCTGAGGTGTCTTCTGCAACTTTGTCTGATAGGGACATGCAGGTATGCCTCCTTGAGGTCTAGAGTTACCAGCCAAGACCCCTTGCCCAGCATGGGAAGGAGCTGCTGTAGAGTCAGCATTTTGAACTTTGGCACAATGAGATAAGTATTCAGTGCGGACAAGTCGAGAATAGGCCTCCATTGTTTTTCTTTTCTTGGAACAAGGAATAGTCTGGAATAAAATCCTTGGCCTTGTTCTGAGAGAGGAACCTTTTCTATAGCTTTCATTTGCATTAAGTTGGAAATTTGTTTCAAAGCCTCTGCCCTTTGATTCGGTGGCAGGTCTGGCATGCCCTTTCTTTTTGGTAATGTGTGGAAATGAAACCTGTATCCTTTGTCTATTATTTGTAGTGTCCATTTGTCCCTTGTAATACTGTGCCAATTTTCTGAGAATAAAGAAAGCTTTCCGCCCAAAGGTGCTTCCAACTGAGCCCTGGTTGGCGGTGTCAAAGTAAGTCATTGAGCCTGTCCTTGTGCAGCAGTTGAAGGTCCTGCATTACCTCTCTGGTTGGGAGGCTGCCATTGACATCCTCTGTAGGAGCCTCTAGCTTGCCCTCTACCTCTGGCACGCCTGTTCTTGCCTCTCTGAAACCTCTCTGTGTCTGGAAAGGACCAATTCTTGGAAGGCCAATTCCTGCTGAATCTTGGTGGTTGTACTTGGAGAAAATCTTGTTTGTACGGATTTTGCCTTTTCTTCAAATTTCTTTAGGATCTCCTGAGCCGTGGAGCCAAATAACTTTTGCTTTTCCAGAGGGGCATCCAGCAGCTTTGCTTTAACATGGTCTGACAGAGATTGTTCCTTCAGCCAAGCATGCCTACGTATGACTGCGCCAGTCATAGCTGACCTACATGAAGCTTCCAATGCATCATAACCACATTGCAAGAAATGGTTGCTAACCTGTTGTGAGTTATGTACCAGATCCTGAAGTGACTTGTGGTCTAGGGGGGTCAGGTGAAGACAGTTTTTTATGCAATTCATCTAACAAATACTCTTGGTACTGTATCATATGAAATTGACAATTTAATGCCCTCATAGAAAGAGTAGCAGAAGTATACACTTTTTTACCCCATCTCTCTAAAGCTCTGGATTCCCTTTCAGAGAGGAGAGGATTTTTAGCAGTGGCAGCTGCAACCCCTTTAGGACCCTGGGAAATAGTTTCTGGATCAGCAGAGTGGGCCTTGTAAAGGTAGACCCTGTAGTACCTATCGGGTTTGGCAGGGGCCGGAGGGAGAGAATCAGGAGTTGTGCTAGAGTCAGAGTACACATCATCAATGACATTCAAAACAGGAGGAATAGCTAAAGGTCTATGCTGAGGCAAATGTAAAAAGGTCCTTATCTTTTCCTGGAATCAGAGAATTCCTGGCCCTGCCATTGGAAATGCTCTCTCATGGTGTGTAGTGTCTCCCCAAAGGAAAACTCTTCAGGAGGGGAGGCCGAGGGAATAGATTCCTCTGCATCAGAATCCTTGTAGGCCGAAATAGCCTCCTCCTGGTGGTCCGAGAGAGTAGAGCCATCAGAGGCCTCATCTGAGGAGTGGGGATCAGAGGGCTCAACCCTGGGCCTTTTGTCTGGAGGAGGTTGAGAGCCCCTGTCCGGATGAGGTTGAGAGCCCCTAATTAAGGAGATAAGATCCTCTGCTAAGCTTAGAATCTGTGAACCAGTAGAGGGTCCCTGAGGGATAACCTTGGGAGGCAAAGCTTTTGAGAGTTTAGCAGCTTTAGCCCTGGAGAATGCCTTAATGGACATGGATGTAGGAGGCCTGGCTGCACCACGTGCTGGTGTAGATTTGTCTAAAGGAATGGTGTCGGAAGGTTCCAGGACACCAGTTTCTGTTGGAAATTCAATAACAGACTCAGCCGGGGCCTCCGGGACCGAGGTAGTCGGTTGAGCGGTTTCGGTAATTGGAAGTACCAAGGACTCGGTTTCAGCCGAGACCGAGACACTCGCGGTAGGCCTGGCTGTGGTTTCAGCCGAAACCACGGCCCGCGTGTGTCGGTCCTTGTCCTTTCGTTTCTTAACTAAATGAGAAGTCGGAGTCTCCGACAGCATCTTATACGAAAAACTAGCCCCAAAAAATTCCTCTGCAAACTCCGCCCGACGTCTAAGAGTGCGTCGGTTGAAGGAAGCACAGGCTGAACAGGCCGAGACGTCGTGATCTGGGCCTAGGCAGGGGAGACAGTAAGAGTGGAAATCCTTATGAGGTATTTGTTTCCCACAAGTTAAACAATTATTAACTTTATCTGACATCGGCTGAGGCAAGAAAGAGTCCCCAATGGGGTACTTAGCTTTTTGAAGTCTTCGGTAGCTGAATTACAGGAGCTGGCCGACCGGCACTTGCGAACTACTTCTGCTTCGGGCACCACGCGGCAAGAAAGACGAAGGAAGATGGCGTCGGCTGATGCTTTTATACCCCAGGCACTCTGCGTCGGGGAAAGTGCGACATCAGCCGACGCCGGACCCAGACTTTGGAATCCGGCCGACCGAAGGGCTGCCTGAGGCAGGACAACCCATATGTGATGACTGCAGATGCATCCTTGAAGGACATCTCGAAGATGCCACAGACGATGGCCTGGAATACCTCCTCTCTTGGAGTACTGGAGACTGCCATCTTGGGCTCACTGGCTCAGGTAAAAAAACGGCAGTGTAAAGGAATACTGGGCCCAAAGAACAACTAGATCTGACTTCTGAAAAATTTTAGGCTCTGGACCCAGAGAATTAGCCAGATCTAGGGACAGTGCCCAAGCAGTATATGAACTCAAGACTGCAGGCCCTGTTGGGGGATTTTATTCCTGCAGGGCAGTGAACTTTTTAAATCCTTGCACCATATCAACCATAACAGTAGACCAATAAAACTATCAATAAAAGAAAAAAAACTGACAAGCTATGGAGCAAAAAAACCTAACAGCTATAAACAGTAAAGAAACCAATGAATTTTACATAAGGTCAGTATACTATCTATTTATATATGGGTCTATGTTACATTACCAAAATTTCAAATAATTGGAAATCAAAGGAGTGAGACGACAATAGTGAAACAGCATAAGACCGAATGTTTAGTTTCCCAAAGTTCAAAACAGCGAAATAGCAGCTATTTCAAAAACAGAAAAATACTCCTTCTCGAACATTTTTTAACAGTTTATTTAGGCATGCATTATGGGCTGTAGGTAATATGGAGGGGGCTATTGTAGTTGGCTATATGGCCAGGAGTCCTATTTATTGAGCAAAAAAATATAAAGTTCAAGGCTGTTGCCATAACTTAATAGTCTAGCGGTGAGATGGCTTTAAGAAACACAGACATGTCCCATCCATTAAAACTGTCATTTCTGCACTGGATTTGAAAAGGTGGTAGGTACTGAAACTCTTTACAGTGAGGGATGCTACCACTGTTTTGAAACAATATTAAAGTGACTATACTGACATTTACATCATCAAGAGTTAAGAACGTGTCTAAGTAGGGCAACTTCTTGTTTAGGTTTCCAGCAATGAGCAGCGCTACTTTTATACAGTTTTGATTTTGACTGGCTATGTAATTAATTTGTGTGTGTGTGTGTGTGTGTGTGTGTGTAATTACTTCACTTGGGAAGAAGTCCCAGAATGGGATCAGGTTCCTAAGCTCCATTCTGATAGACTGAGGCTGTTTAGACGTGTATTATATGCTTTACGGCCACTGGGCTAGCAGTATTCTTGAGGCAGAATAAGAGCTTCCTCTTAGCTTACTTATATGGGCTGGGAGAACCAGTGTTGTACTGGCTAAAAGAATGGTACGTTTGGGCAAGAAATGCTATCTTCTCTTGTTTTGGGAGGAACCCTATGGAGGGAGAAGCAATGGGCTGAGGGTGTACAGCAGCCCCTTGTTTCACTGGACTGAATAAGAAATCAGTGCTCCAAGCCTCTCCCGTATGGGTATCTGCAACTGAACTTTCTGTATTGGAGATTCAACAGTACAAGCAAAAAGGTTCATCTCTGATGTTCTGCACTAAAAGGTCAGATTGTAAAAGATACTGGAGTCTAGTTTTCATTTAGGAGGTTGGAAAGTGACCTGCTCAGCTTGTTTATCAAACAGCTGTGAACTAAGGAGATGTAAAAGATTCTGATTGACTTCCACTCAAGTAAGTCCACAGAGCTGGTGAGAGAGACAGAGTTCTCCCTTGTTTGCTGATGTGTCACATTACTTTGGTGTTGTCTGTTATTCCTTTTAGGACTCCAGAATTCCAATTTGACTTGAATTTTTAAGTGCATTCATTACGGCTAATTTTAATATACATATGAATAACCTACTTGACACTGACATGTTTGCTCCAGGTCCAGTCCTAAAGGTTCAGTCTATACTTGGCCATTAAAAGCATCTGTGATAGCTCCCCAGGCAAGGTCTAGTTATCTACAGTCAGAGCCTAGTATCTCGGGAGGGTTACAAGAGGCCATACATAGGTTGCCTAGCACTTGATAGATTTACCATCCGAACTCAATATTGCAACGTTCACTCTCTATCCTAAGGAAAACCACTAAAATCACATGGTTACTACAACACGCCTTCTACACTACAACCCCCTCACTTTCAAACACTCCAAGTAACTCCTAAAAACCTACACTACACCCCCCTTTCTCTTTAGGAACCACTCTGTTCAGTCATCTGTTTGTATCCAAACTCAACTTTCTTATCAGAAGCCCATTTTTTTGGTGATAAAAAAAGCATATTTTCAATAGAAATGTAATCATTTCTCACTTATTTTCCCTCTCTGTTATCTAATGTGTACCTTGTAAAGGATGTCTCTGTTGCCACATTTGCATCTCATTTAAATAGCTTTCTATTTTCTATAACATGTGCAGAATGTATCCTCAGTGCAAAATGCATATCTAATTCACGTCTTTTACTTTATTTTTTTTACTACGTACTTTCACATGAGCAAGGTGTGTTTTATACCCAGGCTAAGCATGAAATGAGTGTATGGATTAGCACTTTATCCCAACAACAAATGCAAATAAAATAAAACAAAAACTCCTTATGGATGGCAGGTATGACTTCCATCTCCTTCTTCAATGGGTTGATGTAATGATGCTACTAGTTCCTGAAGTGACACTAGCTCTTCCTCATGTGTAGCCCAGCTAGAGAGACCATTAAGACAGAGGCTAACGTGTATACAAAAGCCTTCAGGGGTAGGCCTTCTTGTCGCACAGGTCTTCCCTGATGCTTGTAAGGAAGAGCAGTTCAAAAGAGATCTTTTTCATTAGGGGGTGGACAGTTTGCTGTCCATGACTACTCAGAGGAAAGCCTTCTGGTGAGGAATTATGAGACTGGACTTCAAGAAACTGGTGGTGGTGACTTTACAAGGAATCCATGAAGCAATGTAGTCCAAGGCCTCCTTTCAATAAGTCCCTGGCAAACAAAGGCTAATAAGCATTTGGTAAAATATCATGGGAGAAGTGGACTGCCCAAAGGGTAAGGATGCACCAATGAAATTAATCTCCAGAAAGTTCTCAGCTCCTTGTAAATGAGGAAATGAAGCTAGGCATTCTTTCTGACTGAAATGAAGATGCTGGCAACTGTTAATAGAAAAGTACAGTTTTGTACCTACCATAAATGTAGATGTCCGATAGATATGCAACTGCAGTCCTTACATATGGGTTGTCCTGCCTCAGGCAGCCCTTCGGTCGGCCGGATTCCAAAGTCTGGGTCCGGCGTCGGCTGATGTCGCCTCTTCCCCGACGTCATAGCGGCTGGGGTATAAAAGCATCAGTCGACGCCATCTTCTTCAGTGTTTCTTGCCCCAGATGCCAGGTACCCTCCAAGGAAGGCTAAAATTAGAGACTGGATAAAAAATTCCAGACATGCACAACAGTAATAAACAGATACACCATAACAGATTTCCCCAGCTAATTTGGAAAAGGGGGAGTGGACCCAAAAAGGATAATTTACAGAGGGGTAGGAGGGAGGGAAAACCTGACTGCAGTTGCATATCTATCGGACATCTACATTTATGGTGGGTACAAAACTGTACTATGTCCTTCAAGAATGCAACTGCAGTCCTTACATATGGGTTGAATTCCATAGCCAAGCTGGGGGTGATAGGATCTAAGATAAAGATGGTGTAGCTAAAATGCCCTGCAGGACTGCCGAAGCAAAGCCTGCTCGGGATCTGGAATATAAAGGCAGGTTGTAGTGGTTGGAAAATGTATGCACGGAGCTCCATGTAGCAGCTTCTAGAATGTCCTTTGTAGCCACCCCTCTTAGAAAGGCTGTGGAGGTGGCTATAGCTCTGGTGGAGTGTGGCCTGATATTGGCTGGCACACCTTTTCCATGGAAAGAGTAACAGAATCTGATGCAGTGTCCAATCCATTTTGAAATTGTTTGTTTGGAAATTGCCTTTCCTTGTACTCCAGCAGCGTAAGCTATAAATAGTTGGTCAGACTTTCTGTTGGCTTTTGTTCTGTCCAAGTAGTAGCACAATTGTCTGTGTATGTCCAAAGTGTGCAGCAGCTTTTCTCCTTTATTTTGATATTGGGAAAGAAGGTAGGCAGGTGAATTGCTTGATTTAGAGACACCCTGGATATCACTTTTGGCATGAATGAAGGATTGGTTCTTAAAGAAACTCTGTCCTGATGAAAAATGAGGAATGGAGTTACTGCCATGATGGCCTGTATCTCCGAGACTCTTCTTGCTGAGGTAATTGCCAACAGGAAAACTGTTTTCCAGGAGAGAAATAGCAATTCTGAAGATGCTGCTGGCTCAAAAGGAGGGAGAGTTAATTTTTCCAACACGAAGTTGAGGTCCCATGCAGGCACTGGTGGTTTTCTGGGAGGTTTGATATTCTTAATCCCTCTTAGAAACTGTCTTAGCAAAGGATGTGAAAACACAGGTGGATCACTGTTGTATTTTGCTGAAATTGCTGAAGCGTGTATTTTTATGGAAGAATATGAAAGGCCATTATGTAGCATTTCCGCCAAGTATTCTAGTATCTGTGGGATGCTCATTACTGATGCATCCTGACCCTTGCTGGCATTCCAGATGTTGAATCTCTTCCATTTGGCTGAGTAAGTTTTTCTGGTGGAAGGTCTGCGTGCTTCCAGTAAGATCTCTTGAACTTTCTTGGAGAGAGAGATATGGGGAGAAGTCATGGAATCCTCCAAGCTGTCAGCTGTAATGTTTGCAAGTTGGGATGAAACGACCTGTAATTGTGCTGAGTTAGAAGCAGAGGCCATTGAGGCAGGGGCCACGGCTTGGTGTGAGTTATGCTCCTTAATAATGGATACCAGTGCTGTCTTGGCAAATGCCTTTCGGTTGTTCTGCTTTGATCTTCAGTAACACCTTGGTCATTAATGGTAGAGGTGGGAATGCGTAGATTGTTAGAGAGTTCCAGCTGAAGGAGAGAGCATCCATTCTCCAGGCTTGAGGATGGTGTGTCCTCGAGCAGAACTTCTTCAGATGATGATTGAGGTGTGAGGCAAAGAGGTCTATATCCGGCCTCCCCCATGCATGAGTTAGTTGTGAAAAAATGTCTGGATGCAACATCCATTCGTGCGGGTCCAAGATGTTTCTGCTTAGACTGTCCGCCAGAACATTGTCCTTGCCTGGAACAAACTGGGATTGCAACTGTATGTTCAGTTTCAGGGCCTTTTCCCAAAGAGTCATTGTTAGCCTGCAGAGGGGGTAAGAATGAGTGCCTCCCTGTTTGTTTATATACCACATAACAGTGGTGTTGTCTGTCTTTATTAGCAGTTGACCTTGCTGAAGAAATTTTCCGAAGGCCTCGATTGCACGAATCACTGCCAACATCTCTTTTTGATTGATGTGAAGATGCACTTCCCGGGGTGCCCATTGCCCTTGAATGCATCTGCCCTCCATGTGCGCCCCCCATCCATGATCTGAGGCGTCTGTTGTAATGGTTTGGCTTGCTTGAGGTTTGTTGAAAGACATGCCTTTGTTTAGCTGGCTTGCTTGTGCCCACCACAAAAATATCTTTTGTAGTCATGGAATGAGTGGAATAAATTGCTTCTAAGTTGTGGCTGTGTTGAGACCATAAACTTTTTAGGTACCATTGTATTTTTCTCATGTGTAGTCTTGCCAGTGGAATCAGAAGAATGCAAGATGCCATGAAACCCAGGGCCTGCAGGATTTTCCTTGCAGTCATCTGGGTGTGCTTTGCTAGGCTTTTGAAGTAATCTGTTAATTGTTCTTGTTTTTCTTCTATGAGGAAAGCCATTTGTGAGTTTGTGTCCAGTTTGGCTCCTGGAAAAATTATTTGTTGGGATGGCAGTAGTCTTGATTTTTGAATGTTGACTGTGTATCCCAAAGCCTGTAGTAAGTGAATGACATAGTTCAAGTTTCTTATCAAGGCTCGCTTGCTGTCTGCTTGTATAAGGCAGTCGTCCAGGTAAGGGTATATTTGTATCCCCTGGAGTCTGCAGTGTGCAATTACTGATGCCAGGCATTTTGTGAATACTCTGGGCGCAGTAGATAAGCCAAAAGGCAATGCTGAGAATTGATAATGCCCTGACACTGCAAGAAATCTGAGGTATCTTCTGCAACTGTGTCTGACTGAGACATGCAGGTATGCCTCCTTGAGGTCCAGAGTAACCAGCCAAGACCCCTTGCCCAGCATGGGAAGAAGTTGCTGTAACGTCAGCATTTTGAATTTTGGCACAATGAGAAAAGTGTTTAGAGCGGACAAGTCCAGTATAGGTCTCCATTGCTTTTCTTTTCTTGGAACAAGGAACAGTCTTGAGTAGAATCCCTGGCCTAGTTCCTGAGGAGGAACCCTTTCTATTGCTTTGATTTGTAGCAGCTTTGAAACCTGTATGAGTGCCTCTGCCCTTTGATTTTGTGGCAGGTTTGGCATGCCTTGTCTTGTTGGTAAGGTATGGAAGTGGAACCTGTAACCTTTGTCTATTATGTCCAGAATCCATTTGTCCTTTGTTAAAACGTGCCAATTTTTTGAAAATAAGGATAATTTTCCGCCTAAAGGTGCTTCTCTTTGAGCCTTGGTCGGCGGTGTCAACGTCAAGTCATTGTGATTGTCCCTGTGGAGCAGTAGAAGTCCCTGCACCACTTCTCTGATTAGTCGGTTGCCATTGGCGGCCCCTGTAGGAGCCTCGGTATTGCCCTCTACCTCGAGCACGCCTGTTTTTTCACCTTTGGAACTTGTCAGTGTCTGGAAAGGACCAATTCTTCGAAGGCCAATTCCTGCTGAACCTTGGTGGCTGTACCTGGAGGAAATCTTTGACTGTTTGCACTGATTTAGCCTTTTCCTCAATTGATTTCAACACATCCTGAGCATTAGCACCAAATAGCTTGTGTTTTTCCAGAGGTGCATCTAGAAGCTTTACTTTAACATGATCTGGCAATGCCTGTTCTTTCAACCAAGCATCTCTATGTATGACGGCCCCTGTCATAGCTGCCCTACATGAAGCTTCCAATGCATCATAACCACACTGAAGAAAATGATTGCTAACCTGCTGAGTATTATGAACCAAATCCTGCAAGGCCTTTCTATCTAAAGGCTCAGGGGAGGCTAACTTTTTCTGCAAATCATCCATCAAGAAATCCTGACACTGAAACATATGAAAAAGACAGTTAAGTGCCCTCATGGCAAGGGTGGTTGAGGTATAAACTTTTTTGCCCCACGTCTCCAGGGACCTAGATTCCCTGTCTGCGGGCAAAGGATTTTTGGCCGTGGAAGTGGCCACTCCTTTGGGCCCCTGGGAAATAGTTTCTAGATCAACAGAGTGGGCCTTAAAGAGATGTTTATGAGTTTCAGGAACCCTGTAATATCTATCTGGCTTGACAGGAGCAGGAGGGAGAGAATCAGGAGAAGCACTCGAGTCTGAGTACACATCATCCAATACATCTAACACAGGTGGGATAGCTAAAGGCCTGTCCTGGGGTAACTTAAGGAAAGTACGAAGCCTTTTCCTGGAGTCGGAGAAATCCTGGCCCTGCCACTGAAAATGCTCTCTCATGGAGTGGAGAATTTCCCCGAAATAAATATCCTCAGGAGGAGAGGCAGAGGGAATAGATTCATCAGCATCAGAATCCTTGTAGGCCTGGAAGGATTCTTCCTGGGAATCTGAATGACCTGAGTCGCCAGAGGCTTCATCAGAGGAAAAGGTATCTGTCTGCTCAACCCTAGGCCTTTTGTCTGCAGGCGGCTGAGAACCCCTGTCTGGATGAGCCTGAGAGCCTCTGATTAATGAAATAAGATCTGCAGCTAAAGTCATGATCTGTTTATCAGAAGTGGGACCCTGAGAAAAAGATTTAGGAGGGTGAGAATTAGCCTGGCTGACAGCCTTAGCACGTGTGTAGGCCTTGATGGACATAAACACCGGAGGCCTAGCTGCCCCACGTGCAGGAGTAACTTTGTCCACCGGTATGGTGTCAGGCAAAACTTGGGTTTCGGTATGGTGTCAGGCAAAACTTGGGTTTCGGTATCAGGAGGAAAATCAACAACCGGCACCGGGGAAGCCTCCGGGACCAAAGTGTGCGGTAAAGCGGAGTCGTTGATCTGGAGTGGTTGAATTACCGCCTCCGAGGAGACCAATGCACTCGCGGTAGGTTTTGGCGTGGTATCGGTGGAAGTCGCGGGCCGAGAATGTCGGTCCCGGTCCTTCCGTTTTTTGGAAATATGTGTTGTCGGTTGTTCCGACGGCATGATATAGGAGTAATTTTCCCCAAAAAAGCCTTCAGCAAATTCTGCCCGGCGCCTGAGTGTGCGCTTATTGAAGCAAGCACATGTCGAGACGTCGTGGTCTGGGCTAAGGCAGGGAAGGCAGTAAGAATGGAAGTCCTTATGAGGTATTTGTTTACCACAAGACAAACAGTTATTAACTTTTGCAGTTTTATCTGACATCGGCTGGGGCAAGAAAAGGTTCCCCAACAGGGTACTTAGCTTTTTGATGACTGAAAACACAGGAGCTGACCGACCGGCACTTGCGAACTGCTTCTGCTTCGGGCACCGCGCGGCAAGAAAGACTGAAGAAGATGGCGTTGACTGATGCTTTTATACCCCAGCCGCTATGACGTCGGGGAAGAGGCGACATCAGCCGACGCCGGACCCAGACTTTGGAATCCGGCCGACCGAAGGGCTGCCTGAGGCAGGACAACCCATATGTAAGGACTGCAGTTGCATTCTTGAAGGACATCATGGTGTGCAGGATTACTATTTTGAACATTTTTGCAATACAGAATGCATTCTGAAGATGGTTAGAATGGATTTGAATGTCTATCTTTCTTGGGCAACAGAAAAAGTCTTTAAAAAACTCAGGTCTTTGCTCTTCTAGATTGACTCTTACAACTGCAGCAGATGACAGAAGCTGACCACAGATGAGACCTGCTAAAGCCATCTGGTCTACATTTGGGATTACACAAAATCAAAATATTCTGCAAATACATATATTTACATACACATATCAAAACAAAATGAGCGAAAAAAAATACTCCTTTTAAATTTAGTCCCACTCTTTTTGTCTTAACCAGAACATTTTTTTTTTCATAAATCCAAATTCCCTTCTCTGTTATATAATACTTCTTGGCATTTCTACAGTTAAATAAATGGCACTCCTGATTAAAAAAAAAATATATTCAACCTCTCTATAATGTCATCCCTTTTTCATCACATAATCATATCAATATTATACACTTTCTCTCCAAAGCCCCCCTAATTCTACCACACCCAAGGAACACATGTTGGGCATTTTCCTCTACATTACAGGCTTTCTGCATACAATTCCTTTCCTTATGTGATTCATAATTTATATTGACACCCACCAGTAACTTACTCACAGAAATTCCTCACAAGAAATTTGCCCACTCCTGAACATCCTTTATATAGTTCCCTTATTTTTTTACTTCAATCCAGTCTGCAGAACACTCCTCTCCTAAACAGCTTTCCATAATTCTGTTATACCAGCCCTTCTTGTCCTTTTTTTAAAGCCTAAACCCAAAGGTCTCATAAAATGACTGAATATACTTTTTCCCTTCAAAAATGTCCCATTCCTACAAGTACAAACAAATAAGAGATCCTACTCCCGTTTTTTTTTAATTTTTACTTTTACTATACAAAACAGATAAGGCATTCTCCATGAAGAGTGAGAAGGACTAAAAAACGTTTGTATTCCAAGGCAATTGGTTCCCTCACCCAAAACTCTATGGGCATATCGAACCATTTGTCCTTGCAAGAGATGGCTTTCATCTTAGTAGGTGTGTGCCTCTCTCTCGCTCTGTAAATCAGGACAGAGTAAGACAGTGAAAACTGAAAGACTTCTGCTTGTCTGAGGGATTGACTTTCTCCTTGACTCTGCTTTGTTGAGTGTCTCAGCACCCAACTCCTTTTCACTGATATTCTTCACAGAAAGACCCCCACCCCCCTTTATTTGAGACAACTCTAAGCAAGCATGGTGCATTTCTAACTATGTTGGTGGTTTTCAGATATATTTTTAGAAGATTAGTAAAAAAATATGACACTAGCCAAAACATATCACAGCAGCCCAATACCACTGTTTATGAATTTCTCAAAATATTCAATTACATTCTTTTAGGACTACTTTTAATAAAATATCTCTAAAAAACATTAACCTACAGGATCAACCACTAGTCAGAAGCTCCATTTCTAATTAATGCAATCACTAAGCCATCTGAGAACCTTTATTAGTTCACACAGTTTTATTTCTTTCAATAATATCAATATAGCAGTGAAATGTGGAGGACGACTAAGCTTATCAATTTTGTTCTTACACTGCCCAATCCTACCCCATGTATCCAATCTGGTGAAAACATATACTTAGTTAATTCAAAGACACAATCCCAACATTACATTAACGCCTACACATAATTTTTGAAGCTAACAGGCTACACTCCCAAAATGCAGTTCCAATCTCTGTTAATTTCACTCATCCATTTCTAATTCCTAGAAGCATTAGGATGAATATGATTTAATTCCGAAGAAATATAGAAACAGTGATGCAAATGTTTACAAAGAAATTCTAAATTTACTTGACTTAGTAGTTTACTTTCATTCAAGATTCAAATGCCTTCCTTTTATTTCAATGCTCTCTTGATTGTTTCACTGAAGATTTATATTCAGGGGCGGCTCGTGGCATCGGGCTGCCGGACTGCAGCCCCCTCAAACTAAAAATTAAAAAAGAAAACAAAAAAAATTTTTTTTTAAATTTCGCAGACTTCGCACATGTGCAGTAGTCCCGACTACCGTCGGTCTATGCGCATGCTCAAGGCAGTCCGACAGGACCCATAGAGGGACACAAGGAGACGTCTGTGCACTTTTAAAGTGCACAGACACGCTGGGAGGATATATCGCATCCGGACTGCAACAGCAGCAGTCAGAACAGTCTTGGGGGGGAGCTTGGGATCTCGTCGTCAGGAAGGAGCTTTGCTGGGATCTCGCGGGTCTTTGTGAGTATTGCGCGGGCAGGATATGGTATGGAGAACAGACAGGTAAGTGTATGGTGCATTTTACTTTCTGTGTTGGTGCTTTTAATTGGATAGAGTTGTTGTGTGTGTGTTAACTGGATAGAGTTGTTGTGTGTTAGCTGGTTAACTGGATAGAGTTGTGTGTTAGCTGGTTAACTGGATAGAGTTGTGTGTTAGCTGGTTAACTGGATAGAGTTGTGTGTTAGCTGGTTAACTGGATAGAGTTGTTGTGTGTTAGCTGGTTAACTGGATAGAGTTGTTGTGTGTTAGCTGGTGCTTTTAACTGTGTGTGTGTGTGTGTGTGTGTGTGTGTGTGTGTGTGTGTGTGTGTGTGTGTGTGTGTGTGTGTGTGTGTGTGTGTGTGTGTGTGTGTGTGAAAATGCCCCAGGTGCTCATGGTGGTGTGGTAGGGAATACCTCAGGCTTGAACCCTGTACCCTGTATGCAGGTGTTAAAGACTTGAGTTCCCTACCCACCACCATTTGTAAAAAAATTGCAGATTTTGCCTCATATTTGATCTGATCTGTTCCTCATAATATCTGTGGTTTGTAAATGTTGCAATGCTTGATATTTGATGGTGTAGTAGTAGCATTGTTGCCTCACAGCTGCAGGTTCTCAGGTTTGATTCTTGGCTGGGGTTCCTTCTTTGTGGGGTCCGTATCTTCTCCCTGTGTTTGTGTGGGTTTGCTTTTGTGTCCTCCCATGTTACAAAGACATGTCTGCATTATTTCTTCCTGGGCCTCTGCTGAAAATTGTTTTTTGTTCCAAGTCAGACTGTCCTGATTAACAAATGTTAAATAAAATTGACAGGCATTTGAATTTCAGACTTCAGGTTTCTGAATGTTTAATTCCTTGCAGATTTGATGGTGCAGTGGTAGTATTGTTGCCTCACAGCTATAGGTTTTCTGGTTTGATTCTTGGTTGGGGTGGCTTCTGTGTGGAGTCTGCATCTCCTCCCTGTGTTTGTGTGGATTTGCTCTGGTGCCCTGCCATTTTACAAAGACGTGTCTGCAGTATTAATCCCTCGTCTCCGCTGAAAATTGTTTTGCTTCTGTCCGCAGTAAAATTGACCGGCATTTGAATTTCAAACTTCATGTTCTTCAGAATACATAGTAGCACAACCTTTTTTCTAGCAGTTTTCTTAGTTTATAACATGAATATTTTTGATTTGTCCCTATTTTTGGGACTGTATTCCCCATTACTGGCTTCGTCCAGGTTTTTGTGCTAAGGTTGACAGCTATGGCAAGAACTGAATTCACTGAATATGGACTGCAGAATTGTGCATATTTACTGATAAAGGTGCACTGTAGAATTGTGCATATTTACTGATAATGGTGGACTGTAGAATTGTGCATATTTACTAATAATGGTGGACTGTGGAATTGTGCATATTTACTAATAATGGTGGACTGTAGAATTGTGTATATTTACTAATAATGGTGGACTGTGGAAGTCTGAGTAGACTTTTTTTATGATAAATGTTCTCAACTGGGCAGTTTTGCCATAATGGGTGCATACGTTTGGTTTCATTGCTTACAGGAAAAATGTTCAAAACAAATTTAAAACACCCTCTAACAAGTGTACTGTATTGTACAAGGAATATAATTTTAGTACAATGAGGAAGGTGTATCAAAGAGCACATGTATGTTTCATATGCAAGGGGCCTATGATTCGAAAACAGCCCAAAATTAATCTTTTATCTGCCACTGGCAAAATGTATTTTCTTTGAATGTGGGTTTCAATGCTGTTTCAATGAATGTGAGTTTCAAGGGCAGAGAAGTTTTAATGCTAAGTTTTCATTGTGAGACTGCATTGCTTTGTTTAACAGATGACTTAATGTTTGTGCTGTAAAATACAAAATAAAACTTTCAAATGAAGTCCAACTCATCATTGAAGTAAAGCAGTATGCACATTAGTGTTTATGGTAAATGGAGTGAAATAGCCAAGTAATGGTTCATTGGAATGGCTGCAGAGGCTCCATTCAACCATTATTTTGTCAGGGGGGGGGAAGGGCAGCAAACTCACACAGGCCCAGCTGAACTATACCTCCCAACTGTCCAGATTTTCAAAGAATGAATAGATTTTTGCTTCTTATTTTTAGTTTGTTCATAAAATTTGTAGTTTTAAATTCCTAAATGATTTGCCAGAAGTCACTAAATAATAAGTTTCAGACTTCATAACCTTCATAAAAATGCATGTTAAAGTAAGAGCCGTTCTATCAACTGTCTCAATTTATACAAGAGCAATTTTTAGTACTGTTTATATGTGCCCCCAATATATTTGGCCTTGTTCAGATTTACTGCATTAACAGGTTGAGAGGTACATGCAAATAAATTGCTTTATAGAATTAGGCATAGCCAACCTCTCAACTGTCCCCAATTTTTGGCTCAAAATGTTGCTCTTCCCCCTAATAATCCCTCCGCAAAATAGCAATTTTGGAAGAAAACATGGAGGGTTTACAATTAAGAAATAACTGTAATAATCAAAGTTATAGATTACTTGAAATGCATGTAGATTCTTTTATTTTGTCAGCTGCTCAAGGTAGCAGTACTAATATTAGTGTCCCTTCTTTGACAGGTAGCAGCTGTATTGTGCATCTATTTTATATTTTTGCATCACATTTTTGGTCCATTTTTCATAAAATTGTGTTTTTTGGCAAATTGGTGACAAATCACTAAAGACTGAAGTTAGAAAATGACAGACATTTGAGTTTCAGATTTTATACCCTTCAGAAAATTCATACTAATGCAAGACCCATTCTATTATCTTTCTAAGTTTATTAGAGCAATATTTAAAAATTGTCCTTATTGTTGTGCCTTTGTCCAACTTCTGTGTATGGCTTTGTCCAGATTTCTTGCTCTTGAGGTTGAGAGGTATGACAAATGTGTCAGGGCCATCACAGTCAGCCAGAGAGATTTCAAATTGTGACATGCTTGTTGCACCCCACTCACCCATGTAGTGACTCTGGATGTGTCCAAGCAAGGCAAGGAGTAGTTGTATCTACCTTGGATGGGGAGGACACACTGCATAAGTACTACAGTGGCTTTTCATCTGTCCTTGATTTTGCAGAATGGTCTGGTTTCTGTCATATTTTTGTACTGTTGATTTATGCTTATTACTCAGATTTATGCTTATTACTCAAAGTGCCTGTTGCTCTGTGTTTAAGTAGCAATGCTTTAATGACCATAAGGTAAGCTTGTCTGACATCGTAAGATGCAAGTAAGCTTTAATAAGCATAGTGTTAAAGAATTGCCAACATTGAAAGCCTTTCTGTTGTTGCCATGCAGAGAATACTTGACTAGATAATGTATAAGCCTTGGGTATTAAAGGACAGAATTCCATTATTTTAAAAAGCTCATTACACTTGTTGGAGACTTCCAGTCATCTCTACAGACTTTACCCGTAAACTAAACAGAATGCCAATCATGTGTGGTCCATAACCTGTACAGTAATCCTTTAAGCAATGCATCTTGAGCTTGTTTCTTGTTTGCTTTTCATTTTTTACTTTTATCATGTTTTCCCCATGAAACAAGTTGTCAGGCAGCAGGTCTTTTTTGGATAAGAAACATTTTACAAGTGGGGGCATCACATAGATTTCTACTTTCAGCATGTTGCTTGGTACTTTAATAAAGCTGAATATATTATAATTAGAACTGCAGTGCAAGGAGAAGTGGTTTGAGTTGAGTGCTTCTGGTTTTTCTTATACTTGATTTTGACTGGCATTCCAGTAATGTATTTAAAAAGTAATTTATTTTTTCATGCCTCACAACCTTTTGTTTCCATCTAGATATTAAGTAAGCTGTCATGCAGCCAATGCATTGAAATATTTTTATTCTTCTACACTTATTTTTGTCTTGATTGGACTTTCATAATGATGGTTTGCCACCCAGGGGAGCGTATTTAATTAAAGTTAGTTTTTTGTGGTTTTGTGCATAGCTCCTCCCCTTTATGGTTGACCACACCCCTTCTCTTTGACCCCCACCCATTCAGCGTCTCCTGCAGCCCCCCTGTGATTTGAAGTCACCAGCCGCCACTGTTTATATTATGCTTCAGAATAAACAGTGGAACAACTGCTTTACTGTATGTGTGGTTTTGTCTTTTTCCCTAGAGCCTTTTAAATACTTTCTGAAATGGAGGTGGAAGCAAAGTTTTTATTAAAAAGTATATTTAAGAGCTGCCTTTTCACGTCACTTGGTAAAGGCTCTCAGCCATACTTGTCTCCTAACAACTCTGACTAAGGCTGACTGTGCATAGCAGTCAACTGACTCAAATTGATGGATGACTGCATGACTTCTGTTATGTACTGTATAGTTTGCAAAAGTCTAAGGAGACTGTTTAAGACCTACATCTTGTATTTTTAGCCATCATACTCCAAACCATCTTAAAATAGCTCTCCAATGTTGCAATATACAAGGCTAGTAATTTATAGTTCTTCTACAAAAGGTAAAGGAAGTATGGAGCTTTTCAAAATTGTCCAGGATACTCCTTTGTCACTGGAAAGTGTTACTAGTAGGCATCTTCTGGTGACGTCAAAAAAAAAAAAAAAAAAAAAAAAAAGGGCCTGCACAGCCACTTGAATTTTTTCTTTACTATATAGCTACAGAAGTTATATACTTGCCATAATGTTCCATCTGAGTTTTTTCATTTGTCTTCAACCTGTGGGTTTGCATCAAACATTGAATCTGACTCGGCCATATACTACAGCCCTAGGATCTGAAAATCTGAGCTCTTCCCCTATCCATAATGTCCTGCTCTCCCCTCATCCCCTCAGATCAAGTTTGCTGCTCTCAATCATCTATCTAGTGTTTACAATAAAAGGTTTTAAATACATCTCCTTGAATCGTAGAGAAACAGAGCACTTCAGGAACTCAAACAGATAAAGGGATAGCTATATCAATATCCATCAGGTCTTAAAAATTTGGAAGGGGGATGGAGGGAGAGATGGCTGAAGACAAATGAAAAACCAACAACTTGGATGGAATGTTATGGTAAGTACATAACCTCTTTATCTGAAGTTGTTTTTCATTTGCTCTTTAACCTGTGGAACAGAGTCCCCAGCTACAGAATTCTTGGGAGGTCCTCATGGAAGAATATTCTGCAGCACAGCAGAACCAAAGGAGGCCCTGTTTCTGGAAATAATGTCCAATTTGTAATGAGATATAAAGGTATGCAAATAAGACCAACAGATGCAGAGAAGATATCAACAATAGGAACTAAAGACCAAAAAGGCAGCGGAAGTGGACACAGACCTGGCAGAATGAGCCTTGATCGGTACAGATAAGGCTATTCCTTTAATTTAATAAACAAGTGAAATGCAGCTTGTAAGCCAATTAGCCACAGTCACTTTGGAAATTGGTTTCCCCAAATAAGCTTTCGAGAAGGATACAAAGAGCTAGTCAGATCTCCTGAAATGTTTAGTTTTGTTCAAATAAAACTAGAATTGTGTATGTACATCTAGCATATGGAGTATGTATCCCCCTTTGTTTTGAAAACTGGTGAAGAAAACTGGGAGATTGATGACCCGACTGATGTTAGCCTCATTTGCAACCTTGGGCAGGAAAGAAGGAATGGTATGCTAAGTTACTCTGTCCTCATGGAAGACCAAATAAGGTGGCTTGACAGATAAAGCTTGTAGGATTGTAGCTTGTAAAGCTTCTTTTTGCTGAAGTAATGATTACTAAGAAGGGAGTCCTCCATGACAAGAACTTAAAATCAACTTTAGCTGCTAGCTCAAAAGAAGGCGCAACCACTGCTTGCAAAACCATAGTGAGGTCCCAATGCGGAGTGGGATCCTTGATCCTCTTCTTCTTTCGGCTGTTCCCGTTAGGAGTCGCCACAGAGGATCATCTGTTATCATTTCTTCCTGTCCTCTGTATCCAGCTCTGTCAAATCAGCCACCAGCATGTCCTCTTTCCCCACATCCATAAACTTTATCTTAGGCCTTCCTCTTTTCCTCTTACCTGGCAGCTCCATCCTTAGCATCCTTTTTCCAATAGACTCAGCACCCCTCCTCAGCAAATGTCCAAACCAATGCAATCTCACCTCTCTGGCTTTGTCTCCAAACTGTCCAACCTGAACTGACCCTCTAACATACGGATTCCTAATCCTGTCCATCCTCGTCACACCCAATGCAAATCTTAACATCTTTAACTCTGCCACCTGCAGCTTTGACTCCTGCCTTTTTGTCAACGCCACCGTCTCTAACCCATATAACATAGCTGGTGTCATTACCCTCTTGCAGACCTTCCCTTTCACTCTTACTGGTACCAGTCTGTCACAAATCACTCCTGACACTCTTCTCCACCCACTTCACCCTGCCTGTACACTCTTCACCTCACCTCTCTTCCACATACAATTACTCTGAAACTGTTGATCCCAAATATTTAAACTCATCCACCTTCACCAACTCTACTCCTTTCATCCTTAGCATTCCTCTATCCACCCTCTCATTCAAACAAGCATATATTGTCTTAGCCTTGCTGACCTTAATTCCTCTCCTCTCTAGACCATATATCCACCTCTCCAGGGTCTCCTCAATCTGTTCTCTACTATCACTACAGATCACAATGTCATCTGCAAACATCATAGTCCATGTGGACTCCTGTCTGATCTCGTATGTCAACCTGTGCATCACCACTGCAAATTAGAAAGGGCTCAGATGTAATCCCAACTCCATCTTAAATGCATCCGTCACTCCTACAGCAAACCTCACCACCGTCACACTACCCTCGTACATATTCTGTTCCACTCTTACATACTTTTCTGCCACTCCACACTTCCTCATACAATACCACAACTCCTCTCTAGGCATCATGTCATATGCTTTCTCTACGTCCACAAAGACACAATGCATCTCCTTCTGACCTTCTCTATACTTCTCCATCAACACTCTCGGGGCAAACATCGCACCTCTATTGCTCTTTCCCTGTATGAAACCATACTGCTGCTCACTAATCACCTCCCTTCTTAACCTAGCTTCCACTACTCTTTCCTATAGCTTCATGCTGTGACTGATCAATTTTATCCCTCTGTAGTTACTACAGTTCTGCACATCACCCTTGTTCTTAAAAACTGGTACCAAGACACCTCCACTTTCATTAAACAATCTGGTTAAAAACTCCACTGCCATCTCTCCTAAACACCTCCATCCTTCCATGGGTATGTAATCTGGACCAGCAGCTGTTCCATTCTTCATCCTCTTCATAGCTGTCCCAACTTTGTCCTTGCTAATCTGTTGCACTTCCTGATTCACTATCCCCACATCATCCAACCTCCCTCTCTCTTATTCTTTTCATTCATCAGCCCCTCAAAGTACTCATTTCATCTGTTCATCAGACTCTTCTCACTTGTGAGTACGTTTCCATCATTATCCTTTATCACCCTTACCTGCTGCACAACTTTCCCAGCTCAGTCCCTCTGTGTAGCCAATTGGTACAGGTCCTTTTCTCCTTCCTCAGTGTCCAGCCTTTCATACAAATCTCCACACTCCTTATCCTTAGCCTTCACCACCTCTCTCTTAACCATAGGTGGGTGAAAAAGAAAAGTGCCTTAAGAAAGGTCTTACACAACTTCGATGAGACCAAAGGTGATGAATTTTCCCCAATGTGAAAATTAGAAGGGGCGGCCAATTGCACTTTCCCAGTAGAAAAACTAGCTCCGTTATGAAAAGCAGATGCTAGAAAGTCTAAAACAGCAGGAATGGGAGCAGTAAAGGAATCCAGCTGATTTTGGTGAGCCCAAATGGTACACCGCTTCTACCTGCTGTTATATACTTTCGTGGTGGAAACTTTATGCACTGCAACCAACATTTTTCTAACTGGGGAACACAGGCTGGGGTTTCCAGCCATCATTGGAATTGCAGCAACCAAGCGGTCAATTTCAGGCTTGATAGATCTGGGTGTTAAGTGCCCCGAAGGATGGGACAGAAGGTCCGGAATTGGATCCAGAGTGCATGGTGGATAAATCAGGTGAGACCAAAGGAAGGGAAACCAAACTTGCCGAGGCTAAAAGGGAGCAATGAGGATTACTTTGCACTTCAACCTCTGAGCTTTCTAGAGGAAGAGGAGGGTTAGCATAAGCAGACGAGTAGCCAAACATGGACCAGAGCATCTCTTGGGGACTGTCCCTGAGGAGGGATCAGGGCAAAAAAACTCATTGCATTTGGTGTTGGACGGAGACGCAAAGAGATTGCAGCGAGGATGACTCCATTCCTGGAAGATCACATTTGCCACTGAAGGATTCAGAGACCACTTGTGAGGTAGCAGAATGGTCCTGCTGAGCCTGTCTGCTAGAATGTTGGACTTTCCCAGAATGTGCATTGCCACTACAAATCGGTTGGAAAAAACATCGCCCATTGCCACAACCTTCTGGCCTTTTGATATAAGGGGTAAGACTTGGTTCCTCCCTGCTTGTTGATGTACCAAACAACTAACATGTCTGTCTGAATTGCAATGGTCCCTGTGGGAAGGCAAGTTTGAAGAGCTTGCAACGCTAAGAGCGCTGCTCTCATCTCCAGGACGTTTATATGCAAAAATTGGCCTCTAATGGGGACCACGTGCCTTGGACTGTTTGACCCAGGCAATGCCCCCCAACCCAAGCTGAAAAACATCTGTAGTCAATGTGGCCTTCAGGGGAGGAAGGATAAAGAGACATCCTTGTTCGGGAACCTGCAATTGAAGCCACCAGAGAAGAGATTCCTTGCATACTTGAGATAGTCTGACTGGATGATTTAGAGGATAGCACAGCAGCGACCATTGGACTGCTAGTCTTCACTGAAGTATTCTTATATGGAGATAAGCTGAGGCCAGTGCTCTTAGAACAAGACATGCTGGAGGCGAAGGGATGTCTAGAATTTGTTTGACATGGAGTTTGAGAATGGAGACCCTGTCTGGAGGGAGAAGAGATAAGCAATGTGTTGTGTCCAGATGGGCTCCGATGAAATCTATCACCAGAAACGGATGGAGATGGAAATACAAGGTTGAGGCTAGTTGAAAGAGGTAGTCTCTGGCCTGGAGTAGATGCCTGGTGGAAGCAGTGAGGAGCCAATAGTCCAAATAGGGAAACACACAGAATCCTTGCAGTCTCAGGTGGGCTGCCACTACTGACATGCACTTGGTGAACAGCCTTGAGGTTGTGTTGAGACCAAAGGGGAGTACTCTGAACTGGTAATGATTGGCTCCCAGCCAGAAGAGGAGAAACCTTCTTGATCACCTGTTCATTCTGATGCGATAGTACGCATCCTCAAGTTCTACACAGCACATCCATTCATCCTTGGGCAGAATGGACTGAATTGTGACCATTTGGAACTCTGAACAGGCAACTGATTTGTTCAGGGTTGTAAAATCCAAAATGGGTTTGAGGTCTCCCATTTTCTTGGGCACTAAAAAGAATCTGGAATAGATGCCTGATCTGAACTGGTCTTGGGGGACATATTCTGGATAACTCTCTTTGTGAGCAGCTTTGAAATTTCTAATGCTGCAGCTTCCCTCTGATTGTGTGAAACAGCGAGGAGCTTCTTGACTGGAGTGGGATTTTGGAAAAAGGGTATGACATAAACTCTGGACTTATTTAACACCCAACGGTCGCTTGTAATGGTTTCACAGGCTGTTGGGTGTAGAGATAAATGTCCTCAGATTGTCTCTTGAGAAGAGCAGTCCGGCAATCCTTCAGTACCGCAACTTGGGCCTGTCCAAGAATGCATCTCGATACCCCTGCTTCATTGGACCCCCTCTGCCATGAGGGCGGCATCTGCCATTAGCACCATTTCCCCCCTGCCCCTGAAGGAAAAAAAAGTCTCCCTGTGATTCCTGAGGAGGACCTTGAGATCTTCGGAAACGCAACTTTTTACCATCATGCTGGTTCCTGGAGAAGGACTGGTGAGGGGTAGCAGAAAGTACAGCTGTGTACATTTACCATAAATGTAGATGTTTGAGTGTATTCACTACTGCAGTCATCACATTTGGGTTATCTGCTTGCAGTAGCCCTCACTTGGCCTGATTAACAAAGTTTTGGGTCCTGCGTCAGCTGCGGTCTCTTCTTCCTTGACATCAGGTCGTCAGGGGTATAAAACATGCAGCCGACGCCATTACATCAGTTTTTCTTGCCCCAGATGTCAGGTGCCCCCCCCAATGGGAAGCAATTAAATATATAAAAATACAAGGTTATACCTCCAACAAAAAAGCAAATACACCAAAAAGCTTTTAAGCATAGTAAAGGAGAGCAGAGGTATAGCCAAAAGAAGTCAAGGGCTGGAGGGAGGGTAACCAGGACTGCAACAGTGAATACACTCGAACACCTACATTTATGATAAGTGTACACAACTGTACTATGTTCTTCGGGTTTCACTACTGCAGTCATCACATTTGGGTAGATTCCCAAAGCTAAGGATGGGAGGAGGAATTTAGATAGCATTAGGACCAGCTATAAGGCCCTGCAAGACTGTAGTGGCAAAGCCAGCTCTGGACCTAGAGAAAATTGGCAAATGGTAATGCTTGGTGAAAGTATGTACAGAACTCCAGGTAACAGCTTCTAGGATGTCCCTGGTAGGGATGCCTCTGAGAAAGGCTATAGAGGGAGATGCAGCCCTGGGTGAGTGGGGTCTGATCCCCTGTGGGATAGGTTTTCCATGGTGCTTATAGCATAAATGAATGCAATGGCCTATCCATTTAGAAATGGTTTGCTCTGAAACAGCCTTACCCTCTGTCCTTGCAGCAAATGCCACCAGCAACTGTTCAGATTTCCTTTGAGGTTTAGTCCTGTTCAAGTAGAATCTAAGTTGTCTGTGCGCATCTAAGGAGTGCAGTATTCATTCCCCTTTGTTCTGTGGATTAGGAAAGAAGGTTGGCAAATGGATGGACTGATTAAGAGCCACACTGGATACCACCTTTGGCATGAAGGAGGGATTGGCTCTGAGGGACACCCTATTTGCATGAAAGATGATGAAAGTCTCCACTGCCATAAGGGCCTGTAATTCAGATACCCTTCTAGCTGAAGTGATTGCTAAAAGGAAAGCTGTTTTCCAGGAAAGAAATTTTAAATCTGCGGAATCAGCTGGCTCGAAAGGAGGGAGAGTGAGTTTCTCCAATACAAAGTTAAGGTCCCAGGCTGGAGTTGGAGCTCTCCTGGGTGGTCTTAAATGTTTGGCCCCTCTGAGGAACTGCTTGAGCAGTGGATGAGAGAAGAGGGGAGGTTCTGTGTTATAATGAGCTGAAATGGCTAAGGTGTGAATTTTGATGGAGGAAAAAGACAGGCCCTTGTGAAGCATCTCAGTTAAGCATTGTAAACTCTGAGGTAAACTGGGCGCTGCTGTGCTCGTCCCTTGAGACTGGTTCCAGGCACAGAATCTTTTCCATTTTTCAGCATAAGATTTTCTAGTACTAGGCCTCCTTGCCTCTAAAATTATATCCATCACTGGTTTACTGAGGGATGGTAAAGGAGAGATTAGGAAATTGGCCAGGCTGCTAGGTTCAGAGTTTGAAGCTGAGGGTGCAGAATCTGGTTCTCCTGCTGAGACAACAGGTTAGGAGTCTGAAGCAGGTGCCATGGGGCCAACAGTGACACACTGTGCAAGAGGGGGTACCAGTGTTGGCATGGCCAGTCTGTTGAAATCAAAATTGTCCTTGGTTTGTCTCGTTTGATCTTTAGTAGCACTTTGGAGAGCAGAGGCAGAGGAGGAAAGGCATAAACTGACAGGTTTCCACTTTCCATGCTTGTTTGTGGGGAGTCGTTGTGCAAAATTTGTCCAATTAATAGTTCTGGGGGGAGGCAAACAGGTCTATATCTGGGCTCCCCCATTTGCTTGTCAACATGTTGAAAATCTTTGGTTCCAGTTTCCACTCGTGTGGGTCCATGAGTTTTCTGCTTAGTCCGTCTGCCAGTGTATTTAGTTTTCCTGGCAGGAATTGAGCTTGTAGATGCACTTGTTAGCTCAAGACTGTGCTCCACAATGCCATGGCTAGTCTGCAGAGGGGGTAAGAATGGGTCCCCCCCCCTGCTTGTTTATGTACCACTTAACAGTGGTGTTGTCTGTCATTACCATTAATTGTCCTGGAAGAATGTGGTCCTTGAAGGCTGGCAGAGCATTCTGTACAGCTAACAGTTCTTTTTGATTGATATGCAGGTGCATTTGACTTGGGTTCCATTTGCCCTGAATGCACCTGCCTGCAGGTGAGCCCCCCATGCATAGTCCGATAAGTTTGTTAGGGTTTGGGTGGCAGGGGGTAGTGTGAATGGTAGTCCCTTGTTTTGGTGGCAGATCTCTGCCCACCAAAGGAACTCTAGGCATAGGCAAGGTATGACAGGAATCATTGCTTCTAGATCCTGAGAATGTTGACACCACAGGCTTTTTAGATACCATTGTACTTTCCTCATATGTGGTCTTGCATATGGAATTAGAAGACTGCAGGAGGCCATGAACCCCACGGTTTGTAGTATTTGCCTTGCAGATAGCAGGGTTTTTGTGGCCACTTGTCTGAAGTAGGTTGTCAAATGAATTTGTTTCTCCGGCGTGAGGAAAGCCATCTGGGAAGTTGTATTCAAGCTTGCTCCCAGGAATATAATTTGTTGACAGGGTACCAGGTGTGATTTCTTCTTGTTTATGGTGTACCCCAGACAAGTTAGTACCCATTGTACAAAGGCCAGATGATTCAAAAGTATGTCTTGGTTTTCTGCCTGAATTAGACAATCGTTCAGGTATGGGTACATTTGAATATTTCTTTGCCTGCAAAATGCAATGACTGGAGCTAGACACTTTGTGAATACCCTGGGGGCAGAAGATAAGCCAAAGGGCAGTGCAGAGAACTTATAGTGCATGTAGCCTGCTTTAAAGCGTAGGTATCTTCTGCAAGATTCCCTCCCCGACTGGGATGTGCAGGTTTGCTTCCTTTAAATCTAGTGTTGCCAACCAGGCATCTTAGCCTAGCATAGGGAGTAAATGGTGAATAGTCAGCATCTTGAATTTTGGAATCACCAAAAATGTGTTTAAAAGGTCCAGGATAGGATGCCATGAATTGTCTTTTCAGGGTACCAGGAAAAGTCTCGAGTAGAAACTTTGCCCCTTTTCCTCTTCTGGTACCAACTGAATAGCTCCCAAGCTTAAGAGAGAAAGTACTTCCTTTTGGGCCTCTGCTCATTGATTTGGGGGGTAGATCTGACCACCCACTTGGTGTTGGTAACGTGTGGAAGTGAAATCTGTATCCCTGGGACACAATATTTAAAACCCATTTGTCCTGGGTAATGAGTTCCCAGTTCTTGGCATGAAGAGCAAATCTTTCTCCCCAAAGGGACAGTCAGTTGAGAAGTGCTTGGAAGTTTTAAAAAGAAGTCATTGAGACAGTTTACCATAGGGGGGAGTTTTATTACTCCCAGATTTGGAAGTGGAGGCCCCCACTGCTTAGTCCTGTGCGTACCCTGGGACTGAAGCCTGGGAGCTCTGCTGGATCTGGGTTTGGACTGAGAAGGTCTGGAAGAGGCAGGAAAGGACCAATTCTTGGAAGGCCAATGCCTACTAAAACCTTGGAGGTTGTACTTGTAAAAAATCTTTAACAGTTTGCATGGATTTAGCTTTTTCCTCCATCTTTTTAAGAGCTTCTTCTGCCTTGTTGCCAAACAGGCGGTCCTGGTTTAAGGGAGCATCCAGTAATTTTGGTTTAACATGATCTGGAAAGGATTGCTCCTTAAGCCAAGCATGCCTTCTAAGTACAGACCCAGTTACAGCAGCCCTGCAAGATGCCTCTAGTGAATCAAAACCACATTGCAAAGTATGCTTTCCAACCTGTTCAGCTGAATGCAGAAAATCCTGTAAATCCTTATTTTCAGCACAATCAGGAATCAACATCATTTTCTGTTTAAGCAATCCAATAATATGCTGCTGATACTTTAACATATGAAACTGGCAGTTTAAGGCCCTAACGGCCAAAATTGCAGAAGTGTATACCTTCTTGCCCCATCTATCCAGCGCCCTGGACTCTCTTATCAGAGGGGGTAGGATTTTTGGCAGTAGTAGCTTTAATGCCCTTGGGTCCCTGTTAAATGATATCAGGATCCGCAGTAGGATTTTTAAAAAGGAACTTGTGAGAGTCAGGGACCCTGTAATATCTATCCGGTTTTCTGGGAGCAGGAGGTAAAGACTCGGGGGCCAAGCTAGATTCCGAAAAGGCATCATCAACAATGTCTAGTACAGAAGGTATGGCTAAAGGACTGTGCTGGGGCAAGAGTAAGAAATCCCTAAGCCTCTTTTTAGAATCAGAGAAACCCTGACTTTCCCAATGAAAATGCTCCCTGATAGTATGCAAGGTTTCACCAAAAGAGAAATCCTCTGCGGTAGTAGCAGAGGGAATAGAGTCCTCAGCATCAGAATCCTCATAGGTAGATGAGGGTAAATCCTGGTCATCCGAGGAAACAGAAAATTCAGAATCCTGGTCAGAAGTATCATAAGCAAACTCAGTCCTAGGTCTCTTGGAGGGGGAAGGTTGGCTTCCCCTAATTAAAGTAATAAGGGCTTCAGCCATTCTTATCATTTGATTTTTAGGCATAGAGGCATGACCATGCGGTCTGGGCGTTTTCTAGGCATGGTTCGAGATTTAGGCCTTGAAGAAGAAGATGGCATCGGTTTCATACGCAAGTCATTAGGCCTGAATACACCCTCAGAGGCCGGTGCCTGCACAGCGGCTCCAGACCCATCCAAGGTAGAGACATCCGCAGGTTCCACAGTTGAAGCATCTCGCAGCATACCAGACTCCGAATGGGTCTCAGTAGAGGCCTGTGAATCTGAAGTAGTGGGTATCAGGGTCTGCGAAAGCGCCTCAATGAGTACTGGTGAACTGGCGACTGGCTTAGGAGAAGCATCGTCGACAGCTTTGGACCTAAGCGGCCTGTCTCTGTCTTTATCTGTGCGTTTTTTCGGAATGTCAGTAGTCGGATGGCTTACCAAAGACATATCAGGATAATTGAACAGAGCACCAAGATATTTAGAAGTGAAAATATACCAGCAACGGATAGTTTGTGGTTTAAATAAGGCACAAAACTTGACAGCGAGGTACATCATGGTCAGGGGCCAGGCAAGGAACACAGTACAAATGAAAATCTTTATGAGGTATTTGCTCTCTACAAGTAATGCAATTATTTACTTTTACTAACATCGGTTAAGAGCAAGAAAAAAGTTTCCCCGACGGGGTACTTAGCCTTTAGTTGAAGACTTCGGTTCTGAAACTCGAAAATGAAAATTTCAGGAGTCGGCCGACCTGCACTTGCGAAATGCTTCTGCTTCAGGCACCGCAAGGCAAGAAAGACTGATGTAATGGCGTCAGCTACATGTTTTATACCCCTGACATCAAGGAAGAAGAGACAGCAACCGACGCAGGACCCAAGACTTTGTTAATCAGGCCGACTGAGGGATACTGCAAGCAGATAACCCAAATGTGATGACTGCAACGGTGAAACACGAAGAACATCGGATTCCGACAGCAGACAAGGCCTTTCTGTCCTTCTCACTCTGACAGAGTGTGTCTGTAAATACAGGACCAAACAAGAATGATCCATTAAAAGGGGCATTGGTGAATGATGCCTTAAAGGGTTCTGTAAAATCACAAAGCTGCAACAAGGCGTGGTGCCTTACAGAAATGTCTGAACTGGCTGCCTGTGAGGTACCTTCTGCCATATGTGAGATTAGCCTCATGGGCTTACTTGCTACAGAAAGAAAGATGGCCATTCTGGAGGAGATCTTCTGTTCCTCTGCAGACATGGACCCTGGGGTAGAACCAGAGAGCTCCTTGACCGGGTATCTCTGTAGTCTGGTCACATGTGCCAACTAGTTCAGCGCTCATCGTGCAGCGAAGGTCGCTGAAGCATACATCCGTTTACCGAACCAGTCCACCACAGTGGACTCCCTGTTAGGGGGATGGACAGAGGAGCTTTCCTGGGCCAGGTCCTTCTTGGTGGCTGCTGCAACCACCATGGCATCGACTAAAACAACCCTAGTCCAATGGTGCCTCTCAGACGAGGCATTAAGGATTTTGCCCAAAAGTTTTGGTATGGTTTCTACTGTGTCCAGCTCTTTCCATGCCCTGTGGGAGATCAGTAGTGAATACAGTAACAGAGATAAAACAACTGGAACTGGGATCTTTAGAAAAGGGAAGGAGCAAACTGCACAGGAAAAAATGGGAATTGTGGGAACAGTATATGCAGAGCAGGAACGGAGGTTTAAGAGGCAGGATTTGAATAAGCCATATAATGCTTAACTGACAATAACTGGATGGTTTATAACTGATGTATAACATATAATGTTTACAACTACAGTTGTTTCAACGGTGTCTGTGATGTAAACTGTTTGCAACTAAAGTGATATAATTTTGTATGTTTTCCATTTATATAAATGCAAAATTGCTTTAGTCATATGTGTAAATTTAATAAAGATGTTTCAACATAGGTAAAAAAAAGGGGGGGGGTCCATGGGGGGGCAGACCACCTACTCTACTGGCGCATGATTTCCATGATGTCTCCAAATGTGGGGATCCTGAGGACCATTCCCATTCATCCAAATTAGTGTCCTCAGTGAGGGATTCGGGGGAGGGGGTGGTGGTGAATCAAAGTGCATGTATGCTTGTGATGGACTTCTTTGGTGGGGTGCTCTGGGGAGGTATCGGAAGACTCAGGGCGTTCCAAATGGGAAGTGACCTGGAAGCTCTTCTGGGCAGGCTGTCTGGGAGGTGACAAAGGATTACTCAGGCACAAACTCAACGAAGAAGGGAACGAGCTCTGAAGAGGGGGAGTCGAGGCTCTTATAGGCACAGAGAGGACCCTCTCCACCACTTCAAATGCCGAGGGCAAATGGGGATCTGAGGGCACATCCGCCAGAGCTGAAGCTATCTGAAGAGAAGCCCTGCGGGCCCCTGCCACTCCCGGATCAGAGAGGGGAGTTGGAGTTGAACCATCAAGCACTGAGGCTCTGAAGGGGGAGAGACAGCTCCAAAAACTTTGGTGCTGACATCAAACCCTTGGCCCTAATGCCCACACTACAGCTTCGAGAGTCACCCCAATCCGAGGCAGTCAGATACGTACCTCTCAGGGCTACCAGTGGAGTTGAAGTAACAGTACCTGTAGGCTCCGTCTCAACTCCTGGGATCCTCGGACCAGACAACTCTGAAGCCCGGGGCTGGATTGGAGTAGGAGAGATGGGAGCAAAAGAAGGCTGATGGCTCACGGATCGAGTGGGGTACAGGGCAGGCAAACCCCCATTTGAATTTGTGCCTGGAGAAACCTCATCAGCATGCTGTCAACCTCAGCTTCAGACAGCTTTGAGAGGACCTGATGGAAGATTCCACAGAAGGCGGCCTAGAGACTGGCCTGGGAGACTGCAATAAGGGCGATTTGGGCCTTGAGGTAACCAGCACCGGGGAGAACCTTGGAGACTGGAGCCAAGCAGAGTCCTCACAGACAATCGGACCAGAGTCCTTTGGATCCAATGCTTGGCAGTTTTTTGAGGTGGTTCACTGGACAAAGAAGAACTTCTGCCTGGGGACCGTTTCTTCTCCTTATGCTTCTTGGAGGGGGGGGTCAAGCCCCTGAAGTAGATGGAGACACAGAAGAGGAAAAAGCAACAGCTGGTAAAAGGCCCTTCAAAATAAGCTTATTCTTCCTATAAATAAGAGTGTGCTGGTTAAAGCCAGTGCACATGGCACAGGAGGAATCCAAATTAGTGGGCCCTAAACACACTACACACTCCATGTGGGCATCCGAATAAGGAACTTTGTGCCCACACATAGCATACTTTTTGAAGCCAGGTGTTTTTTTCTGCCATAATAAAAACTAAATAGAATACAGGAAAAAACAATGAATAGAATTTTTTTTTTTTTACTGTTATGTATATAAAAGAAGGAATGGAATGGAGGTTAGGAAGCAAAAGGCTACCAAAAATGAAAATAAACTGACCAAAGCAGTTTTTCAAAGGATACAAGAGGGTAGGGGATCAGAAAGGGAGAGGCAGGCAGGCATTAAATGGCCAACAGGTGAGATTTATACAATAGTAAGCCAGGTCTGAATGAAGTAAGTCGCAAAGATATCGCAGAACAGTAGGGACCTGTGACAAAAGTGGGTCTCAACTGTTTGTGGCACCAATAAGAAAAGCTTTTCCATTTAGCTATGCAAGACTTAGTAGTGGTTCTCCTGGCTTCCTACAGTACCTGAACCTCCTCGGAGAAAAGGTGTTTTTGAGGAAATAAAATCCTATCACTGATAGCGTTAAGCTAAGTGAGGAAAGATTTGGGTGGAGAATTCAGTGGTCAGGTACAGTTGCAGAAGTATTTTCTTGTAATTTCCCTTTGTCAGGCGAAACAGCAGAGGAAAACCAATGCTGTCAGCCAAAAGGGGGCCATTCAAAGGAGTCTTTGTGGTTTCTTTTGTGCTTTCAAAAGAATTTTTTGAAGATGAGCTAGTGGAAGGAAGGTATATAAGAACTTCCCTGTCCACTAGGAGAAGGCATCTGTCTTACAGGCTGATGGGCAAGGTTCCCTGTTGCAGAACTGGGGGATCTGATGGTTGGATGGTGATGCAAAAAGGTCTGGCTGAGGTGTGGCCCACTGAAGAGTGATTGCCTAGAAAACCTGTCTGTTTAGGCTCCATCCACGGGGGTACTCGAAAATCAGCTTAGGGAGTCTACCAGCACATTGTTCTGTGAGGGACTACATGTGGCTATGGAGGTGATGTCCATCTGAGTGGCTAAATTCCATGTCTCTTGTGATAGCCTGCACAACTGTCAAGACCTGGTGCCTCCCTGTTTATGTACCACATGACTATGGTGTTCTCAGTGTACACCAGGAGTGGTCTGGGTTTCCATGGTTGGGAGAAGGTCTGCAATGCTTGCCAAAAACTGTGGTTGCCATCTGCCCTGTACTCTATGTGATCCTGCCCATGTCGCCCTCCTTTCGTCCAAGGCATCTGTGCGAACTTCTTGAAGAGGAGGAGGGGGTGGTGTGAAGGAAGTCCTGGGCTGAGAGTGATCTGTTCTCCCCACCAAAGTAGCTCCTTTTGGGAATAAGTAAGGACGGGGATCATGGTATCAAGGGGTAGGAGTGTTTTCACCACACAGATTTTAGACACCACTGGATTTTCTACATGAGACGTCTGGTCAGAGGAACCACAAGAATGGTAGCCACAGTAAAACCCAAAGTTCTAAACATTTCCATTGCTGTGCAGTGAGTTGCAGAGGGGAGAGCTAGGAAGAAATCAGATAGACTGAACTTTCTCCTGTTTTTTTTTTTTTTTTTTTTTTTTTTTTTTTTGTGTAGTGTCTGCACCCGAGGAAAACCAGGTCCTGTGTAGGAACCATGTGGGATTTTTTTTGTAACAGACTGTGAAACCCAGACTTGATGGGTATTGGAGTGAAAGCTAGATCCTGAAGGAGGACACATGGAAAAAGAGCTTGGAGCAACAGGTCATCCCTTGGGGCTGTGGAAAGACCAAAAGGCAGAGAAGTAAATTGAAAATGTGAGCAGAGAAAAACTTTTGGAATTTCCTGCAAGAAGGACAAATAGGTATGTGCAAAAAGGCATCCTTGAGATCTAGGGACACTAGAAAGGCCTTGGGGAGAATGAAAGGCAAGACAACATTTTGAAAGTTTGTTCTTTCAATGAAACATTTAGAAGAGAAAGGTCTAGGATGGGTCTCCTAGGTCCTTTTTTCTTGGCAACAGAAAGATTCTGGAGTAGAATCCTTTTCCTATGAAGTTTTATGGGACTTGTTTAATGGTACCTTGATTCAGGAGGTCCTAAATTATGGGAATGAGTAGAAATAGCTGGTCAAGAGAAGGATGTGGAATGCCTTTCAGAGGAGGAATATTTTCCCAGGACATGGCATAACCATCTTTGATAATGGACAGGATCTATTTTTCTGTGGCAACAGTTTTCCATTGGGCCAGGGAGAATGACATTCTTTTGGAAAGAGGAGTTTGGGGGGGGAGGGGCTGAGGGTAAGGGAGGGGTACTGCGAAAGTAGTCACAGATTTTTATTTCCAAAGGGAGGTCTCCCAGATGAAGGTTCCCTATGAGATTTATCAGAGTACCTTTTCCCTAGGGTTTTTTCCCGGTTTCCGAATTTCCCTAAGGTCTCTTTGGAGGAATGATGTAGATTCATCTGCGTAGTCCCTGTGGTATCCAAGAAATGAGAGAATATGCCTGCAGTCTTTCACTGTCTTACATTGGTCTTGGAAAGTTTTGAACAGAATGGCAGCCTGAGGACCAAGCAACATATCTTTATCCAAGGGGAGGGGCTCCATGTATTTTGACTTGAAATTTTCTGTAACAGGCTGGCTAAGAACTACGAACAATAGACCTAGCAGCTGCTGCCCTACAGGATGTATCCACAGCACCATAACAGCACTTAATGCATGCTGTGTCTGGCTATTTGAACTGCTTGAGAAAGTAGATTCTGAATTTGTGCTTTGATTTTGCAGTTGGAGGGTCTAGCATACCTTAATTCAAGGACTGAAGTGCAGAAATCAAATATTTAGTCAATTGAGTATGGTAGATAATTGACCTAAAATCAAATGTAGAAGTGATGCATACCTTCTTTTCCCACCCATCCGTAGCCCTAGTATCCTTGTCTGTCAGGAGCACATTGGCACTGGGCAGAAGGTTAGAGGGCTTACCTGAAAAAGAGAGAGAGAGACTGTACACGGGTCTGCCACAGAATTGTTGTACAAGTATTTTAGGTCATCAGGCATTCTGTAAAACCTTCTGGTCTTTTAGCAGCTGGTGGTTGAGAATCAGGAGCAGTAGAGGTGAACTGAAAGACATCCTGGAAAGCCTCAAGGACAGGAGGGTCTGGAGAAGGGGCAGGGGTACCAACCTGTAAGAGGTTGTAATACCTTTTCTGAACATCAGAGATCGGAATGGATTGCCATTCCAAAGTGTTTCATTGTGTTCTGGACAGTCTTACCAAAGGAGGCTTCCCCAGTAGAGGAATCTGGTGATAGGGAGTCCTCTTCATTGGAAGAGATCTGTCTTGGAGACTGCAGTTGAGAGGAACAGTCTAGAGAATGGTAAGAACAGTAGTTGTGTTCTTCAGAAGATGAGGAAACTAGGGAAGATTTTTAAGGAGTAAACTGTGGTTGTGGAGACCCAAAGGAGGGGGTTTCAAAGACATAATACCTTTGAACAATCACACCTTTTTCATAGCAGCTAAGGAGAAGGCCACATGTCATCTTCTGCTTTTTCTTTTTAGGTTGCATGACATCCACCTGGATGAGACATAGAGGTGCAGATCTCCGTTTGACTTCTATTAGACAGCCTGGGGCTTGGGATCTCTTTCCTAATAAAACCTGAAGGATGCTATGAGGATCCTCACAAATGATGAGTCATAGTTCTTTGGACACATCAGCAGTCTGCAAGGCCTCAGAAGCCATGCCGGCCTCTGACAGTCTCAGTAGCGAGTAACTGAGAGGTAACCTGGTATATTCGGGTCCTGGAACTTCAGTGGGTAGGTTGGAGATCTGAAAATTTGGACTGCAGATCCATTAGCGGCTTCTTTAGCTTTTTCTTTGGCTACAGAGGAATGTCTTTGGTTGTGGAGTCCGTCATCTTGGACTGGGCCAAGTGTTTAAGATGCTGGGTCTCTAAAAAAGGTGTCAACAGTGGAAAGCCTCAATTTAAGGAATGGGAACAAATGACTGTGATCATTTTCTGAGCCTAGGCAAAAAAGACACTTGGTGTGCAAGTCTACACATTTACCCCTCCTAGTTGACATCTAATGACTTTTAACAAAGTGGTTTAAGTAAAAAGGAAGGTCCCCCAATGGAGCACTTATTTTGATAAAAGAAGCAACGGTTCCAAAGATCAAATGGTGATCAGTCTGATGGATGCATGACCTGTTTTCGAGCTGTCTGAGGATTCATGCTCATATGTCCATCTTTAAACCTAAACACATAACAGCTGAGGTCATGTGTTGGACTTATGACCTTGGGAAGGTTAAACTTTGGTACCCTAGCCAGACATCAGCAGTGGCAACCCATATGTCAGGAATACTGCAACAGTGATTTCAGCCAGGATATCAAGAGTGGTAATAGAGCTTGCAGACTAAGCATTTTTAATGTCACTTTGTTCATGATGAACATATCAACAAGCTGTCTTCAGGGTCCTTACTTTCTTGTACTGGGAAGATCTTACAGTAGAAACCAATGGCCTTTTGTGGTATTGCCTCCAGAAAGAACTGTGCAAGATTTATTTTTGTGCTGGGAGCATTCTCTCAAATTCTAGGTCAGACAGAACTGCAGACTGTATATCTAGGATACAATCGGCTATGAGCAGCACCACATCTAGCTCACCTCAATGTCTCACATTTTTTAGTAAAAAAAAAAGTAGACAATCTCCAATTCTGGTACGGATCTAAAGGCTGTTTTGGGGTATGGCTAAGATTCAGGGGTAAGAGGAGAACAAACAGTCACAGATGTTCCCTGAGTGCGTCATGGCCTGGATGGTTCTACAAGGCTTCTCCTTCCGATTTCCTTGTCACTTTTTCTTTTGAAACCTTTCTTCCACTTGCCCGTTTCTCTTACTCTGGCAACAATAAAAAAACACTACTGTTTTGAAAGGTGGCTCTTGATATGGTTGGGTAATGGTGAGTGGAATAGCTGTTTAATTGACTCCACTATCATTCTCCTTTTCTCCAGTTTTCCAAATACCTCTTAAGAGGGGCACATGAACAGCAATTCCTCGTCTAGTAGTACACTGAGGAGCTATGATGCCATCTCATCTTCTGGCAGAAGCTGTATGCTCTGCCATACATGCCTCCTAACCATTAGCTCCATAGCATCAGCCCTGCATGCTGCATCTGCAACATCATTACCATATTTAAAGGCAAGACTAGCCATCTGCATAGTGCTCTGGGTAGGTTTTACTAGTTTTGCATTCTGGATGGCATCAGAAATCATAACATACCTATCAACTGGCTAAGCGACAGAACCCACAGGGTCAGAGTTGCTGGAGCCATGTCAGACTCAAAGCCTGTCACAAGTGGTGTCCCACAGGGCTCAGTCCTGGGTCCACTCTTGTTTGGCATCTACTTTTCTGAAGTACAAGCAAACACAGGAGGGTTATGGCTGACAAAGTTTGCAGATGACTGCAAACTGGGCGCCATAGTCGAAAACACATCTGACACAGATATCCTCCAGAAGGGCCTCACAGAAGCGGATAACTGGTGCCAGAGCCATGGCCTGAAGTTAAACGCCAAAAAATGCATAGTCATACCCTTCGGGAAAAACAAGGTTACCCCTAGCTACCATATAGGTGACAATCCACTGAGCACAGAAAAAGTCATCAGGGATCTGGGGACCCAAGTTGACAGTAGTCTTCGTTTGACACTCATGTTGCTAAAGTAGTTAGGAAAACCTTCTATATCGCCCACCTGATCATGAAGGGATTCACATCTAGATCAAGGGAGGTCATCGTCCCCTGTACTCATCACTCATTAGACCTATGATTGAGTACAATGCCCGTTCGAATGTATCTGACCAGACACCTGATGCAGCTTGAAAGGCCCCAAAAGTTCCTCACCAAAAGGATAAAGGGTCTCAAAAATATGTCTTATGCTGCCCGACTGAAAGAACTCCAGCTTTATTCAGTCTCATACCGCTTGCTCAGAGGTGACCTGTGCCTGACATATAAGGCCATGTCAAACCCAGATTTGATGAATATGCTTCACCTCAAAAATCTAGATCCTCAGAACCACAAGGGCGGGAGACTTAAACCTTGACACGGTTATAAATAGAACGTGCTGGAGGGACAGATTCATCACCCAGAGACTCCCTATGCTGTGGAACAAAATCCCGGTACATGTGAGGCAGAGCACCTCGCTGGCCTTGTTCAAGAGGAATCTTGACCAATGGATGGGAGATCGCAGATATACCCCAGGGATTACTTCAGTGTCACTGCTTGACAGAGGCACAGAAAAATGATAGGCATAGTTTTTATTCAAACTAAAGGGGTGGCGAAAGCCACATAACTATGGGCTAGGCTTATAAATGCCCTTGGGCAGATAGCCTAGTATGAACCTATGAACCTATGAACTGCCAAAGGACTTTCCCTTGACAGACCCAGTCTTTCCAGTCATTGGGAAAATACTTTCAGCTGTAACCAACTACTAAAACCCCTTAGCAGCATCCAAGGACACCATTACTGGTTCTGCCACTGGACTCTTATACAAATATGTATGAAAATATTGCAGCCTTGAAAAATGGTTAATGGATGCTGGGTTGTAAATATCCTCAAAAGTTTCAAGACCTAGAGAAAGCGGGGAGTCAGCTGATCAATCAAATGCATGCAATTCAATTGAAAGTGTGGTAGAGAAACTATATCAAAACAACCTTTACCGATAGTGGAGTCTTCTTTTCCTCCCCACTGTTGTGCAATCCTGGAGTAGCTATACATAAATTTTTTTTTGGGGGGGGGGTTGGCCTCCCTGGAAATAAGAATTCTCTCAGAGGTAAGGCGAAAGTTGTTTTGGTATACATTTTTCACTGAACTGACTCTTCTTGGAAGTACAGTCAACAGATCCACATGCTTCCAGAATGTGCTAGTGGGATTAGGGCCTCGAAAAACACAAGATTAATTTATCTTTTTTTTCTGGACGTCCGAGATCTCTCTAGTATCCCATATGAAATGGGTCCTTATTAAGGACAGCGTCCCTGGTAGAAACCCAGAAGACATGGTGTCATCATCTGTGCTACACTTTAAAGGGAAGGGAACAATCTGTAAATGCTCTTCCTCTTCTTCAGAATCCAAGGGATCCACTTCCCTCAGGATAGATTTGTATCTTCCTATTCTGAGGTGCTGCCAAAGGTGGTTGACTAATTTGCATTGGTCTGCAGGTTTTGAGGGAAAGAGGAAAGACCCAGGCCAAGGTCTTCTGGTTCTAAAACAGAACTTTGGTGGTAAACTTATTATGGTGCACTTGCCTTGCTCATGGCTAACAGCAACAAGAGAAGTAAAATGAGTAGCATCCCCTCCATGGGAGTAGCCACGGTCTCAGATGCCAGGACTCATGACCGAGACCAGTGCCTCAACAATATGATTTTGGACATTCCTGCAAAAACATGACGGAATATCTCCTTCCAGCTGTGGGACCATAAAACAGGTGGAGTCAGAAACCTGAGAACAGGCTCTCAACCTGACCACAGTTAATGTAGTTTCACCCAGAGAAGACATGTTAGTGACTGAAGCCATCACCAACTCCAGAGAGGCAGTACCAGGGGCCTCAGAAGTAATAGGCGCTATAGCTGGGGGCTACTTAAGCAACTCTTGAGAAGCTGATGTCCTTGGACTTATCAGGATTAGCGGGGGTGCGTGCTTCATCCCTCGCCCCCACTTAATCTTACTGTGATAATGAGTTGTCTTTTTTTTTTAAAGGAAGGACACCCAAACAATAGAAGTGCTAGCAAATATCTGGAAGAACTGCCTGGCAGGCTAAGGGCTCCTATTTCTGCTTGCTGAGGTAGGCATAGAAAATCTGCTGCCTTCTTCTCATGGTTTTCTTGCTAAACCTGACACAGAAAATAAAAAGTCCCAGGCAAAAAAAATAAATAAATAAATGTGCAGAGACTGAAAGTTTTTTATAGAAAGTCTAGTATTTATACAAGCACATATTCTATCTTTAGTAGGCCATCAGTGGTATGTCTGCCCCAATGTCCATAACTGATGGACTAAACACATCAGCAATTTACTTAAAAGGTTAATAAAACAGAAAAAGGGAAGAAAACCCACAGAGAGTACTTAAATGTCTGCTATGCACTGTCATGAGCTAAACAGATGAACAGACCTACATCTTCATACACTGCAAAGAAATGGCTCTGTATTGTCACAAGAAAGAACTAAAAATGGAGCATGATGACGTTTCACCCTTTAAGCAGAGAATGTGGTGATATCCATACAGACAATGGGACAGGTCAGCTGTGGAGAAAGGTGTAAAGCACTGGAAGTTAGAAACAGGTAGACATGGATTCAGGAGTATCTGATGTCTCCACCAAGTGATTTCTCTTTTCACAAATCCCAGAACTGGAATTTGATAACATACTGGATGTTGATACTTGGACCAAAGAGATTTCTCATTTGGAGTCTTGCAAGAACTATCGTTAAAATCATAGATGCCATGAGACCCAGAATCCTGAGTGTGAGTGGAAAACTCCTGGAATAGATCAAAATATAGATCTATTTTCTCCTGTGGAAGAAACACTCTTTGCACTGAGGTGTCTTATCAGAAACACCAGAAGCACAATCCTGTGTGATGGAGTAAAAAAGAAGTGTGTAAGAAATCTCTCACCCATATGAGAAATTCCAGACATTTTGAAAAAGACTCTGGAAATTTAAGCTAGTCATCTAAATATGTAAAAATGTGGATACCCTGTAGTCAGCAGTGGGCAATGAGAGGAACAAGACACCTTGTGAACACTCTTGGAGAACTGGGTAGCCCAAAGTGTGAGGCAAATAACAGATTTCATTTCCATGAGTTTTGAAATTTGTATTTGCGCCTCTGCCCTTTGATTGTGTGGCAGGGTTTGGCATGCCTCTCATTTTTGGAAGAGTGTGAAAATGAAATCTGTAGCCTCGGTTTATAATGTCCAGGATCCATTTGTCTGTTGTGCTAATATGCCAATTTCTTGTAAATAGTGCCAGCTTTCCTCCCAGGGGAGCTGCCAGCTGGGAGATGCTGGGCTGAAAAAGAAGGAAGTCATTGGGTTTGCTTTCTGTATTGTTGTGCACTGTCTTCGCCACCTCTTGGGGCTGGAGTTTGCCATTGTCTGCCTCTATATGATCCTTGAAACTGTCCTCTGCCCCTTGTGCGCCTGTATCTACCTCTTTGGGGCTTGTCAGTAGCTGGAAAGGACCAGTTTTTTGATGGCCAATTTCTGCTAAAACGTGGTGGCTGTACCTGTAGAAAGGCCTTGACAGTTTGCATAGATTTAGCTTTTTCTTCTATTTTTCGTAGTATCTCCTTAGCATTAGTGCCAAATAACACATCCTTTTGTAAGGGAGCATCTAGTAGTTTAGCTTTAACATGATCAGGCAAGCTTTGTTCCCTAAGCCAGGCATGTCTACAAATAACTGATCCTGTAATAGCAGCTCTACTTGAGGCCTCTAAGGCATCATAGCCACATTGCAAGGTGTGTTTACCCACTTGTTCTGCACTATGCATCATATCCTGCAATTCCTTCAAATCTGGTTGTTCAGGCTGAGACATTTTGTTTCTTAATTGTGATAGCAGAAAAGTACAGTTTTGTACCTACCATAAATGTAGATGTTCGAAGATCCACATTGCTGCAGTCATAACCTGTGGGTAGTCCGCTGTCCTCGGTCGGCCCGAATACCAAAGTGTTAGGCTGGCGTCGGTCATGGTCGCTCAGATCTGACGTCAGTACGCCGTGGTACTAAAGCGCATGACCGACGTCATATCCTCAGTCTTTCTTGCCCCAGATGTCAGAAGGCCCTAAAAAGAAAGGCCATAGCCAAAAAACAGAAAAACATCCAACCACCCATGTACAAACAATATTTACAACCCAAACCACACAACCACCCCAAACTACAGTGGGGAAGGAGGGAGGGTAAATTGGACTGCAGCAATGTGGATCTTCGAACATCTACATTTATGGTAGGTACAAAACTGTACTATGTTCTTCATCTCACATTGCTGCAGTCATAACCTGTGGGTAGAATCCCAAAGCAAAGGTAAAGGGAGTTTGGCAAAATCATAAAGCATTGGGAGCTGCTAACATGCCCTGCAAAACTGCAGTGGCAAACCCAGCCCTAGATTTGGAATAAAGAGGGAGATGGTAATGTTTAGAAAAAGTGTGCACTGAACTCCAAGTAGCTGCCTCCAAAATATCTTTAGTAGCTACACCCCTTAAAAAAGCAGTAGAAGTGGCAGTAGCCCTAGTGGAATGAGGTCTGATTCCAGCCGGAATCTCCTTACCATGATGAGAATAACAAAAAGAAATACAATGGCCAATCCACTTAGAAATAGTTTGTTTAGAAACAGGTTTCCCCTGAGAGCCCAAAGCAAAAGAAACAAACAACTGTTGAGACTGTCTGAACCCTTTAGTTCTACTCAAATAATAACGCAACTGCCTGTGAATATCCAAAGAGTGCAAAATTTTTTCCCCTTTATTTTGGGGATCAGCATAAAAAGTAGGCAAATGAATAGATTGGTTCAAGGCCACATTTGAAACAACTTTAGGCATAAAAGTAGGGTTAGTACGTAGGGATACCCTATCCTTATGAAAAATCAGGAAGGGTTCAACTGCCATTAGAGCCTGTAATTCAGATACCCTTCTAGCAGACGTAATGGCCAACAAAAAAGCAGTCTTCCAAGACAAAAACTTCAACTCAGATGTAGCTGCAGGTTCAAAAGGAGGTAAAGTGAGTTTTTCCAACACAAAATTGAGATCCCAGGAAGGAGTAGGAGCTCTACGTGGGGGTCTTATGTTCTTTGCCCCTCTAAGAAATTGCTTAAACAATGGACAAGAGAATAATGGTGGGTCACAATCATAGTGAGCAGAAATGGCTGCAGCATGAACTTTCACAGAGGAGAAAGACAAACCTTTGTCTAGTAATTCTGTAAGATACTGAAGTGAAACATTCAAATTAGGAACTGAAACATCAAAACTCTTTGCTTTGCTCCAAAGAAAAAATCTCCTCCATTTATCAGCATAAACTTTCCTTGTACTAGGCAGTCTGGCCTCCAAAATAACATTCAAAACTTGTTGAGGAAGCTGCGACCCTCCAGGGTCTAGAACAGAATATGCCAGGCTGTCAGATGCAGGGACTGTATCCTGACATTGAGGAAATGACTGCCTGCCTGGGACAAAAGGTGTGGAATTGATGGCAAAGGCCAAGGAGTCTCCCTTACTAAACTCCTCAGCAGAGGGTACCAGTGCTGACGCGGCCAATCTGGTGCTATTAGAATCATGGATGGCTTGTCCTGTCTGACCTTCAAGAGCACCTTGGGAAGGAGAGGCATAGGAGGAAAGGCATAGACGTGAAGATTGTTCCAACTGAATGATAGAGCATCCACTTTCCAAGCTTTTGGATGAAACATCTTTGTGCAAAACTTTGGCAGCTGGAAATTTAGTGGAGAAGCGAACAGATCTATGTCTGGAGTCCCCCAAATCACTGTCAACTGTCGAAATACATGAGGATCCAATTTCCACTCGTGGGGATCCACCATCTGTCTGCTCAAAACATCCGCTAAGGAGTTCTGTGCTCCTGGCAGAAACCTTGCCTGAAGAGTGAGTTGCAAACTGAGAGCAGTCTCCCACAAAATCATAGCTTGCCTGCAAAGAGTGTACGAATGGGTTCCCCCTTGCTTGTTGATGTACCACATGACAGTTGTGTTGTCTGTTTGAATCAACACTTGTCCTGGGTGAAGTAGATCCTTGAAAGCCATCAATGCAAATTGGACTGCTAACATCTCCTTCATGTTGATATGCAAATGTTGAAGTCTGGCAGGCCACGTGTCTTGAACCCATTTTCCATTGAGGTGTGCTCCCCAAGCCTTGTCTGAGGCATCTGTCGTTAAGATCTGACTCGCCTCTGGTCGGGTCACAGAGAGTCCCTTGTTTAGGTGACATTCCTGAGCCCACCACAAAAATTCCTTTTGAATGCAAGGTATTATGTGAATGACAGTGTCCAAATCGTGGCAGTGTTGAGTCCATACACTTTTTAGATACCATTGTAGCTTCCTCATATGCAGTTTGGCATTGGGAAGCACCAGAATACAAGATGCCATGAACCCCAAGGCTTGAAGGACTTTCCTTGCAGTCAGCCTGGACCGTAGAGACAATTTTTGGAAGTAAAGGGTAAGATTTCTGTGCTTGTCCGGGGTCAAAAACGCCATCTGAGTGGCTGTATTCAGTCTCACACCCAGAAAGCACATGTCCTGAGAGGGTACTAGACTGGACTTTATTTCGTTCACAGAATACCCTAGGCACCTTAACACTGCCATAACATACTGTAGATGGTGAAGTAGCTTGTCTCTGTCTTGAGCAAGAATCAGGCAATCGTCCAAATAAGGATAAATTTGTATTCCTCTTAACCTTAAGAAGGCTATCACCGGAGCCAGAACCTTTGTGAACACTCTGGGCGCAGTAGATAAGCCAAAGGGCAATGCAGAGAACTGATAATGTAAAGTCCCAGCCCGAAAACGCAGGAATCTCCTGCAGCTGGGCCTGATAGGAATACGAAGATAAGCCTCTTTGAGATCCAGAGTTACCATCCAGTGATCTTTGCCTAGCAGAGGCAGAAGTTGTTGCAAAGTCAACATTTTGAATTTTGCAATGTCCAGGTATGTGTTGAGAATAGACAAATCCATAATAGGCCTCCAAGGTTTCCTTTCTTTGGTGCAAGAAACAGGCGAGAATAAAATCCTAGGCCCACTTCTGACGGAGGAACCTGCTGGATAGCCCCCATTTGTAGAAGTAAAGAAATCTGTTTGAGAGCCTCCACCTTTTGCTGAGGAGGAACGTCTGGCATGCCTTTGAACGGAGGCAATGTGTGGAAATAAAACTTGTAGCCTCGGTTTATAATGTCCAACACCCATTTGTCCTGGATGACTAAAAGCCAATTTTGCCTGAAAAGTGCCAACTTTCCTCCCAGAGGAGATCGGGCAGCTGAAGATGTAGGTCATTGGGTCTGTTTACGAAAGGACTGGCCCCTGCCCTCACTGGTAGACTGTGCAGGGGAACTCCACGTCCTAGGCCTGAAAGAACCCTGTGCATGAGCTCTGCCCCTACCATGTCTAGATCTGCCCCTAGACTGTAAATCAGAAGAAGGGTAAGCCCATCCCTTAGTAGGCCAATTTCTGCTAAACTTAGGGGGCTGTACCTGTAAAAAATCCTTAACAGTCTGCATAGACTTAGCTTTGTCTTCCATTTTCTTCAAGACTGACTCCACCAGAGAACCAAACAAAACTTCAGACTGAAGGGGAGCATCCAAAATTCGAGCTTTAACATGCTCTGACCAGTTCTTATCCTTAAGCCAGACGTGCCTACGAATAACTGATCCAGTGGCAGCCACCCTGGAAGAAGCCTGTAAAGCATCAAAATCACACTGCAAAGAATGCTTACCCACCTGATCAGAGGCGTGAACCAAATCCTGTAATTCCTTACACTCTATGCCCTCTGCTAAAGCATCTACCTTAGATTTTAACTGACTAAGGAGAAAATTCTGGTACTTCAGCATATGAAACTGACAATTCAAAGCCCTCATTGCAAGAGTGGAAGAGGTATACACTTTTTTACCCCACCTATCCAAAGCTCTTGAATCTTTATCCATAGGAACTGGATTCTTCACAACAGAAGCCCTGACACCCTTAGGTCCCTGGCTAATAGTTTCTGGGTCAGCCCTTGGGCTCTTATACAAATATTTATGAGCCTCTGGCACTCTAATACCTATCTGGCTTAACCGGGGCAGGAGGCAAAGAGTCTGGATTAAGGGAAGCCTCAGAGAAAACATCCTGGACAACATCCAAAACAGGAGGTATAGCTAAGGGCCTATGTTGTGGTAAAAACAAAAATTCCCTAAGCCTCTTTCGGGAATCAGAGAAATCCTGACCTTCCCATTTAAAATGCTCCCTCATAGAATGCAGGGTTTCTGAAAAAGAAAAATCCTCTGGAGGGGAAGCAGAAAGACTAGAATCCTCTGCGTCTGAATCAGAATAAGGGGGAAAATCCTGAATGTCTTCAGCCGAAGACTCTGAGTAATCAGAAGAATGTTCCAATCCTTCCACCTCTGGCTCCACCCTAGGCCTCTTATCTGGAGGGGGCATAGAACCTCTGATCATGGTAATCAAATCTTCTGCCATTTTAAGCATGTGTTTCTTAGGCACAGAACCTGCAGAACTAGGGCTGACGCCAGAGGAAGACAAACCAGGCCTGCCCTTGGAAGGTACCTTAGAGACAGAGGGAGAAGGCCTAACCACCTTATGTAAAGAAGGGAGTACAGCAACCTGAGAGGCCCCCTCAGCCTGACCCGACTCCTGAGAGGCCACATCTTGCAAACTTAAAGGTTCCCCCTGAGACTCAGCTGAAACCTCGGCTGGATCTACAGATTCCACCGTAGTTTCTAAAGAACCGGCGTCCAGAACGGATGACTCACCCTGCTTGGACTTTAAAGACTTTTCCTTACGCTTCTTAGCGGTAGCAGGCGTCGGAGGATCCGACGGCATATTGTAATTACACCGCTTACAGAAGACAAGCCTAGCACAATCTAACCTACGTTTAATGGTGCGCTTATTAAATTTAGCACAAAAGCGACACCCGACTACGTCGTGCTCAGGCCCCAAGCAAGGAATACAGAGAGAGTGGTAATCCCTATGAGGTATCGGTTTCCCACAAGAAATACAATTATTCACTTTTTCTGACATCCGGATTAACTGAGGCAAGAAAAGACAAAAATATTCCCCAACGGGGTACTTAGCCCAACTTGGTCTTCGGTCTGAAACTCAGAATACGAAACTTTCAGGACGCCGAACGGCACTTGCAAACGCTGCTTCTGCTTCGGACCATGCGGCAAGAAAGACTGAGGATATGACGTCGGTCATGCGCTTTAGTACCACGGCGTACTGACGTCAGATCTGAGCGACCATGACCGACGCCAGCCTAACACTTTGGTATTCGGGCCGACCGAGGACAGCGGACTACCCACAGGTTATGACTGCAGCAATGTGAGATGAAGAACATCTGCTGATATTTAAGCATATGGAACTGACCATTTAAAGCTCTCATGGCTAGGGTGGCCGAGGTGTATACCTTTTTACCCCACCTTTCTAAGGATCTAGATTCTCTTTCGGAAGGAAGTGGATTCTTGGCAGTAGAGGCCTTCATTCCCTTGGAGCCTTGAGAAATGGTTTCAGGGTCAGCATTATGGCTTTTGTAAAGAAATTGGTGAGAATTAGGAACTCTGTAGTACCTATCAGGTTTGATTGGGGCAGGAGGCAGGGAATCCGGATTAAGACAAGCCTCCGAGTAAACATCATCAAGTATGTCCAGGACCGGAGGTATAGCCAGAGGTCTGTGTTGAGGTAACAAAAGAAATTCCCTAAGCCTTTTCTTGGAATCAGAAAAGTCTTGGCCTTCCCAATGGAAGTGCTCCCTCAAGGTGTACAAGGTTTCCCCAAAGGAAAAATCCTCTGGGGGAGATACAGAAGGAATGGACTGTTCTGCATCCGAATCTTCATAAGGGGAGTACGAGTGTTCCTCTACATCAGAATGTTCTGAGACAATGGAGCCCTGTTCAGAGGAGGGGGAATCTTCCTCCACTCTGGGTCTCTTGTCTGGAGGGGGCTGGGAGCCCCTGATAAGGGTAATTAAATCCTCAGCCATTTTAAGCATCTGCTTTTTAGGCATGGGGCCTGAGGATGGGCCCTGTGCAACAGGCCTCTTGGGATGCATGGCTGATTTGGACTTAGTAAAGGCCTTAATGGAAAAGGAAGAACAGGGTCTAAATACACCCTGGGTGGAATTGGACCTATCCCCGGTAGGAGGTTCAACACTAACAGTGGCTTCGGAGGTTGTAGTCTGAGTAAGGGCCGAGGTACCTGCGGTCTCGGGTACAGAAGACACCGCCAAGGAAGTGTCGTCGGTAGTCAGGGACTGCATAGGCATCTCGCTGAGAACCGGACCACGTGTAGCCGGTTTTGGCGTGGTGTCGGTGGAGACCGCGGACCTCGCGTGTCAGTCTTTGTCCTTGCGTTTTTTTGGACAAAACGGTAGTCGGAGTATCCAACGACATTTTATAATCAAAGGCTTTACCAAAATAATGTTGGGCGAACTCCGCCCGACGCTTAATAGTGCGTTTATTGAAAGTCGCACAAAAGCGACAGCCCGAGACGTCGTGGTCTGGGCCTAAACAAGGTATTCAGAGGGAATGGAAATCCTTATGCGGTATTTGCTTCCCACAAGAAATACAATTGTTAACTTTGTCTGACATCGGTCTGAGGCAAGAAAAGTTTCCCCAACGGGATACTTAGCTTTAAAGAAGACTTCGGTTTCCAATTTTTCGTAAATTCAGGAGCTGGCCGACCGGCACTTGCGAACTGCTTCTGCTTCGGGCACCGCGCGGCAAAAAAGACTGAAGAATATGGCGTCGGCTGTGACTTATATACCCCTGTCGCACTGACGTCAGGGAAGAAGGCGACAACAACCGACGCCGGACCAAGACTTTGGAATTCGGCCGACCGAGGACCCGCCTGACGGCAGAGAACCCATATGTGATTACTGCAGCTGTATGCCCGATGAACATCTGGAATTTGATAACATACTGGATGTTGATACTTGGACCAAAGAGATTTCTCATTTGGAGTCTTGCAAGAGCTATAGTTAAAATCATAGATGCCATGAGACCCAGAATCCTGAGTGTGAGTGGAAAACTCCTGGAATAGATCAAAATATAGATCTATTTTCTCCTGTGGAAGAAACACTCTTTGCACTGAGGTGTCTTATCAGAAACACCAGAAGCACAATCCTGTGTGATGGAGTAAAAAAGAAGTATGTAAGAAATCTCTCACCCATATGAGAAATTCTAGACATTTTGAAAAAGACTCTGGAAATATAAGCAAGTCATCTAAATATGTAAAAATGTGGATACCCTGTAGTCAGCAGTGGGCAATGAGAGGAACAAGACACCTTGTGAACACTCTTGGAGAACTGGGTAGCCCAAAGTGTGAGGCAAATAACAGATAATGAGATAAAGACACACAAAAACCTTAAGAAAGGCCTGAAATCTAGACAAAAAGGATGTGATAAGCATCTTTTAAATCTAAAGTTACTAAAAAACTGAAATGAGAAGAACAGGGTAACAGGTTGTGAAGTAAAAGCACTTTGAACTTGGGTACTATCACAAACTGATTTAGAAAATAAAGATACAGAACTGGCATTTTCTTTGGGACTAAACATTTTTGAACAAAATCGTTCTCACTTGGAAAAGAGGAACTGCTTCTATTACTGCCGGAAACTGCATGTTTTACAAGACAGGAGGGAACAGAAGGGTTTTACTTGGCAAATGAGGAAGAATTCCCCTGGAAAGTAGCAATTTCCTCCCTCTGTCATCTGTACCCTAGCTGGAATAGCTTCAGAACCCATTTATCTAAAGCAATCAGTTGCCAAACAGAAAAATAGATAATCAGACTTCCTGGAAGGGATAAACGACTGTCGGGGTGGGGGGTGGAGACTGGAGACAAGGTCCTTTAAATAATCATTCTGCCTTATTTTACTGTCCTTTGCTTTGGAGGGTTCCAGCTTTCGTTCTGAAATCTAATTGCCATAACTTTTTAAATGTCTGCTTACCAGCATTCTGCTGAGACTGTATTTTGTTTCTTTCCAAATTCACCTTGGGAACAGGAAATCCCTTGGAAAATTTACAGGAGGAGGGCTGAAAAAACCTCTGCGGCAGAAGGTCCAAAATATAAATCTTTAGCTAAAGGACAATTCAAAGTCTAATTTTTGAATCTTTTGGGAAGATTTTAGAACACAGTCAAACAAAACTTTATATACTTTGTAACACAGTACCAATGGCAACTGTCCTGGATGCAGTATCTACAGAATCATAAACACAGTTTACCTCCACATTCTCCTACAGACTGAAATTCTTGAATCTTCAGGAAAAGAGAAAACCCTTGTTCCTTTACCATAAACTACCTTATAAGAACAATCAATAGTCTACAAGACCCTTAGGCAAGCACAACAAATTACTCCTGTCCACAGAATCTGGCACACGATAAGTTAAATGTTTAGTTTTCTGTCTTTTTGACAATAAAGTTAGGGCAAACAGACCTATTATTGTCAGCAACAGCGTCCCCAGGAATGGCCACAGCACTCTAAGCAGGGGCACATTCCTTGCTCTTTCTCCCAGGATAGAGAAAGTACAGTTTTGTACCTACCATAAATGTAGATGTCCGAGAGGTATGCATCTGCAGTCCTAACAAATGGGTTGTCCTGCCTCAGGCAGCCCTTCGGTCGGCCGGATTCCAAAGTCTGGGTCTGGCCTCGGCTGATGTCGCACTTCACCCGACGTCATAGCGGCTGTTAATCGGGTATAAAGGCATCAGCCGACGCCATTTTCCTCAGTGTTTCTTGCCCCAGATGCCAGGTGCCCTCTAGGAAGGCTAAATTTGGATAAATGCAAATGATTCCAAACAGTAGAAAGCAAATAAAAATAAACATGTATATACATATATACAAACAAATACACCATAATAGATTCCCCCAGCTAGTTACAAGATGGGTAAATACCCTAGGAGTACCACAGAGGGGAAGGAGGGTGGGTAATCCTGACTGCAGATGCATACCTCTCGGACATCTACATTTATGGTAGGTACAAAACTGTACTATGTCCTTCAAGGATGCATCTGCAGTCCTAACAAATGGGTAGAATACCATAGCCAAACTGGGGGAGGAGGCACTAAGGAGGCACTAAGAGTTTATGGTGTAGTTAAGATCCCTTGCAAAACAGTAGTGGCAAAACCTGCTCGGGATCTGGAGTATAAAGGTAGATTATAATGCTTGGCAAATGTATGCACGGAGCTCCAAGTAGCAGCCTCTAAAATGTCTTTGGTAGCCACTCCTCGTAAGAAAGCTGTAGTAGTGGCTGTAGCCCTTGTGGAGTGAGGTCTGATGTTTTCTGGAGTTGCTTTTCCATGAAAAGAGTAACAAAATCTAATGCAATTTCCTATCCATTTTGAGATTGTTTGTTTGGAAATTGCTTTTCCTTCCATTCCTGTTGCATATGCTACCAGAAGCTGGTCAGTTTTTCTATTGTTCTTGGTTCTGTCCAGGTAGTAGCGCAATTGTCTGTGCACATCCAAGGTATGCAGTAATCTTTCCCCCCTGTTCTGCGGGTTGGGGAAGAATGTTGGTAGGTGTATTGCTTGGTTTAATGATACCCTGGAGACCACTTTTGGCATAAAGGTAGGATTAGTTCTCATGGACACTCTATCCTGATGGAAGATAAGGAAGGGTTGTACTGCCATTAATGCCTGTAATTCAGAAACCCTTCTAGCTGAAGTGATTGCAAGCAGGGATGCAGTTTTCCAAGATAAGTACTGTAATTCTGCTGTTGCTGCTGGTTCAAAAGGGGGAAGTGTCAACTTTTCTAACACAAAGTTCAAGTCCCATGTAGGCAATGGTGGTTTCCTTGGTGGCTTTACATTTTAATTCCTCTCAGAAACTGCCTGAGTAGAGGTTGAGAAAAGACTGGAGGATCCATGTTGTATTGTGCTGAAATTGCTGATGCATGAATCTTAATGGAGGAGTAAGACAGGCCATTGTGGAAAAGCTCTGCTAAATATTCCAGGATGTTAGCTATGTTTGCCAATGATGCATCTACTCCTTTTGTTGTACTCCAAATGAGATATCTTTTCCATTTTGCTGAATAAGTTTTCCTTGTTGAGGGTCTGCGAGCCTCCAAGATAATGTCTTTAACCCTTTGAGATAAATCTGGGTTATGTTGTCTTATGTAATGTTCCAAGCAGCTAGCTGCAGTGTTTTCAAGTTTGGATGCAGGATTTTGAAGTTATTCTGTGTTAGCAGCAGAGGTATTAGGGGTAGAGGCCATGCGTGTTCCCGAGACATACTCCTCAGTAGCGGGTACCAATGTTGCCTCGGCCAGTCTGGAGCTATCAAGATGATCCTTGGGTGATCTTCTTTGATCTTCAGTAGCACTTTGTGCATCAAAGGGAGAGGTGGGAATGCATATGCTGTCAGGTTTTCCCAACTGAAGGATAGGGAGTCCACCTTCCAAGCAAGTGGGTGGTATGTCCTTGTGCAAAATTTTTTCAATTGGTGGTTGCGTGGGGATGCGAACAGGTCTATTTCTGGTAGTCCCCATTTCCTTGTAATGGATTTGAAGATGTCTGGATGCAGCATCCATTCGTGGGCATCCGTGGTAGTTCTGCTTAAGATGTCTGCTAGTATATTTTCTTTTCCTGGCACAAATATGGCCTGGAGCTGAATGTTGAGGTTCAGGGCCACATTCCAGAGGTCCATTGCCATCCGGCATAGAGGATATGAATGTGTGCCTCCCTGTTTGTTGATATACCACATAACTGTGGTGTTGTCCGTCCTTATCAGCAAATGACCTTGTTGAAGAAACGGTCTGAATGTCTGAATTGCCTGCTTTACTGCCAGCATCTCTTTTTGATTTATGTGTAAGTTCATCTGGTCTTGAGTCCATAAGCCTTGTATGCACTTGTCCACCATGTGTGCCCCCCAACCGAGGTCTGAGGCGTCCGTGGTGATAGTCTGGTTTGGGTGAGGCCTGTGGAAGGGCAGTCCTTTGTTCAATTGACAGGCCTGGGCCCACCACTGGAATTCTTGCTTCAGGCATGGAATTATTGGAATTTGGGTTTCTAGGCTGTGCTTGTGCTGAGACCATAAATTCCTCAGGTACCACTGCAACTTCCTCGTATGTAGTCTGGCATGTGGGATCAATATTATGCAGGATGCCATGTAACCCAGGGCTTGCAGGATTTTCCTTGCTGTAAGCTGGTTCTGTGCTGTTAATGCCATGAAATAAGGTGGTAGATGCTTCTGTTTTTCTGCTGTGAGGAATGCCATCTGGTTTGATGTATCCAGTTTTGCACTCAAGAAAGTTATCCTTTGGGATGGTATCAGCCTTGACTTTTTTGTGTTGACTGTGTATCCCAGGGCTTGTAGCAGGTGAATAACCTTTTTCAAATCTTTTGTTAATTTGTCTTTGCTGTCCGCTTGTAACAGGCAGTCGTCCAGGTATGGATAAATTTGAATTCCCTGAAGCCTGCAATGAGCAATTACTGATGCCAGGCATTTCGTGAATACTCTGGGCGCAGTAGATAAGCCAAAAGGCAATGCTGAGAATTGATAATGCTCTGATCCTGCAAGAAATCTGAGGTATCTTCTGCAATTTGGTCGTATGGGGACGTGCAGGTATGCCTCCTTGAGATCCAGAGTCACCAGCCAAGACTCCTTGCCCAGCATGGGAAGAAGTTGCTGTAGGGTCAGCATCTTGAATTTTGGAACAATAAGATATGTGTTCAGAGTGGACAGGTCGAGGATAGGTCTCCATTGGTTTTCCTTTCTTGGTACCAGGAAAAGCCTGGAATAAAATCCTTGTCCTTGTTCCATAGCCGGTACCTTTTCTATAGCTTTCATCCTTAGTAAGTGGTCTATTTGTTGCAGAGCGTTTGTCTTTTGGTTTGGAGGTAGGTTTGGCATTCCTCTCTTCCTTGGAAGAGTATGGAAGTGAAACCTGTAGCCTTTGTCTATTGTCTGTAAAATCCATTTGTCTCCTGTAATGTAATGCCAATTTACTGAAAATAAGGCTAACTTTCCGCCTAATGGTGCTTCTAGTTGTTCCCTGGTAGGCGGTTTCAGAGCCAAGTCACTGTGATTGTCCTGTGGAAGTGGTAGTGGCTGGATCTGTGGCAGTACTTCTCTGGCTATTAGGCTGCCACTGACGTCCCCTGTAGGCACCTCTGGATTGACCTCTGCCTCTTGGGCGTCTATTTCTGCTTCTCTGTGCTCTGGTGGTGTCTGGAAAGGACCAATTCTTAGAAGGCCAGTTCCTACTAAACCTCGGAGGCTGGACCTGTAAGAAATCCTTGACTGTCTGGACAGATTTAGCTTTTTCTTCCACCTTCTTCAACACTTGCTGTGCAGGGGAACCAAACAAACTGTGCTTTTCCATGGGAGCATCTAGAAGCTTGGACTTTACATGGTCTGGTAAGGATTGCTCTTTTAACCATGCATGCCTTCTGATCACTGTACCAGTCATAGCTGATCTAAAGGAAGCCTCCAGTGCATCATAGCCGCATTTTAAGGAATGATTACTGACCTGCTGAGTGTTATGTACCAAATCCTGAAGGGACTTACGGTCTAAAGGCTCAGGAGAGGACAGTTTTTTAGTTAGCTGATCTAACAGGAATTCTTGATACTGAATCATGTGGAATTGACAGTTTAAGGCCCTGGCCGAAAGAGTAGCAGAAGTATACACTTTTTTACCCCATCTCTCTAAAGCCCTAGATTCTCTTTCAGAGGGGAGGGGGTTTTTGGTAGAGGCAGCTGCTACAGCTTTGGGGCCCTGTGAAATAGTTTCAGGATCTGCAATAGGAGCCTTATACAAGTGATAATGTGTGTCCGGAACCCTGTAGTATCTGTCGGGCTTAGCAGGGGCCGGAGGAAGAGAGTCAGGAGCAGTACAAGCATCATTAAATGCATCATCCACAACTGTAAGTACTGGAGGAATGGCTAAAGGCCTATGCTGTGGCAAATGTAAAAAGGTCCTAAGCCTTTTCCTAGAGTCTGAAAAATCCTGGCCCTGCCATTGAAATTGTTCTCTCATAGCATGCAAGGTTTCCCCAAAAGAAAATTCCTCAGGAGGGATGGAGTCTTCTGCATCTGAGTCCTCATATGGAGAATAAGAGCCTTCTGGGGGATTTGTATTGTCTGAATCATCAGAGGAGTAATCAGTAGAAACTGGCTCAGGGGGCTCTGCTCTAGGCCTCTTCTCTGGAGGGGGGTGAGAGGCACTGTCAGGGTGAGGCTGGGATCCCCTGATCAAAGAAATGAGATCCTCTGCTAGACTAAGCATTTGAGTACTAGAGCTAGGCCTGTGAGAGGGGGTTTTAGCAGGCACGGTCTTTGTTGATTTAGCTGCTTTAGCCCTGGCAAAAGCCTTAATTGACATGGATGCAGGGGGCCTAGCAGCTCCACGTGCAGGAGTAGATATATCTAAGGGGATAGTATCTGATAAATCCTGAGAACCTGTAAGAGCAGGTGGAATTTCCGTAGCAGATTCAGCCATGCTGGATGAGGCCTCGGTTGTAGGAGGCATGCTTTCGGCCGAAGAACCGTGGACTCGGTTTCGTCCGAAACCGAGACACTTGCGGTTGGCTTAACCGCGGTTTCGGCCGAAACCGCGGACCACGAGTGTCGGTCCTTTTCCTTACGCTTTTTAGTTAATTGTGAAGTCGGAGTCTCCGACGGCATGTTATAAGCAAAAGTGGAGCCGAAAAACTCCTCTGCAAACTCCGACCGACGTCTAAGTGTCCGTCGGTTGAAGGAAGCACAGGCTAGACAAGCTGCTACGTCGTGGTCTGGACCTAAACAAGGTAGGCAGTAAGAGTGGAAATCTTTATGAGGTATTTGTTTCCCACAAGTTAAACAGTTATTCACTTTTTCTGACATCGGCTGAGGCAAGAAAGAGTCCCCAACGGGGTACTTAGCTTTTTAGAAGTCTTCGGTAGTAATCTCTGGTTCTGACCGACCGGCACTTGCGAACAGCTTCTGCTTCGGGCGCCACGCGGCAAGAAAGACTGAGGAAAATGGCGTCGGCTGATGCCTTTACACCCGATTAACAGCCGCTATGACGTCGGGTGAAGTGCGACATCAGCCAAGGCCAGACCCAGACTTTGGAATCCGGCCGACCGAAGGGCTGCCTGAGGCAGGACAACCCATTTGTTAGGACTGCAGATGCATCCTTGAAGGACATCAGAGGCTCTCCCTTGCCCACTGAGGGGACTTGAACAAACCACACAGGGGACATGGTAACCCCTAGTACACAATGGCTGCATGGATAACACTAGAGGGACCTGAAGAAAAAGATTACTGGTACAAGGACCCAGCTTTGGCCACAGCACAGCCACCCACCTATGTCTGAAGCCAATTACTAGCCTGCTGTGGTGGCTAGTTTAGTTAACTTTCTTTTTTGTGCTTGGAAGACAGTCTGACCAAGGGACTGGTAGTTTGTGTCACTGTCAAGCCGAAAATGTTTTTTGTTTCCCTGAGAGCCTTGGCAGCAAAAGTCAGTAAAATAGTAAATTTGCACAATAGTCAATTTTTCCAACTAAAAACTAATTCAAAACACTTTCCTCAGCCCGAAAAATTAAAATAAAATAAAGTTTCTCCACAGAAAAAGTAGTTTAACTTTTACCACAAAAGTAAAAAAGAGTGGACTCATTTAAAAGCACATAAAAGTAAAGTGACAATCAATGAAAAAACATTTTCATAACTTTATATAGATATTTTAGACAGAACAGTAGTTAAAACAATAAAAGGTAATGAAGTTTTTTTTTTTACCTGATGGAAACTATCTGCCCAGCAATGGAACAGCTTTAGCTGACCACTGATCTCTGAAAATTGCAGAGAAACACTCTCTTTGGTGGCAGGAAAGCTCTGAAGATCTTGGAGACCACTCCTGTTTTTTAGTCAGCTCAGCTCGAGCTGTCTAATGATTTGGATGTGTGGAAGGCGCCCTGAAGCCTTGAAAATGGGTGGCTATACCCTATGCAGGATATAACCCATATAAGCTTAGGTTACTACATAGCACAGATCAATATAATGAGCATCATGTCATACATGGAAAAATTACCATGGTGCCTGACTGCAGTTAATTCAGACTCAAAACAATTTATTATCAAATTTTTAAAATTTACATCTAAGCAAGAAAATATTGGTAATTAAAATGGAGATACAAGGAATGAAACTGGATAGGCAAGGTCTACAATTAAGCACACCAAACAAAAAATAAAGACATGATGACAGCTCAAGACTAACTCCTTGGCAGGCTACACAGCCTCATTTAATCCTGTCATGTGCACACAACAAACTTATGATGGTGTCAGTACACCTTAAATTACTGGTTTCTTGGAGAGTTTAGTGGTTTACTTGGCAATGCTTTAAAAGGCATATGATGGTTACCCCTCCACTACATACTTTGCAGAGATTCAACTCCCTTAATTAAACCCTTAATCAAAAGGAAGGACAAAAGGTTGCTTGAAAAGTAAAAATAGAGGCACTTCCAAGATGGCTGCACACTGAGTAATTGTTTACTTCTAGCTCTCCCAGTGTGAAAACAGAAACTCAGCAGAGAAGGCCAGTGGACTTGTGCTTATGGGTGGACTTCAGTAACTGGCTAGTGAATGCACTGCCTGGATGCCAGGAATAAAGAAATACAGAAGACTTGAAAAAAATCAGCTACAAAAAGCGAGGAAGAAACACTGACTAGGGAAAGCTCTGCAGCTGTTCAGCAAAAAGCAATGCAACCTTCAGACATGACTTCCCATAACCTACAGGAAGATACAAGACAAGTGCATATAGACCTGGTTAAAATAAAACACTTATGGAGTACATCAACACAAACAACAAAAGGCTGGAAAAAATGGAAGAAGCTTTAAACAGATATTCAAATGAGATGATAAAGCTGCAAACATCAGAGGTCAAAATGAAGAAAAGGCTGGCTGAATACGAGACTGCTCAGGAAAATAGGTTTCAAAAATAATAGAATTAGAAGACAGAGCATGCAGGGAAAAAAACAGAGATTTTCAGCTATACCAGAGAAGCTGGAAGGAACAGACTGCATAAATTTTGAGAAAGCACAAATAAGCAACTGAACTGGAATTCCACAGCAGGAGTTATTAGTTGAAAGGCACATTGTGTGCATGCCCCAAATCTGGCTATAAGAAAGCAGCCTAGACCTTAAATAGTACAGACGAAATCCTACCAGCAGAAGGAGTAGATTCTGACAAAAGTGTGACAGAAGGACAACGTTCTGAAAGTGGGAGACAGCAGAGTGTTTGTGGAGAATGATTACTCACTGTACACCAAACAGAAGAGGAGCAAATTTATTCCGCTATTCAGGGAATGTCGAGATGCAGGTGTGAAATTCAAACTGCTATACCCAGCTGTCTTAAAGGTATTATTCCCTGGAAGGACAAAATCAGTTTTTGATAAAGTACATGTAAGGAACAAATACAAATGTTTGTCTAACAAAAAAGTAAGCTGTGAAACAGAAGGAGATTCTGCATTTTGTTCTCCTGGTAATAAAAACTACAGAGAGCCTGCTTGTGACACCTTTTCAAATTTTTTAATGGAAAATGTTGGACAAAAGAAAGGGAGTATGACAGTTGACTAGAAGAAGAAGCAAGAGTATGTTGGAAATGAAGCAGAGACAGGATTATGGAGATCAACAGTAATAAAACCAGTAACATAATATGGGATTACAATGCAATAATTATATTTGTGAAATATGCAGAACATGAAAATCTGGAAATATTGGAATTCTTCATAATGTGTTGGACTTGTGGGGGACTTGAAAGCATATGCCCTACTTCATGTCATTAATGTTTGGAAAAGTGCATTGGGAAGGGGAAGGGGAAGAGTAGGGTTAAAGTTAACTGTAAGTAAAGATTTATTCTTATTCTTAAATAGTACCAATTTTGTGTCATGTGGCTTTCTTTACATGCAATTTTTTTCCCAGTTATTTGTAAGTGTAATGGGGACTGTAAACAGGTGCTGCTATTTTTTTTTCTTTCTCCTTTCTCTCTTTCTTCTTGTTCAGTTTTAAGAAATACAGGCACTGCAATATATAATAATAATAATAAAAAAAAACCTGGTTAAAAGCATGATGAAAGAAAAATTAATGTGCTTTTTCTCAGTCTTGCATCAGGGAATGACTGGATTAAAGACCTTAGACTGATTTAATAAGTTTTGAGAGACAGCAAGCAAATGAAAAAGAACACTGAATATTATAAATCTTTTTTCTAGCAAATACATGTATGCTCAGTAACAATTCTTCAGCTGGTCTTCATGTTTCCAAACAGACAATCTGATAAACAGAATGGGCTGCCTGGTTCTCATGTCTCCATGGAGACCATCTGATAGAGAAACTGGCTACAATCTGGTGAAGAGTGACTGGCTGGGGAAAAAATGAAATAAGAAATTGGCTAGGAGATAATGTTCTCCGAAAGAATTCAGGGGCTTTCCCACGGTAGTTAAAGTTTTCTGAAAACATTCAGGGGTTTTCCCAGCAGGGGCAGCTACCAAGATAAGACAAAACCAATCAGCATTTAGGAGAAGCAAAGGCTGCACTATGCATCTTAGCATAGTTGACCTTTCTTTTAGGTTAACTAAAGTCTGTCGGTGAGGCTGTCATTTTGGGGCTTCTGTTCCTATTAGGAGGGTAAAACGTCAATATCTGAAGGTGTACATAACTCAATACTAACATGCAAAGCTAACAGGTTTTAGGGGGGTATTGGAGTGTGTCCAAAATGTTTTATAAGATGTGAGATAGGCTCAAATGGATATGACAAGAAACGACTGTAAAAAAGTTCAACCTGACAAACAGTGTATGCATGTAACCCAAAAGCTGAAACTAGGCATTTAGCAAAAAAAAATTTAAAAGGTGGGAATAATAACTTTTTAATACAATGATTGTTTTCTTTAATGTCTTTAAATGTAAATGGCCTCACAGATAAATTCAAACAAGAAAGAGAAGTAAACTCTATTAAAACTGCAGAGTAAAAATAGCTATGTTACAGGAGACGCACTTAAAATAACTGAACATGTGGAAATTGATACACAAGGTTTTCAAAGGAAAAGAGGCGTACTTAAATTAATTGCAAGAGGAGCTCCAATAGTGATAGAAGAAGATAAAAAAGATAATAGCAGGTTTGTAGTACTAACAGGCTACTTACAACAAAGGAGGATTACACTGGCATGTATTTACATTCCACTTAAAACTGCCACAATGGATCTTAAAAAAAATTCTGGGAGAAATAATCAGTTTTCAGCAAGGAATATTACTTATAGGTGGGGACTAGAATTTGATTTGCAGCAGTGAAAATGTGTCTGGGGGGCCCAGAAGGGAAAATATAAAAGGAGGGGAGATTTTTGAAGACATTTCTGAAAATATTTGTCAAGGAAGATGTGAATTTACATATTATACCCCAAGATATAAAACCTGCGCCAGGCTACACAGAATTTACATCTCATATCAACATGTGCATTTAATTGAAGGTCTTGATACTTATCCAATAACTATTTCAGATCATGATCTGATAATAGCTAAAATAAAAGAACCGGATAATGAAATAAAAATGAGACATTGTTGCCTTCCCACCAATCTGTGAAAAGAGAGGAATTTAAGGAATGGGTAGTGGAGATTACTCAGCAGCTGTCAGAGAGGATAGGAATTTCTTCTGAAAATATAGCTAGGAAGTGGATAAAAATTAAGGTGGAGTTTAAAAACAGGGTAGAAATAAAAGAACAATAATTAATACAGGGACTGACAAATGTTAATGTACTGCAGAATAGGGGGAATCTCACAGAACAAGAAGAGGATCAACTGCAGAATGCTAGGCAGAAAATATGGGATTACCTCAACAATGTGCATGAGCTTAGAAAGATTGCTGTTAAGCAACTGTTTTTTCATAAAATCTAAGAGCACAAAAACTTTTAGTACAATGACTCAGGCAACAGAAAGTAGAAACGGCCATTGGCAATCTTAGGGAGCCTATAACAAGGAAGGTAACAAGAGACCCTGTAGAGGTATTAGAAAAATTTCGGGAATTCTGCAAGAGTCTCTATAAAGAACAGAAATACAAAAATCAAGAAAAAACATACAAACGGAAATGTTTATGGAAGAATTAAATATGCCACAGTTAGAGGTAGATGAGGCTAAATTACTAACGGTTAGGATAGAAGGAGATGAGATAAAATTGTGATATTCAACCAATCTACAGGAAAGTCCCCATGAATAGATAGTATTCATGTGGAAGTTTGGAAGCTAGGTGGAAAAAAATTGATAAAAATCTGGAAGGTTTTGTTTAACAGAATCTTAAGAGGAGGAGAAGGACCACTGTCCTGGAAGAAAGCAGTGGCAGCTGTAATACCTAAAGAGGGTAAAGATCCATCAGATCCAGCTTCATACAGGGCCATTTCAATACTAAATCAGGATTATAAAGTGTTCATGTCTATAATGGCTAAAAGAATGGCAAAGCAATGCCAAAGCCGACAGATATGGATCAATATGGTTTTGTAGGGGGGAGGCAAACATTTGACAATAACAGAACATTGATGATCCAGGGGGAAGCAGAATGTAAGAAAATATCATTGTTGTTGGTGGGTCCTGATGCAGACAAAGCATTTGCCAGAGTAAGCTGGGAATTTATTAGCAGGACAATGAAAGCATTTGAATTTCCTGAAAAAAATGGTAAGGTTGATTAGGAAGATATATGAGGGATGGGAAATGAAAATTAAAGTGGGTCAGGTCCTCTGATAATTTCTGCTTGAGCAGAGGAACCAGACAAGGGTGTCCTCTTTCCCCTTTACTACTCGCATTATATTTAGAACCAGTGACAAAGAAAATACGGAAATCATATTCAAGGATATAATTGGTACAGTAGTCAGGAAAAGCTGGCTTTATTTGCAGATGATATTAATTTTACACGTGACAAAGCCAGAAAAAGACATTACATTGTTGTGGAACATTTTGAGACAGTTTCAGATTTTTTCAGGATACAAAATTAATGAAGCTAAAACAAAGGCAATAGAAATAAATTATGTACCCCACACATGAACTGGTTCAGTAAGGTCCATATTTATGGGGACATGATAAAATGAAGTATTTAGGAGTGTGGATTAAAAATTATTCTGGTGTGGCAGCCAAGGATATGTGGGCGAAGACTAAACAAAATACAAAAACCGAGAAAAATGGAAGCTTTTTATACAGATATGTATAGTAAGATACAAGCAGTTAAAATGTTTTTAGTCCCTTTAGTCTTATACACAGGTCAAGCATGATTTTATCAACCAGAGGTATTTCAAAGCTACACAGTTAAGACTCCTATACATAGCACAAGCAGAAAACTACACTTCAAAGTGGAAAGGGATGATGATGAAATGGGGGGAAACTCAAAAAACAAGGAGAGACTGGAATTTTGCATGCAGGCCTTTAAGGAGAATAACAATAATCATACACAATATATTCATAAAGTAGCACAAAGTATTCTAAGAACTAAACCAACATGGGAATGGAGAAAGGAGAGTCTGCCAATAAGGATGACTGCAATTAGGGATACAGACAATAGGCAAGAGGGGACTGGAATTTATTGGAGAAAACTGGCAAATAAATCAAAGTATTGGGAGCCAATAAGAGAGGGACAGATGATAGAATGGGAAGACACCAAAAACTTATTTGGACAGCAGGTTAGAGATTGCCTTTCCTACCAGGGATTGATATCAGAGTATAGGCAAAGAGAAAGAAATAGGGAGGTTCTAAATGAAAGAGCAGTGCAGGCAGACTTTTTAATACAATCAAGAACAGAAAATGCCATTAAAAAAAGAATAATTAATAGAGCATATAAAATATTGCATGACAACTTTAAGACTCTATCAGAGAAGGTCAGAAAAGACTGGGAAGAGAGATTGGTCTGACAAGGGAAATTATTTTTCTGAGCTATGATACAGAATCGGAATTGCCTAAACATGGTAAGGTCCTACTGTGCCCAATACTGGTAGCTGCCAAAAAAGAAATTACTAGAAAATGGAAATCAAAATCTAAACCAACTATACTGTAAGAAGTGAACATAGTAACAGAGATAAAACAAGTGGAACTGAAATCTCTAACAAACTACATAGGGAAAAATGGGAATTGTGGGAACAATATATACAAGGGAGGAATGAGGCTTAAAAGGTGGCAGGACTTAAATGAGCTATGAAATGCTTGAGTGAGAAAGATTGGGTAGGTAAGTGATATATAATGTTTGCAACTGTGAATGTGTTAGTATGGTTTGTGATGTAAAATGCTTGCAACTAAGATTGTGTCAGTGTGGTTTGTTTTCATTTATATACATTTATGACTGCCTATGCAGTAAGTGATGGTTTTATAAAGATGTTTCTTGAGTAAAAAAGTCAGGAATTGATTAATTTTGTAAAACTGCTTAGGTTATAGGATATATAGCAATATATGCAAAGTATAATGTTTGTTATGTTAATACAGTTTGATTAATTTATATGAATGTAAATTTGCCTATGTCACAAGTGATAATTCAATAAAAGTGTTAAAAAAAAAAAGTAAAATTAGTGGGTTCGCTTCTTTCCAGATCCAAAGAATTTCTCATTTATGCATAACGAATCTGATTACTTTTTCTTGGGATACATCTAAAAGCTACTTGAAAGGACTACTTCTGTCCACTACTACGACCACTACATAATTGGAGGGCCTGCTATCATTCAAAAGCAGAACGCTGTCTCTTCATATCGTGTTGACAGTTCTCACTTATTATGGGATGAATGGATGGCTCAGCTACACCATTGTTTAGATATGGAAGATAGAGCATGGTATACATATTCTTACCGAAGTGCACGACTAAGCTTCTCATAGTTCATTGTTGGCTTGTTTTTCCTTTGTCCCCATTTCTGTGCTACCAGTTCTGGCTGGTTTAGTTTGAATTCTCCTTCATCTCCAACCCATGAAATACAGTCCCTTGCATCCTTGTCAGTTAGGAGTTCCAGAAGAAACTGCCAAAGCTGGATCTGTCCATTGTTTCCTGATAAAATTGATTACAAACAGTAAGAACATGAATTACAAACAAAAACTTATTTACTAACATTACATTTCTTATCTACACAACATTAAAGAGCTGTGTGGCCAACAGCGCATGACACAGTGGCCAAAATAACACACAGCATATGTTTGTATTTCTGTGTAATGTCACTGCTTTCAAGGCAGATTAAAACAAAAATAGTATCTTCACTTTCCTATAAATGAGAATACTACACAACACTGACCACACATCAGTTGAATTTTAGCAGAACTGTTTTGCTCTCAGGCTTACCCAAGACATGGTAATGTTAGTGTGCACCATTAACACTGCATCAGTATTTTTAAAACTGACACATTCTTCTGAATTCATGTGGCCAGTGCACATTTGCAACAGTCAAGGCTTACAACTGTAATAATAAATTAAAATAAAATATTAAGACTCAAATGGCATTCATCTGTGCACACCAAAATCTGTACACATGCTACGGGCTTGCTGTACCAGGGATTTGCATAAAATATTAGATGGCAGTGTCTGAAGTGACGTACTAGTGACTAATGTTGTAAAGATGGTAACAATTACAGTTACAAGCACAATACAATAACAAAAATGTAAATTCATGCAGTGATTTCTTTATTGCAAAGTGGCCTTCATATCAGCATGAAGTACAACAGTATTTAATGCTGGACCAAGTTACCAGTAATCAAGCTAAATGAAAGCACAGCTGTAATGTGGAAATGTGGAAAGGGGCAGGTAAAACAATCTTCAATATCCTGTAGGAATATGTCCTCACTATTAACTTTCATTTAAAAGTCTCCACTAGAATCACTGAGAAATAAAGGTAGTCAGTTGCAATTATAGGTTGTTACAGGGCTGAAATCAGTATTTTCTAAGCGAGTGAGAAACCTCAATGTTCAACTAAAAACATTGGGATGTTCAAAAAATAGTCTCAGAGAAAGAGAAATCTCCACAAGAAGAATTAGAAACCAAGCACTCCCCAGAGGCTGAATCAGAAATCTGAGGAGAAATCCCTGTATCTGTCCATGTACTGCCCTGTTCAGTTTAAGAATCCTGAATCGTCAGGAAAAGAGGAATCCCTCTTTCTTTTACCAGAAACTACTTGACAGGAAGGATCAATAGCCTGAATTAAACCCTGAGCCAGAGCCAGTAAATTACTCCTATCCAAAGAAAAATAATAAGTGGATACATCCTTGACTTTCTGTTCCTTTTTGACAGGAAAACAGGGCCAACTGGGTTACTAATGGCAGTGGAAGCTTCCCCAGGGATGGACACAACACTGAACAAGGACATTTTTCCTTTTCCCTCTCTCAGGACCAAAAACAGTGATTCTTCTTTGAACACTGACAGTACCCCCCCCCCCACCAGCTGCAGAGGACATGGCTAACTCTTGGTCCACAGTTGCTGTAGGTGCTACATCAAAGGGATCCTGGGTAAAAGATGAGTAGTTTGAGGTACAACAAATGGCCATAGCAGAGTCACACACCTGCAGCTGAGGCAAACTGCTAGCCTGCTGTGTGGTAGCAAAGGACATTTACTTAATTCTTCCAGAGGAACAGCTATAGATATAGATGCTTGTCAGCAATCTGAATATATGCCAGCAAATAAATGCAAAATCCTTTGGTACTATGCTACTCTTCATCAATGAGCAAGGACATCTACCACAGAATTGCAAAGACTCCATTTACTTCATTATTTTCCATCTTTGTCACCATTTGTTTTTGTTACAGTGTCTTATGTTTTACTGTAATACAAAAAACCCTCCTCCAAAATTGTCTGATCTACAGAGAGTTTGACAGTATACTCTAACTCACCCTTAACAGAAGATTGGGACATTAGAACTGCAGCTATATTTAGAGCCAGTGTTCCATATAAATAGCTTTTACTAGTAGTACTAATAGCTTTAACTATTAGTACTGTCTGTGGTCTCCCACTTTAAATTAACAGTAACTAAGTGAGGAAATGGAAAAAGGTCTAGGCATTTAATAGACGTATGCATTTCTTATAAATTACATATGCAACATTGGAGCAAAGCCTAAAGTTCTGATAATGAGCCTAGTGACCAGAGTTTAATTAGTGTATCGAATGAGGCGAGAATGGGGTGAATGCAGGAGACACACAGCGCAGGTGGCTCTTTTCTCTTGGTGAGGTGGCACCACATCAGTGGCACACAGTTTCATGCTAGAATAAAGTGTCACTGCTTTTGGGGGGGGCAGGACTGTCTTGATGGGTTATGTCACTTGTAGAAGTGAGCAACAAACAGAATCTTGTTGACATCCACCGGGTAACCTGGCATGAAAAATGGCACATAGAACTTAAAAGTAAAAAAAAAAAAAAAAAACAAAAAAAACACTGCCTTCGATAGATGTTAACACTGCCCTCTGTTGCTCAGCTCTTGTCCCTAGAAGGAACAAATAAATAAATTATCTTCTTACCATAACATTTCATCTGTGTTGTAGATCTTCATTCATTCCTTACTGATGGGTTTCGGTTCCATCCTCAGAACCGACTCGGCTAATACACAAGCTCGCGCCAGACAAAAAACTCTCAAGCTAGTCCTACCCATAGTGCCCCTCTCCTTTATTCAGATCAAGTTTGCCCACCAGGAATAGAGACAATGGAGGCCCTATCTGAGCAGATGCCCTGTCAAGCAGTCAGGACCAAAAACGATCCCCCAGGAGTCCTTGAGTAGGGGGTAGGAGGGCGAGACATAAGTAAGGAATGAATGAACATCTACAACACAGATGGAACATTATGGTATGAACAAAACTTCTTTACCTGATGTCAACTGAAAAGGCGTTTTGTTCATCAGAAACACAAGAATATTCAACTTACAAAATGCTAATTTGCCACTCGCTAGCTAGTATCAGCAAAAGGAATGCAGCTCCTGTGGACACAGTATTCACGTGTAAAAAGTATTTATTGAACCAGATATAAAATTGGTAAGCGCTTTCACTCGTACCACAGGAGCTGCATTCCTTTTGCTGATACTAGCTAGTGAGTGGCAAATTAACGTTTTGTAAGTTGAATATTCTTATGTTACCTGATGTTGTAAAATCTTCATTCATTCCTTACTGATGGGACCGAGTCCCCAGCTACTTTATGTCCTGGGAGGCCCTATGGAAGGATATTCCTGAGCACCACTGATGCTCTTCCTCTGGAGGCCATATCCAATTTGTAATGTGCGATAAAGGTATGGGGAGTTGCCCAAGGGGCTGCTGCGCATATGTCATCCATAGAGGCTCTGGAATGAAATGCCACCAAAGTAGACACTGACCTGGTGGAGTGAGCCTTGACTCTAGTAGATAAAGTTAATTTGTTCTGTTGATAGACAAAGGTAATGCAATCTCTCAGCCATTTTGACAAGGTGACTCTGGAAACAGCTTTTCCCAATTTGTGGCCTGAAAAGGCAATGAACAGCTGGCCCGATTTTCTGAACTGCTGATTGAGGGCTCAGTGTCTGTTATTCTAAAAGTGTATTAATTCTGGTTTAAGCACTTGGGCTTTCAGGCCAGTTATTTTACATTAAGAGGGTTCGTGGTCTGCACTCTTGTGGGAGGAGAGGCTGGACTCTGCCCTTCTGAGCTGGGAATTTCTGGTTAAAGGCTTATAGTGCATGCATATCTGAACTGCTTCTTACTGAAGTTGGTGCGCCTTGTTTGCTGTGGCATAGACTGGATTCGGGCCTGCTGGATCTAGCTTTGTTTGTGTAGCTTGAGCACTAATCCAGACATTCTCTAAAGTATTCAATTGTATTTATTACTGCTTGGTTGTAACTTGATTAAAGTGTAGCTATCATTCTAAGTCTTTTGGATTAAGCACTTGGGCTTCAGACCAGTTGTTTTACATTAGGAAGGTTTGTGGCAAGCACTGTGGTGGCAGGACAGGTAGCTTTCATCCTTCTAAGTTGGGAACTGCTGATTGAGAGCCCAGTGTCCAAGTGTATTAGTTCTGGTTTAGGCACTTGGGCTTCAGGCCAGTTATTTTACATTAAGAAGGTTCGTGGTCTGCACTCTTGTGGGAGAAGAGGCTGGACTCTGCCCTTCTGAGCTGGGAATTTCTGGTTAAAGGTTTATAGTGCCTGAATATTTGAACTGTATCTTACTGAAATTGGTACACCTTGTTTGCTCTAGCATAGACTAGATCCAGGCCTGCTGAATCTAGCTTTGTTTATATGCTTGTTGTTTGTTTGCTTGTTATTTCCCTGGAAGCTAATTCCACCTAATACGCGGCTTCTCAGCGCTTCTGTGGATCACTAGTGATATCTGCATTGCTTACTGTACTTATTTCCTTGTTTCACTTGAAAGAAAGTTACTGTTTGTCGTTTTTGTATTTAGTTACTTGTAACACATTGCACTCAAGTTACCTGGCACTTGCTCACTAAAGCAATTATATAAGTTCAGCACTAAAAATTAAAAGCACTACACCCTCACTCCCCACTGGCCCTTGTTTTCAATTATTAAGGAATTCCCAATATTATTCTAGCAAGTCCAAAGGTCAGTTGTCAATCTCCTCTCCGGTCCAGCTGGTGAATCTGGAAATCTTGAGGCAATGTTATAACTGCCTCATGTACACAGACAACCCTCTCCTCCTCCCACATAACACAAATACTTGCGAGAGATGCAGCTATTTAGCCAAACTGGAGGCTGAGCTCTCTCAACTCAGGACTGGCAAGACCAGACAGGAGGAGAAGGCAACTACACACACCACAAAACCAGTCTCACATAATGCTACCACACCACTGAATCAAACACAAACACACAAAGACATACTCGGAGGCTCTGAGTAAAAATTTACCTAAACAGCAGAGGCCTCCAAAGCAGACACCCAAACAACTGCTACCTCAAGACACCCCACAAGCAACACATAAACCACAAAAGCAGTGTGCAAAGCAGTCACAGCCCTTAAGGCCAAATACAACACCAAACATACTTATTATAGGTGACTCCATAGTCAGACACACTGACGTCCCACTCACCAGGCTGAACAAGGAGAGGGTCACAGTAAGCTGCCTATCGGGCGCTAGAATCCGCCACATAACACAAGCACTCGGGTCACTCCACGGCAAGTACAAATATGACACAGTCATTGTCCATGCTGGTGTGAACGACCTGAGACGTACCTCCCTGGACTACATGAAAAGAGACATAGAGGAGCTCTCTGATTATGTAGCCCAGGCAGGTATGAGCCTGACCCTGAGCAGTATCCTTCCTTCACCAAGAATGATGCCACAGAATAGAGACAAGATGATCAGCTTTAACAATTGGCTTAATGTCTGGTGTCATTCAAAGGGGATCCAGTGTCTGTCTGCCTGGGATGACATGCTTGACAAGCTACGCTGCTTCATGAGGGACGGCTTGCACCTGTCACCCCTGGGATTCCGGATATTGGCTAAGGCTCTTGCCACCCCCATAGTGCCTTTTTTAGGCAAGGCTCAAATACTAAACCTACCACCCTAGAAAACAAAAATGGGAAGAAACTGAGGGTAATGCTGCTCAATGCCAGAAGTCTAAATCTCAAAATGCACGCACTCGAGGCCCTTCTCAGTATGGAGAACATCGATGTCTGTGCTGTAACTGAAACCTGGTTCAAGGCTCCTGAGAGCACCCCGGCACTATTAGGTTTTACCTCATATCATGCGTTCCGGCCCCAAAACCCAGACCACACCACAAAAGGAGGGGGTGCACCCATATTCATAAAGGATACCCACACCTCCAGGTTGGTGGCAACGCACGAAGCTTCGGAAACCATCCAGGTGCAACTAACCATAGGCAAAACTGCTCTACAAATTGTAGCATGCTACAGGCCACCCTCTCAAACTCTGGAACCCCACACAGCCTTCCTGAAGACACTGGAGGGTATAAATGTATCTCCAAACACCATCATATTGGGTGACTTCAACTACCCGAATATAGACTGGGAACATTACTCAAGCCCTAACTTTCTAGCCCAACGGTTCCTGGAGTTCATAAATTCAAATGCCATGGAACAGCTAGTCACTGTTCCCACGAGAGGAGAAAATATACTAGAGCTCATTATCACAAACATGGGGACAAAATGCTCCACACCGGAAGTATATCCCTCTTTGGTGAGATCAGATCATAAACTAATCTCACTGTTAATCCACATCCCGCCCCCACCCCAAACAAAAAAGACCACAGTGAAGAACTTCTTTAAAGCAAACTTCACACTACTCAAGACTGGTGTGGTATCCTTCAAGGCCCCTGAGCCAGTGGAAACCACAACCCAAGCTGCGGAAGCCCTTACAAATGCCTTCTATGAACACCTCCAGGACTGCATGGATCAGGCAATCCCAAATAAAACCAAGACTCTTTCCACAAAGGGCAAACGTCCAGTCTGGTGGACCCCAGCCATTAACAAACTTTACAATAAGAGGAGAAAGCTATTACATGAAAGAACAAAATCCATAAAAGGGAAGTCAGCCCTGATCATTATTAGTAAAAAATACGAGCACTCATAAAATCAACTAAGGCCAATTTTGAGAGAAAAATTGCCATGGATTCAAAGGACAATCATAAGGCCTTTTTCAGCTATGTTAGGAACCTGGGTGGAAACTCCCAGATATGCTCAGAATTAGTCCAAAATGATACAAAAATCACTGAACCCACAGACATTGCCAACATACTGGCAGACAGGTTCAGTGCAAACTTCACCCCTCTCCCCTAAAGGAGAGATAACTATCCCAGCGAGTGTAGCCTCCCAGACATCTCAAATGCGCAGGTGAAAGCTGCTCTCTCTAAAGCTAAAACACAGCATCAATGGGACCGGATGGTGTCCCCGGCTGTGTGCTACACGAGCTAAATGAGGAATTAAACCCGCACATAAGGCAGCTGTTTAATCTCAGCCTTACCACAGGATACGTGCCCAAGGAGTGGCGTGCGGCAACTGTGGTCCCACTCCACAAAGGCGGTGCCTCTACGGACCCTGGTAATTACCGCCCCATAAGCTTAACAAGTCTAGTCTGCAAAGCTATGGAGAGGATCATAATGGAGCTCATAAACAAAGATATAGGGGACTTGCAGATATTGGACCCGACCCAGTTTGGCTTCGTCAAGGGAAGATCATGCCTTTTGAACTTGGTCGACTTCTTCGAAACAGTCACTAAGGCCATTGATGAGGGAAAGGCAGTCCATACAGCCTACCTTGACCTTGCAAAGGCTTTAGACACAATACCCCACTCGGGTATTGTAGAAAAACTTACCAGCTTAAATGTAAACCCATATGTCACAAGATGGGTTGCAAACTGGCTTAAGGACAGAACCCACAGGGTTAGAGTTGTTGGCGCTATGTCAGACTCCAAGCCGGTCACAAGTGGTGTCCCACAAGGCTCGGTCCTTGGCCCCCTATTGTTCGGCATCTACTTCTCAGAAGTACAGGCCAACATGGGAGGACTTTGGCTGACAAAGTTTGCAGACGACTGCAAACTGGGCGCCAGAGTGGAAAGTGCATCGGACACGGATATCCTTCAGAAGGGACTCACGGAAACAGATAGCTGGTGCCAGAGCCATGGCCTGAAGTTAAACGCCAAAAAATGTATAGTCATACCCTTCGGGAAAAACAAGGTAACCCCAAGCTAACATATAGGTGGCAATCCACTAAGCACAGAAGAGGTTATCAGGGACCTGGGGACCCAGGTTGACAGTGACCTTTCTTTTGACACTCACGTTGCTAAAGTGGTTAGAAAGACCTTCTACATTGCCCACCTGATCATGAAGGGATTCACATCCAGATCTAGTGAGGTCATTGTTCACTTATCAGACCAATGATCGAGTACAATGCCCCATTCGGGATGTATCTCACCCGACATCTGCAGCAATTGGAGAGACCCCAAAAGTTCCTCACCAAAAGGATAAAGGGACTCCAAAATCTGTCATATGCTGCCAGATTGAAGAAACTCCAGCTCTATTCAGTCGCATACCGTCTGCTCAGAGGTGACATGTGCCTGACATACAAGGCCATGTCCAACCCGGAATTAATGGACATGCTCCACCATGCTCCACCTCAAAAAATCCAAATCCACCAAAACCACTAGAGCAAGCGACTTAAACCTTAGCAAGGACATAAATAGGACGTGCTGGAGGGATAGATTTATCACTCAGAGACTCCCTATGCTGTGGAATAAAATCCCGGTCCATGTGAGGCAGAGCACCTCGCTGGCTCTGTTCAAGAGAAATCTTGACCTGTGGATGGGAGATCGTAGGTTTACCCCGGTATTCATCTCTGTGTCACTGCTGGACAGAGGCACAACAAACTAATGGGCACAGTATTTTTTCATATAAGGGGTGGCGTAAGCCACAAAAATTTGGGCTAGGCTTATAAATGCCTTGGGGCAGATAGCCTAGTATAAACCTATGAACCTATGAAAGATTTAGTTCTGTTTAAGTAAAAACGTAGTTGCCTATGTACATCCAACAGGTGTAAACGGTATTCACCCTTGTTAGAAAATTTTGGGAAAATGACTGGTAAATCAATGGACTCGTTGAGACTTGAATTTGAAATAACTTTAGGCAAAAGGGAAGGGTTAGTTTGAAGTGATACGCTCTCATTATGGAAAATTAAATAAGGGTGATTAACACAAAGCTTGTAACCCTGATCCTCCTGGCTGAGGTGATAGCTACCAGGAATAAGGTTTTCCAAGAAAAAAACTTCACGTCACATGTGGCAGAAGATTTGAAGGGTGAACAGGTTAGAGTTTGTAAGACCAAAGTCAAATTCCAAGGTTCAGTAGGATTTTTAATTGGTGGTCTCAGGTGCAGAACCCTTTTCATGAAGGTTTTGCAAAGATGGTGGGACATAAATGAAGAATCGTTAAAGCCATCATGAAAATTGGTGATAATTAAGTGAACTGTAATAGTAGAGACTGAGGGTCCTGAATGGAATAGAGTAGAGAGGTATTCTAAGACCTTATGGACAGAGACTGAGAATGGGTCTAGTCCTTGTTCTTTAGCCCAGATTACAAACTTGACCCATTTGATGTGACAGAGTTTCCTGGTGGAGGATTTATGAGAAGCCAGAAGAATCATTCGCACTGGGGTTAGATAGGTTCATCTGCCTGGCAATCAGCAGACGTGGAGATACCAAGCGGTCAGCTTGACACTGTGAAGGTTGGGAAGGACCTGTCCCTGTGGGTGAGATAGGAGTCCTGGGGTTGGATCCAGGGTCCACAGACGTGAACCAAGTGAGGCCATAGAAAGGGGGAATCAAACTTGATGGGGCCAATAAGGTGCAATGAGGATTACCTTGCTTCTCAGCCGTTATGCTTTCTTCAAGAACTGTGGAATTAGGGGGAAAGGCATACAGTAGACCTGGGGGCCAACCGATTATCACAGCATCTCTTGGGGACTTCCCCTGGGAGGGGGTCATGGCGAAGAAGCTGCTGAACCTGTGGTTCAAGGGGGAAGCAAAGAGGTCACAGCAAGGCCAGCCCAGACGACAAAAAATTTGTGTCATTACTACGGAGTTGACAGACCACTTGTGAGGCATTAAAATGTTTCTGCTCAGTTTGCCTGCAATCAGACTAGACTTCCCAGGAATGTGCGTTGCTAAGAGAAAGTGGTTGGAATCTATCGCCCATTGCCACACTCTCAGGGCTTTCTGGCATAATGGGTAAGATCTGGTTCTTCCTTGCTTGTTGATGTACCAGACTACTGACATATTGTCTGATTGGATAGCAACTGTCCCCGATGGGAGGGTTTTTTGGAATGCTTGCAACGCTAGGAGCACCGCCCTCAGTTCTAGGACATTGGTATACAGTTTGGCCTCTAAGGAGGACCAAGTGCCTTGGATTGTCTTTCCTTGAAAATGTCCACTCCACCCCCATTAGGGAAGTATCCGTGGTCACTGTGGCTTTGGGTTGAGTGGGGACAACGACGACACCATAACTCCTCTTCTGGCTTCATCAACCAGTTCAGATCTTGTTTGCATCGGTTTGTTATGTGGAGTGGGTAAGACATTGGGTGTGCTAAAGGAGACCACTGAGATGCAAAGAGCCATTGGAGCAGCCTCATATGGAATCTAGCAAGTGGAACCAGCATGATTGTGGCCACCATCAAGCCCAGGAGTTGTAGAACCAGTGAGCAGTGACAAGATTTTGAGAGAGTATTATCTGGGACAAGATTTTGAGAGTATTATCTGAAGTTGAGATCTCAATCTTAGTAGCCTGTGATGAGGTTAGGCAACACAGCAGGATATTGTGTTGAATGTTGCCCCAATGAACTCTAAGCTTTGAGTCGGAACCAGCTTCGACTCTTCTATGTTTATTGAGATCCCTAGCTTTTCTGCCAGATTTTGAGTATACGATATGGCTTGAAGCAGTAGCCTCCTGGTTGGAGCGGTAAGGAGCCAGTCATTTAGATATGGAAACACGTGGAATCCTTGTAGTCTCAGGTGAGCTACTAATACTGCCATGCATTTGGTGAACACCCGGTGGGCTGCGGAGAGACCAAAGGGCAGTACTCGAAATTGGTAATGACTGGCTCCCAGACGGAAGCGGAGGTATCTTCTGGATCATTTGTCCATTTTTATGCGGTAATACGCATCCTGAAGATCTATAAAGCACATCCAGTTGTCCTTCTCCAGAAATGGAAGAATGGACTGCACCGTGACCATCCAGAATTTTGCTTGTTTGACAAACTTGTTCAGTACACAGAGATCCAAAATTGTTTTCCAGTCCCCTGTCTTTTTTGGCACTAAAAAGAACCTTGAGTAAAATCCGGATCCTATTTGATCTGGTGGGACTGGTTGGAGGACTCTTTTCCTTAGAGGTTTTATGACTCCTAGTGTTGCTGCATCCCTCTGACTGGGTGGAACATCGGGGATTCGCCTTAGAGGATTGGAGTAAAAGTCGAAGGGGATGGTAACCTCTGGTCATTATCCTCTGCACCCATAAGTCTATTATCGATTGCCAGGCTAATTGGTGCAGGGAGAAACGTCCTCTGACTGCTTCCAGAGGTAAGCAACCAGTCCACTCTTCAGGAGCGCTAAGGCTGACCAGAGAAAGAATCTCTGGAGCCCTAGTTTCCTGGGCCCCCTCTGCCATGGTAGGGGCATCTTCTGGATGAGTTCCCCCTCTGTCCTGGGGGGGGGGGGGTGCTCTCCACGTGTGTCACGGAAAGGCCTTTGGGATTTTTTGAACCACATCTTACCGCCTCTCTGATTCCTGGTGTAGGATCCTTGAGGGGTGGAAAAGCATATACCAACGGCAGGCAGCCAGGTGCGAGGACGACGGAAAGACCCCAACGTGTCCTTAACTTTTGGGCCAAACAAGGAAGACTCATCAACAGGAGCACTGATAAAGGAAGACTTGAAGGAGTCCGCAAAGTTACATAAGCACATCTAGGCCTGACGCCTCATGACAATCCCTGAAGCATCTGCTTTGGCTGCCCCCTCGGTTGTATGAGCTATCAACTGCATGGAGGAGTCAGAAATAGACTCTAGGGAGGCAAGCTGAGAGGCGACCATCTCACACCTCTCTAGGTAATACCCCTGCCAAAGTACCTGAAAGTTCTGTAATCAGGTCTCTCATGGAGACGTGTAAAATGTGCCATGTAATTCAGTGACCATAAGGTGAAAGTCGCTGAAGCGCAAGTCCACTTCCCTAGTCTTGTCTATCGTTTCGGACTCCCTGTTCAGAGGATGGACAGACAAACTTTCTTCTGCAAATTCTTTCTTAGTGCCCATCGCCACAACCTTGGAATTTACTAGCAAACCTCTTAACCAGTGATGGTGGTCTTCTGGTGGGGAGAGACTTTTCAGGCTTCCGGAGAATTGGCTCGACATTGTAAGGGGCCTTCTATGGATGCTGCATGATGAGTTTAATCAGCTCATCTGCAGGTGGGGTCACCCAGGAAGTACAGCGTTGAGCACGGAAGGCTTGCAAGAACACAGATTCCTCAGTAGAAGGGTTGATGGCCTTCCAGTGGCCCCTGTGTTTCAGGATCTCCAGTATGTCTCCGAATGAGACCAGTCTCCCTCATCGAAATCTATACCTTCGGTGACTGATTCCTCAGGGGAATCCACTTGCTTCCTATTTCATGTTCTCTTCTGGGGTGGCTTCTCAATGGGATCTTCTGAGGAGGACTCCAAAGACCAGGTGCCCTGGAGCAGGGTTTCTTGCTGCTCCTGTACTCAAAGTCCCTGCATAGTGGGCTGTGTCAACTGCATGTCAGAGAAAAGGGAAAGGTCAGGTTCTGCCACTGGAGGTGCCAACTGCATGCTTATGGAAGCAAGAACCCTCTCTGTCACCTGGAAGACAGACCCACCCGAAGAGGGATGGGAGCCCTGAACTGAGAGGGACAACCTCGGGACCGGGGTCACATCCCACTCCAATGAGCCCGCTTCCAGGATAGGAGCCCCAAAAGGACTAGGAGCTGCCAAAACAACCAGAACAGTAGACAGCGCCATAGAAAAAACTGGTGCCAAACCAAGGGTCATGTGCCGCAAGACCAGTCATAGTCCCGAGGGTGGATCAGCTCCGAATGGAGTCCAGAGTGTAGGCTCCGGAACAGAGGATGGTAACATCACAGGAACCAAAGATGTAGGTACCGGGATAGACGTCGGTACAGAGGGCTCCAAAGCCTGAGAAGAGGTTGAAGGAGGATATGTCGGAGTCTGTGCAGAAAAACCTTTGGCTCTAGGTGGGAGGGAGATCTTGGTAGGAGATGGCTGCTAAGAGCTGATCGACAAGCCTCACTACACCCATTTCAGAAAGACTCCTGGTGGAACGTGTAGATGCTCCGGAAGGAGAGTCCAGCCTCTTAAGAAAAGGCCTATATTGCTGTCCAAAAAACAGGTCGACTGTAGATGAGTATTTGGCCATGGGCAAAACTTTCAGTTTTTGGCACAGAGGAGGATGGGGCCTTGAAAGAAATCATTGTCGGTGCTGAAACTGTCTGGTACCAAAGTAACTATCGGTACCGAAACAAGTATCAAAGTTGTCAGTTCCGTGGTAGGTGTTACCGACTTCAGCACTGTAGAGAGAGTTATAGGCCCTGGTGCTGCAACAGTCGGAACAGACATTTTTGGTAATTTTTGGTGTCAGTTCAGATACTGTCTGAAAAGATTTTGGTTCCCTGGAACTTGGAGAAGTTGGAACCAAATGGCTTCTCTTTTCTGGGAGGTGTTGAGACCTCCACCTCAGAAAGGGCCTCCAAAAAGGGAATTTTTAGTAATCCCTTCAGTATTCATTTATTTTTTTCTGCTCTGCCAAAGTGAGAGAGGTAAAATTTTTACAAATGTCACACAGCGGTTGCATCTGGAGGTGAGGAACTCCAAAGCAGTAGACACACGAAAGATGCCCATCAGAGTTGGGCATCTTTCACCACATTTTTCACACTGCTTGAACCCGGTCGTTTACTTCTTGTCAGACATTGTGTCACGATTCTGGCTAACAAGACAAATTGTATAACAATAGTCACAACTTCTTACTAAAGAACAAGTTATTCTACAGATAAACACACATAACACAGAAGGAAAGAAATTATCCTTTTTTTTTTTTTTTTTTTTTTTTTTAAGGAAGGGCAAATGGGGAAAAAACCAACAATGGTAAAACAACTACCACAAGGGTAAGGGAGGGGCTTGTACCAACAATGCTACTAACAATACCGAAAGGTAGGAAGAAAAACTCACACACAAAGTACAGCAGTAAAGTGAACTATTAATCTCTAAGAGGGAAGGACTAGAAGGTATTTGGCTTGGCAGATCTTGAGAAGTACACAGCAAACGACAGCTGGGGAAAGAAGTAGAGGGGCACTGTAGGTAGGACTTGGCTCGAGAGTTTTTTGGCGTTGCTATTTGGATGATTGTTGGTTGGTGTGGAAGGCTGATGAATATTATCTTAATGAGTTTCTTGACTATCTTAATGACAACATATGGGGAATTGAATTTAAAATGACTTTTCACAAAACCAGGATGTTCTTTCTGGATGTGGAGATTAATAGAAATGTGGATGATACATTGTCCACCACAATTTTTAGGAAATTCCCTGAATATAACTCTTTACTACATGCTTCCAGCTTCCACCCACAACATATCATCCAAAATATACCCAAATCCCAATTTTTAAGAGCCAGAAGGATCTGTTCCAGCCAACAGTCCTATGCCAAGACACGAGATGACCTTGCCCGTAGATTTATAGAGAGAGGTTATCGTCCAAATACTGTTAATCAGGCTAAACAATGGGCCTCGAATTTAAACAGGCAGGATTTATTGTGTTACAAACATAAAAATAATGATGTGGTCCAACAGCCTCTACGTTTGGTTACCACTTATGGACGTAATACTAAGGGTTTCATTAACATTATTCAGAGACATTGGAATGTTTTGATGGCTGAAGAGAAACTTCATCCCTTTCTTAGGGACAGATGTTCTTTCTCTTTTAAAAGGGGACGAACTATAGGTTCTAGGCTCAGTCATTATAAAAAACCTTTTGGTAACCTTACAGCTCTTACACAAACATCTTTGACAGGGGGTCCGGTTTCAGGGTGTATTCCATGTGGTCATTGTGTATATTGTACCCGGGTTTCACATACCCGTGAATTTACTAGTAAAAACACCTCTGAGATTTTTTATATCAAATTTTGGGCTAACTGTAGTACCAAGTGGGTCATCTATTTGGTGACCTGCACTTGCTCTGCCTTTTATGTGGGGCAAACTTCTAGATCTTTTCGTTTGAGAATCTGTGAACATCTCAGTGATATCAAGAATAAACGTCTTAACAATGCCCTATATAAACACAGTTTAAAACACAAAACAGCTTCTTTTAAGTTTGTGACCATTGACCATATAAAGGGTATTTGCAGAGACCAAGAGAATTGGCATGAATTGCTTAATTTTAAAGAAAGGAAATGGATAGTCAAACTTGGAGCCCTGTTTCCACCTGGTCTTGATGACCAATTTTGATTCATTGTTTAATGGTTTTGATTGGTTCTTGTGTTATTCACCAGTTATATATATCTATATACTGGGTTGTATCTGTCTTTATTGTTTGTATCCACTGAAGAAGGCTCTGCTGAGCCGAAACCGGTTTGGACATTTGATGTTTTTACTTGTGCCATTCAGAGGATTTTTCTTCTGGGCTGAATAAACAGTTTTTCACTTTCCACACTTGCCTGCTCTGTTTTGTGGATTTTCGTATTTCTGTCGTGCAAGGGTTCTACGTGCATCTGTGTTGGGACTGGTTAAAAATAAGCCCCAAGGCCAGGTTGTTTTTCTCAAATGTTTTTTTATAATCCAGTCATGTCAGCAGAAAATCTAAGTAACATTTTCTATGTAACACATAGTGAGTTTTAAATCTAAACATGTCAGCAGAAAATCTAAGTAACATTTTCTGTAGAATAATACAAAAAGCTGTGTCTAACTACGTCAACCATAAAAAAGTAACATTTCATAAAACTGTATAAAAGTAGCATGCTGCTCACTAGTAATTCAGACAAATCCTGTATTTGCATGTTTTGTCTCCTTGCTGCAAGTAATAAAGAGTGCCATACTTAAACCTTACGTAAATTAGTCTTTAAAGTTTTTTCCTTTGGCAGGGGGAAAGGCATACAGCAGACCTGGGGGGCCAATCGTGCATCAGAGCATCCCTCGATGTCTCCCTCTGAGGGGGGATCAGGGCAAAATAGCTTCTGCATTTGATGTTTAGGGGAGAAACAAACAGGTCGCAGCAAGGCCTGCCCCAACAGCGGAAGATCTGATCCACTATTATAGGGCTGAGGGACCACTCATGAGGCATCAAAATGTTCCTGCTCAGATTGTCCGCAATAAGATTGGAACTCCTGGGAAGGTGCGTTGCTATGAGAAAGCGGTTGGAAGCAATCGCCCAGTGCCAAATTCTCATGGCCTCCCGACACAGGGGGTAAGACCTGGTTCCACCTTATTTGCTGATGTACCAGACGACTGATATGTTGTCTGAATGAATTGCAATGGTCCCGGAAGGAAGGGATGTGTGGAACGCTTACAACGCTAAGAGAACTGCCATCAATTCCAGGACATTTATGTGCAAATTGGTGTCCATGGGGGATAAGGTGCCTTGGACTATCTTTTCCTGGAAATGCCCCCCACCCCACCCTAACAGGTAAGCATCCGTGGTCACCGTGGCCCTGGGCTGGGGAAGGCAGAACGGTCGACACCAAAGATTTGTTTCTGGCTTCATCCACCAAAGCATTTCTTTCTTGCAAAGGTTTGTAAGGCGTATCATGTGGTAGAGTGGGTGGGTTAAGATCGACCATTGTGATGAAAGGAGCCACTGTAACAGTCTCTTGTGAAACCTCACCAGTGGTACTAAGGTAATGGTTGCTGCCATAGATCCCAATAGCTGTAGTACAAGGCATGCTGGTACAAATGTCTGTGGAAGGAGGACTTGAATCTGGCTTCTTATTTTTGAAAGCCTGTGAGGAGGAAGGGAAGCTTGACAGGACGTTGTGTTGAAGATTGCTCCAATTAATTCCAGTGCTCTTCTTGGAGACATTTGTGATTTGTCCATGTTGATCGTGATACCTAGGTGAAGAGCAAGGCCTTGAGTATAAGAGAGACTGAGCATGAGAAGATTCCTGGTCGTGGCAGGAAGGAGCCAATCTCTAAATATGGAAACACCTGGAGTCCTTGTAGTCGGAGATGACCTATTACAACTGCCATACATTTGGTGAACACTCTGGGGGCTGTCGAGAGACCAAAAAGCAGTACCCTGAACTGATAGCGACTGGCTCCCAGCCGAAAGCGGAGAAATCTCCAGAAGTGTTTGTCCATCTTTATGCAGTAATACGTGTCCTGGAGGTCTATAGAGCATATCTAGTTGTCCTTCCCCAGAAAGGGGAGAATGGACTGTACCGTGACCATCCGGAATTTTTGAGGTTTTATGAATTTGTTTCGTAAGCTGAGATCCAGGATTGGTCTCCAGTCCCCTGTCTTTTTTGGCACTAAAAAGAACCTCGAGTAAAACCGGGATCCTCTCTGGTCTGGTAGGACTGGCTGGATGACTATTTTTCTAAGCAGCTTTTCGATTTCTAAGGCTGCAGCCTTCCTCTGACTGGGTGGGACATAGTACAGTTGTGTACACTTACCATAAATGTAGATGTTCGAGTGTATTCACTGTTGTAGTCATTACACCTGGGTTATCTGCTTGCAGGTAGCCCTCAGTCGGCCTGATTAATAAAGTCTTGGGTCCTGCGTCGGTTGCTGTCTCTTCTTCCGTGACGTCAGGTCGAAAGGGGTATAAAACATGCAGCCGACGTCATTACATCAGTTTTTCCTGCCCCCAGATGTCAGGTGTCCCCCTAATGGGAAGCAATTAAATCTATAAATATACAAGGTTATACCTCAAACAAAAAAGGAAACACACCAAAATGCTTTTAAGCATTGAAAAGGAGAGAAGAGGTATAGCCAAACGAAGTCAGGGGGCTGGAGGGAGGGTAACCAGGACTGCAACAGTGAATAGACTCGAACATCTACATTTATGGCAAGTGTACACAACTGTACTATGTTCTTCATGTTTCACTGTTGCAGTCATTACACTTGGGTAGATTCCCAAAGCTAAGGATGGGAGGAGAAATTTAGATAGCATTAGGACCAGCTATAAGGCCCTGCGAAACTGCAGTGGCAAAGCCAGCTCTGGATTTAGAGAAAATTGACAAATGATAATGCTTGGTAAAAGTATGTACAGAACTCCAGGTAGCAGCTTCTAGGATGTCCCTGGTAGGTACGCCTCTGAAAAAGGCTGTAGAGGTAGATGCAGCCCTGGATGAGTGGGATCTGATCCCCCGTGGGATAGGTTTTCCATGGTGCTTATAGCACAAGTGAATGCAATGGCCTATCTATTTGGAGATGGTTCGCTTTGAAATAGCCTTCCCCTCTGCCCCTGCAGCAAATGCCACCAGCAGTTGTTCAGATTTCCTTTGAGGTTTAGACCTGTCCAAGTAGAATCTAAGTTGTCTGTGCACATCTAAGGATGTGCAGTATCCGTTCCCCTTTGTTCTGTGAAGAAGGAAAGAAGGTAGGCAAATGAATGGACTGATTAAAGGCCACACTGGATACCACCTTTGGCATGAAAGAGGGACTGGTCCTGAGGGACACCCTGCCCGCATGAAAGATGATGAAAGGCTCCAATGCCATAAGGAACTGTAATTCAGATACCCTTCTTGCTGAAGTGATGGCCAAAAGGGAAGCTGTTTTCCAAGAAATGAATTTTAAATCTGCAGTAGCAGCTGGCTCGAAAGGAGGAAGGGTGAGTTTCTCCAATACAAAGTTAAGGTCCCAGACTGGAGTTGGAGCTCTTCTGGGTGGTCAAATATTTGACCTCTCTGAGGAACTGCTTGAGCAGTGGAAGAGAGAAGAGGGGAGGGTTCTGTGTTATAATGAGCTGAAATGGCTGAGGCGTGAATTTTTATTGAGGAAAAAGACAGGCCCTTGTGAAGCATCTCAGTTAAGTATTGTAAAATCGGAGGTAAATTGCACACTGCTGTGCTCATCCCTTGAGACTGGCTCCAAGCACAGAATCTTTTCCATTTTTCAGCATAAGATTTTCTACTACTAGGCCTCCTTGCCTCTAAAATGACATCCATCACTGGTTTACTGAGGGATGGTAAAGGAGAGCTTAGGTAATTAGCCAGGCTGCTAGATTCAGTGTTTGAAGCGGACGGTGCAGAATCTGGTTCTTCTGCTGAGACAGCAGGGTAGGACTCTGAGGCAGGTGCCATGGGGCCAAAAGTGACACACTGCGCAGGAGGGGGGTACCAGTGTTGGTGTGGCCAGGCTGGTGCAATCAAAATCATCCTTGGTTTGTCTTGTTTTGATCTTTAGTAGTACTTTGGAGAGCAGAGGCAGAGAAGGAAAGGCATAAACTGATAGGTTTTTCCAGCTGAAGGACAGAGCATCCACTTTCCAAGCTTGTCTGTGGGGAGTCATTGCACAAAATTTTCCTTTTGATAGTTCTGGAAGGAGGCAAACAGGTCTATATCTGGGCTCCCTCATTTGCTTGTCAACATGTTGAAAATCCTTGGTTCCAGTTTCCACTCATGTGGGTCCATGAGGGTTCTGCTTAGTCCATCTGCCAGTGTATTTAGTTTTCCTGGCAGAAATTGAGCTTGTAGATGTACTTGGTAGCTCAAGGCTGTGTTCCACAATGCTATGGCTAGTCTGCAGAGGGGGTAAGAATGTGTACCCCCCTGCTTGTTTATGTACCACATAACAGTGGTGTTGTCCATCTTTACCATTAATTGTCCTGGAAGAATGTGGTCCTTGAAGGCTGTCAGAGCATTATGTACAGCTAACATTTCTTTATGACTGATGTGAAGGTGCATTTGAATTGGGTTCCATTTGTCCTGAATGCACTTCCCTGCCAGGTGCGCCCCCCCCCCCCCCCCACACACACACACAAATGCATAGTCTGATGCGTCTGTTGTTAGGGTTTTAGGCGGCAGGGGGTAGTGTGAATGGTAGTCCCTTGTTTTGGTGGCAGGCCTCTGCCTGCCAAAGGATCTCTAGGAGTAGACAAGGAATGATAGGAATCATTGCTTCTAGATCGTGAGAATGTTGACACCATAGGCTTTTTAGATACCATTGTAGTTTTCTCATATGCAGTCTTGCATATGGAATTAGAAGAATGCAGGAGGCCATGAACCCCAAGGCTTGTAGTATTTGCCTTGCAGATAGCAGGGTTTTTGTGACAACTTGTTTGAAGTAGATTGTCAAGTGAATTTGTTTCTCTGGCGTGAGAAAAGCCATCTCGGAAGTTGTATTCAAGCTTACTCCCAGGAATATAATTTGTTGACAGGGTACCAGGTGTGATTTCTTTTTGTTTATGGTGTACCCCAGACATTTTAGCACCCTCTGTACAAAAGCCAGATGATTCAAAAGTATGTCCTGGTTTTCTGCCTGAATTAGACAATTGTCCAGGTATTGGTATATTTGAATATTTCTTTTCCTGCAAAATGCAATGACTGGAGCTAGGCATTTTGTGAATACCCTGGGCGGAGTAGATAAGCCAAAGGGCAGTGCAGAGAACTGATGGTGAGTGAAGCCTGCTTTGAAGCATAGGTATCTTCTACAAGATTCCCTGATTGGGATGTGCAGGTATACTTCCTTTAAATTTAGTGTAGCCAACCAGGCATCTTTGCTTAGCATAGGAAGCAATTGGTGAAGAGTCAGCACCTTGAATTTTGGAATCACCAAAAAGGTGTTTAGAGTAGGCAGGTCCAGGACAGGACGCCATGAACTGTCTTTTCTGGGTACAGGAAAAATCTTGAGTAGAAACCTTGTCCCTTTTTCTCTTCTGGTACCAAATGAATAGCCCCTATGCTTAAGAGAGAGAGTACCTGCTTTTGGGCCTCTGCCCACTGCTTTTGAGGTAGATCCGGCCAACCGCTTGGAGTTGGTGACATGTGGAAGTGAAATCTGTATCCTCTGGACACTATTTAAAACCCATTTGTCCTAGGTAACGAGTCCTCAGATCTTTGCATGAAGTGCAATCATTCCCCCCAAAGGGGCAGTCAGTTGAGAAGTGCTTGGAAGTTTTAAAAATAAGTCATTGAGGCAGTTTACCATAGGGGGAGTTTTATTACTCCCAAATTTGGAAGTGGAGCCCCCCCACTACTTAGTCCTGTGCGTTCCCTGGGATTGAAGCCTGGGTGCTCTGCTGGATCTGGGTTTGGACTGAGAAGGTCTGGAAGAGGCAGGAAAGGACCAATTCTTAGAAGGCCAATGCCTACTAAATCTTGGAGGTTGTACTTGTAAAAAGTCTTTAACAGTTTGCATAGACTTAGCTTTTTCCTCCATCTTTTTAAGAACTTATTCTGCCTTGTTGCCAAACAGGTGGCCCTGATTTAAGGGAGCATTCAGTAATTTTGCTTTAACATGATCTGATAAGGATTGCTCCTTAAGCCAAGCATGTCTTCTAAGTACAGACCCAGTTACCGCAGTCCTTCAAGATGCCTCTAGTGAATCAAAACCACTTTGCAATGTATGTTTACCAACGTGTTCAGTAGAATGCATAAAATCCTGTAAATCCTTATTTTCAGCACAATCAGAAATCAACATCATTTTCTGTTTAAGCAGTCCAATAATATGCAGCTGATACTTTAACATATGAAACTGGCAACTCAAGGCCCTAATGGCCAAAGTTGCAGAAGTGTATACTTTCTTACCCCATCTATCTAGCGCCCTGGAGTCTCTATCAGAGGGGGTAGGATTTTTGGCAGTAGTAGCTTTAATGCCCTTGGGTCCCTGTGAAATGGTTACATGATCCGCAGTAAGATTTTTGAAAAGGAACTTGAGAGTCAGGAACCCTGGAATATCCATCAGGTTTTCTGGAAGCAGGAGGTAGAGAGTCAGGGGCCGTGCTAGACTCCGAAAAGGCATCATCAACAATATCCAGTACAGGAGCTATAGCTAAAGGCCTGTGCTGGGGCAGGAGTAAGAAATCCCTAAGCCTCTTTTTAGAATCGCAGAAATCCTGACTTTCCCAACGAAAAAGCTCCCTGAGAGTATGCAAGGTTTCACCAAAAGAGAAATCCTCTGGGGGAGAAGCAGAGGGAATAGAGTCCTCAGCATCAGAATCCTCATAGGTAGATAAGGGTAAATCCTGGTCATCAGAGGAAAAAGAAATTTCAGAATCCTGGTCAGAAGTATCATAAGCAAATTTCAGTCCTAGGTCTCTTAGAAGGGGAAGGTTAGCTTCCCCTGATTAAAGGAATAAGGTCTTTAGTCATTCTTATCATTTGTTCTTTAGGCATAGAGGCCTGACCATGCGGTCTGGGTGTCAGTTTTCTAGGCATGGTTCAAGATTTAGGCATTAAAGAAGAAGATGGTGCCTGTTTAATATGCAAGTCAGTAGGCCTAACTACACCCTCAGAAGCCGGTGCCTGCAAAGTGGCTCTGGACCGATCCAAGGTAGAGACATTTGCAGGTTCTACAGTTGAAGCATCTCTCGGCATACCGGACTCCGAATGGGTCTCAGTAGAGGCCTGCGAATCTGAAGTAGCGGGTATCAGGGGCTGCGAAAGCACCTCACGGAGTACTGGCGAACTGGGCGGCCTGTCTCTGTCTTTATCTTTGCGTTTTTCGGAATGTCTGTAGTCAGATGGCTTACCAAAGACATATCAGGATAATTGTACCGAGCACCAAAAAATTTAGAAGTGCAAATATACCGACAATGGATAGTTCGTGGTTTAAATAAGGCACAAAACCAACAGCGAGGTATGTCGTGGTCAGGGCCTAGGTAAGGAATACAGTACGAATGAAAATCCTTATTATTTGCTTTCCACAAGAAATGCAATTATTTACTTTTACTGACATCGGTTTAGAGCAAGGACCCAACGGGGTACTTAGCTTTTAGTTGAAGACTTCGGTTCTGAAACTCGAAAATGAAAACTTCAGAAGTCGGCTGACTGGCACTTGACAAGTGTTTCTGCTTCGGGCACTGCATGGCAAGAAAGACTGATGTAATGACGTCGGCTGCATGTTTTATACCCCTGATGACCTGACGTCACGGAAGAAGAGACAGCAACCGATGCAGGACCCAAGACTTTGTTAATCAGGCCGACTGAGGGCTACCTGCAAGCAGATAACCCAAATGTAATGACTGCAACAGTGAAACGTGAAGAACATCGGGGATTCGCTTTACAGGTCTGGGAGTAAGATCGAATGGGATATGATAGCCTCTGGATATTATTCTCTGCACCCATGCATCCGTTGTTATGAGTTGCCAGGCCTATAGGTGCAGGGAAAATCGACCCCCGACTGCTTCCAAAGGAAACCAATCGGGCCGCTGTTCAGGAGGGCTGGAAGAGTCTGCCAGAGAAGGAATCTCTAGCACCCTGGTTGGGCGGACCCCCTCTGCCCCGAAAGGGGCATCTTCCGGATGAGTTGCTCCCTCTGCCCCGGGGGGATTGCTCATCAAAAGTGTCACGAAAAGATCCTTGGGACTTCTTGAACCACAATTTTCCTCCCCTCTGATTCCTGGAGTAGGATCTCTGGGGGGTGGAAAAACTTATGCCCACAGCAGACAAGGTCTTTCCGTCCTTCTCACCACTTGATAGTGTCTCTCTTACTTTGGGACCAAAAAGGGAAGATTCTTCAACAAGCGCGTTAAGAAAGGAAAATTTAAAGGGGTTTGCGAAGTCACACAAATGCATCCAAGCATGCCATCTCATGACGATGTATGATGCGGCTGCTCCAGCTCCCCCCTCGGTAATGTGAGAGATCAAGCGCATTGAGGAGTTTGAGATGGATTCCAGGGTAGCTAGCTGAGAGGCAACAGTATCAAGCACCTCCTCAGGCAGAACCCCCGCCAAAGAGGCAGACATTTCTGAGATTAGGTCTCCTTGGAGGCGAGTAAAGTGTGCCAGATAATTCCGTGACCAGATGGCAAAGATCGTTGAAGCGTAGGCCCGCTTCCCCAGTCTGTCCATAGCCAGAGACTCCCTGTTTGGGGGATGAACAGTGGAACTATCTTCTGCCAGCTCCCTCTTGGTGGCCTCCACCATGACCATGGAATCAACTACCAGTTGTTTGGACCAATTGGATTGGTCTTCAGGAGTGGATAAAATTTTATCTGGCCTCCGAGGGACAGGTTCTATGTTGTCCAGGGCCTTTCAGGCACGCTGCACAATACGTTTAAATAAGCTCATCCGCAGGTAGGGTCACCCAGGAAGTAGATGGGCGAGCACGTTAGGCCTGCAAGAACAGCATTTCCTCCAAAGGGTTGGAGGGCTTCCAGTCTCCCTCTGCTTGAGGATCTCGAGAATGTCTCCAAATGAGATGTCTTCTGGGGGAGACCGTGGGGAGCCTTCCCCCTCATCGCAATCGGTGTCTTCGGTGATGGATTCTTCAGGGGAATCAAGATGCTTCCTCTTGCAAAGTTTCTTCCAGGGTGGCTCCCCAATGGGATCTTCTGAGGACTCCAGAGAAAGGGTTTCCTTCAAAGGAAGGTCTTGCGGTTCCCGTGCTCGGGATCCCGGAGTAGGGAGTTGGGACAGCTGCATGCTAGAGGGGGTTCTGGTGTCGATGCCAACGGTGCCAACTGCGAGCCTGCTGAAGCAAGGACCCTCTCCATCACCTGGAAAGCAGGCCCACCCAAGGAAGGATGGGAGCCCGGAACTGAGAAGGACAACCTCGGAATCGGAGGGTTACAACCTGCCCTAAGGAGCCCGCCTCCAGGTGAGGAGCTCCGAGAGGACTGGTAGCTGCCGGGAGAGCCGTGGCCATAGACGGCGCCACTGAAAAACTAGGTGCCATGGTGCTGACAGCCCAATCACTGCTCCAAGAGTGCATGAGTTCCAAAGGAGGTGTTGCACCATGAGTAATCGGTGCCGACAGGGAAGCCTCTGCTGTCGGAGGCGAGACAGAATGCACTGGGATGGCCATCGGTACGAAAGTCTCCGAGACCTGGGAGGAGGCCGGAGGAGTATATACAAGTGAATATGCCATGAGAGCTTCCGTTCCAAGAGGGAGGGAAGACCTAGCCGGAGTGGGTAATCCTCTAGCTGTCAAAAGCTGGTCCACAGCCTTCACTACATCTTGTTCTGAAAGACTCCTGGTGGATCTGAAGGAAGCTGCCAATGGAGATTCTGGTCTCTCAAGAAATGGACTAAATTGTTGTCCCAAAAAGGGTCATAAGAGGGAGAATACCTGGTTCTGGGAAGGTGCTCGACCTTCGGAACCAACGTGTCAGTATCAGTGGAGCTGTATGAGACATTGTCACCGTGGCCGGAGATGGTGTTGATGCAGGTACAGTAGTCGGAGCCTGTGTAAAAACAAAGTCGGCACCGAGGGGGATGGTGCCGAAGCTGGTACAGTGGTTGGAGTTGGAGTCAGAATTAAAAGCGTCACCGAGGGAGAAGACATGGACCCTGGTGCTGAAGCGTCTGTGCCGAAGGCGCGGGAGAAGCCCGGTGTCGACTCAGTTCCGAGGAGGACAGAGATGTCGGAACAGAGTGACTGTTTCTCTATGTTTTTTCACATCCTTATGCTTAGGAGATGGTGAGACCTCTGTCCCAGAAAGAGCCTCCTAGAAGGGTGTTTTCAGCATACCCTTAAGAATAAGTTTGTTCTTGTGTTCAGCCAGAGTACGGCTGCTGAAGCTAGAACAAATGTCACAGGAAATGTTAATGTGGTCCACACAGAAACAATAAACACACCGGGTGTGACCATCAGAGTTGTGCATTTAACACCCGCACTTATCACACTGCTTGAACCCAAGCCTGGCCTTATCAGACATTATAAACACGCTAATACTACCACACAATAAACTAAACTACCAAACAAAAAGATAAAGGGATAGTAAAAGAACTGTTTTTTTTTTTTTTTTTTTTTTGTTATACAGAAGGCTAGGAAAAAGTACCAACAATTGTACTAAGAAATACCAGAAAATTAAGAGAAGGGCCTACTAGGTAGGGAAGAGGGAGTAGTACCAACAATGGTACGAAAGAACTACCAAGGTAGCAAGCGGGTAGGGTTTAGTCAGAAAATAAGAAAGGTAGAGATAAGAAATAACCTTAGACTAGAATGAAAAAGTAGTTATGTACTTACCATAACAGTCGATGTTTGTAGACCATCTCACCCTTCATTCTTACACTTGGGATCGGAGCCGAACCTCGGCTCCGACTTGGCCATTCTCTAGCTCAAAAACTTCTGGTTGGCTCGTGGCTAGGAGGCATTCCATCATGCACCACTAACATAACCCAGATCTTGTTTGCTGCAAGGAGAAACATACAGAGACAAAGAACAAACCATGTTGAAAGGACCAAACATAGCAATAAGGCAGCAGACACTACCCCCCACGTCCTCAAGGAAGGGGGCAGGAGGGTGGGTTTGTAAGAATGAAGGGCGAGATGGACGACAAACATCGAACGTTATGGTAAGTACATAACCTCTATATTCTGTAGTCCTATCTCGCCTTCATTCTTACACTTGGGACTGTGTCCCCAGCACCTTTATCTTGGCTGGCTCATTGGAAAATGCTCTTGAGTACTGTGGAACCAAAGGAAGACCTGTTCCTGGAAGCCAGATCCAATTTGTAGTGAATAATGAATGTATGAGGTGAATCCCATGTTGCTGCGGCACAAATGTTATCTATTGGAATTTTAGCCTGAAAAGCTACCCAGGTAGACACAGAACTGGTAAAACGAGCTTTCACCTTGAAGGGATCTTTGTCACTGGATGAATAGATAAAGGAAATGCAGCTGGAAATCCAGTGAGATAATGTGACTTTAGAAACTGGAAGGCCCTTCCTTGTATCTGAAAAGGAAAGAATTGATCTGACCTTCTGAAATTTTAGTTCTGTCCAGATAAAAACGCAATTGTTTATGCACTTCCAGTTGGTGAAATTTGTACTCTGCCTTGTTAGAAAAATTAGAGAAGAAAACAGGTAATTCAATGGACAGATTAATATTGGCCTGAGAAGAAACCTTAGAAATAAAGGAAGGGTTTGTCCGTAAGGAGACCCTATCTTTGTGAAACACCAAATAAGGGGGCTTAATGGAAAGAGCTTGCAGTTCAGAGACCCTTCTTGCAGAAGTGATCGCCACTAAACATATAGTATTCCAAGATAAGAACTTAAAGTCACATGTTGCAGGTTTGAAAGGGCTTGACGTTAGTCTATGGAGAACAAAGTTCAAATCCCATGGTGCCACCAGATCCATGACTAGAGGTCTTAACAAGGTGGCCCCTTTAAGGAAAGCTCTACATAGACTATGAGCCATAAGGTTAGGTTCATTAGCCAAATGAAACGTGGAAATAGCTGCCAGTTGAACTTTAATTGTGGCAGAAATGGGAGCTGTGTAAGGATCAAGGTTTCTCTCACGGCCCCAAAAAGAGAATCTTTTCCATTTACTGGTATAAATCTTTCTGGTAGGTTTGGGAGAGGATGTCAGAATGTGTACAACCTCAGGAGAAAGGTCATGAAGCCTGACTAGGGATGGAATTGGAGCAGCCAAGCTGTCAAAATGTGGGTGTGGAGAGGGGAATGGAACACCCCTGACATGTACGTCAGCAAATCTGGCACTGGGTCCAGAGTCCACGTTTCATCCATTAGATGGGGTCTGAGAAAGGGGAACCAAATCTGTCGAGGCCAGTAAGGAGCAATTAGGATCATTTTGCTTCCCAAGGATATTGCTTTCTGAATTACCTTCGATATGAGGGGGAATGGTAGGAAAGCATAGAGAAGTTCCAAGGGCCAATCGTGAACGAGTACATCTCTGGGTGTTTCCCCTTCCGGGGGAATCAGGGTGAAGTTAGCTGCTACATTTGGTATTGAGAGGGGTGGCAAATAGATCACAAGGCTGACTCCATTTGCAAAAAATTTGTTCCGCAATGCATGTATTCAGAGACCACTCTTGAGGCATCAGAATAGCCCTGCTGAGCTTGTTAGCTATCACGCTGGATTTCCCCAGGATGTGCGTTGTGACCAGAAAGTGCCGGGAAGACATTACCCACTCCCACACTCGAAGGGCTTCTCTGCAGAGGGGGTAAGATTTGGTTCCTCCTTGTTTGTTTATGTACCACACCACCGACATATTGTCCAAGTGGATCACAATTGTCCCTAGAGGGAGAAAGCTGTGAAGTGCTTGCAACGCCAAAAGCACTGCTCTCACCTCTAAGATGCTAATATGCAAATGAGCCTCGTGTTCCGGCCACATGCCTAGATAATGCCCCACCCCCACCCTATCTGGGAGGCATCTGTGGTCACAGTGGCAACAGCGGGGGGGGGGGGGGACTTACGGTCTGCCTGTGTTTAGATTGCTGGTCTGGGTCCACCAGCGAAGATCTTGTTTGCACAAATCTGTTATCAGGATGAGGTGAGAAAGAGGTAGATACTGCAGTGAACACTGGGCAAAAAGTAACTAGTGCAGGACCTTCATGTGCAGTCTGGCTAATGGAACTAATGTTATTGTAGAAGTCGTTGTCCCTAACAACTTGAGCACCATCTTTGCTTTCACTTTCCTTAGAGGACGTAAGCTCAAAACTTGCTCCCTGAGGTTCTGAATTCTTTCTACGGGAAGGTAAGCCCTCATTGAGACCGTGTTTATTTCGGTGTCAATAAAATTCACAATCTGAGAGGGCGATAATGCAGATTTTTGCCAATTTACTGTAATCCCTAACTGCAAGCAAGTTGAAATGGTAGCATCCCTGGCCTGTAACAGCAGATGCCTGGTGGTGGCAGTCAGCAGCCAGTCGTCCAGGTACGGAAACACTTGGAATCCCTGACGTCGCAAGTGAGCCGTAACCACTGCCATGCATTTGATGAACACCCTGGGGACTGTGGTGAGACCAAAGGACAGGGCGCAAAACTGATAATGACTGGCTCCCAGCAAGTGTAAGTGACTCCTTGATGCCTTGTCCATTTTGATATGGTAGTCTGCATCTTGGAGGTCTATGGTGCACATCCAAACACCTTTCCCTAACAATGGGAGTATAGACTATAAGGTGACCATTCGGAACTTGGACATCTGTATAGATTTGTTCAATTTGCTGAGATCCAAGATGGGTCTCAAGTCCCCTGTTCTTTTTGGCATCAAAAAGAATATGGAGGAAGTCCCTAATCCTACTTGGTCTGCGGGGACGGGTTGGATGACTCACTTTACGAGTAACATTTGGATTTCTAGAGTTGCTGAATCCCTGTGATTGGGTGGAACATCTGGGATTCGTCTGACCCGAGGGGGTGGAGAAGAGAAGGGAATATAGTAAACTCTGGTAATTATCTTTATACCCAGAAGCTTGGCAAGACATCACTCAAGACAAGTGGGTATTAAAGAAATACGACCCGCGACTGGCTCCAGAGACATGCAGTCGGGCCTCCTTTCAGGAGCGCTGATAGGGAAGACCACAAAAGGAATCACGGTCTCCCTGGTTCTGCGGGCCTCCTCTGCCTCTAGGGCGGCGTCTACCATTATTTCCTCCTCCTCTGCCTCTGGAGAAGGAATCACCTTGTGCATCCTGAAAAAACCTCTGCGACTTCTTGAAGCACATTTTACCACCCTTCTGCCCTTTGGGATAAGGGTCTAGAAGGAACGGAAAAACGGATTCCCACGGCACACAGGGGTTTTCCTTCCTGCTCGCACCTGGTGCATGTGTCCTTTACCTTGGTTCCAAACAATGAGGATCCATCAAAGGGGGCATTGGTAAATGTAGACTTAAAGGCCTCTGCAAAGTTACACAAGCGCATCCAGGAGTGTCTTCTAAGAGAAACTCCTGAACCCGCTGCCCTACTCGCTCCATCAGCTGCATAAGATATCAGCCTCATGAAGGAGTTCACAATAGAATTTAAGGTAGACATCTGTGAGTTAACCTTCTGAGATACCACATCAGATACATTACCTTACAAAGTCTCTCCCAGTTCTTTTAGACGATCTCTCTGGAGCCTTGTGAAATGAGACACGTAGTTCAGCGATCTAAGTGTAAAAGCCGCTGAATAAAAGACACGCTTCCCGTACCTATCCATCGTTCGAGACTCCTTGCTCCGTGGATGGACAGTGGAGGAAGTTTCGGCAACTTCCTTTTTGGTGGCTGCTGCCACCACCATGGCATCTACTGGAACGCCCTTAGTAAGAAAGTCTTTGTCCTGGGGTGCTGACAAAAATGTATTTGGTCTTCTAGGAACTGGTTCCACAGAATCACACACCTTTCAACTCACTACATCCAGTAGCTCGTCAAAAGGTGGGGACACCCAAGAAGTGGAGGGTTGAGACCCGAAAGCCTTCAGGTACACTGACTCCTCATCAGAAGGGGATGTCGTGGGCCAGCCGCCTCTCTGTTTCAGGATCTCAAGGATATCTGCGAAGCAGATATCAAAGGACGACTTGGGGGACCCCTTCTGACTCCTTGAGGTCAGTGTCTGATGTAATGGACTCATCAGGGGAGCCAACATGTTTCCTCTTACAAGTTTTCTTCCTAGGTGGCTCCTCAGAAAGGTATTCTGGGGAGACCTGAGAAGACTGGGGACCACTCATGGAGGTTTCCTGAGGCTGCGAGTCTCTGCTGTGTTGGGAGAGAGAGGGGAGCTGAGACTGAATTCGACACTTTAGGGGGAAGAGTGTCGGTACCTCTGGTTGAAAATGAAGACCTGGACAGCACACTCCTCATCACCTCAAAGGCCGATCCTCCTGGCTCCGAGGATGTCCTCCGCTACAGCTACATCTGTAAAATACAGTATAGCTTACTGCATGAAAATGGGAGCGAGTGTGGGAACCATAAAAAAGCCAGAAAGAGGTACTCCAGCTGGTTATATGTATTTTCTATATGTATTTTCGTGTGTCCCGGGACAGTTGTATGTTTATAAGTCAGTGGGTCGCCCTCACTGAGGGTGATGGTAAACTCGGCTTTCCAGAAAATGGTAGTTTTAATAAAAATATTTTGCTTAATCTCCAAGGAAAATTAAAGAAAAAAGGGAGAAGAATACCAGGGTTGTGCTGGGCAGCATTTAATGATTGGATGACAGAGGCGAAAGAAAGAGAATGATTCGGTTATTAGTAGTTTAAAAGATAATCAGCAGAAATTAAAAGAGCAATTGAGGGAATTACAACAAAATGCTAGTAATTTAGATGCAGTAAACGGTAAATGTTTGAAGGACCCACCCTTTAAGGGGCTTTATCCTGTAAAGGAATTAGCTAAATTGCAGATAACTGAATCGTCAGAAGATGATAATGCCTGCCCCCCCCTCACTGATTGCACCCCTGCAGTTTCAGCCCCCCTCGCTCAACAAAGAGTGGAAACACAGCAGCCAGATTCCACCACTAAAGACTCCACCCCTAGAGAAAGAGAACAAGCTGCAGACAGTCACTCTATTGAATCTGATCCAGAAACGAGTGACAGACAAAAGGGACCAAAAACTCGTAGTAAGACTCAAAGAAGCAAAAGCTGTAATGTATTTTAGAGCTAAACCCTATTATAAAGGTAAAGGGAAGCGACACCTGCACAGACGAAGGCATTTTTGCAAGTTCCCCGCTATAATTGACAATGGGGATGGGTATTTTGGGCCAGATAAATTTAATCCAGATTCAAGATCGGAGTCGTCAGAAGATGACAGATTGTTACCTTTGAGGAAGGTGCTTAACCCAGCCCATGCTAGAAGTGCACAGGAACCACCGACCGTTGTAGTACCTAGGGTGTGGTCTGCGGTTGATTTTCAAGCCATTACCAAATCATTACCACCTATTCGTACAAATCCAGCTAAGTTCCAGCGCGTGCTAGCGGGACATATTTGTTTACAAAATCCTACAATAGAAGACATCAGGGCAGTTCTTCAGTACGCCATACCGGCTGATCTGATGAAACGGATTTGGGACCTTGCTAATGTCCCTACTCCGATTCCAAAACATGATGCACAAGGAGATAATGGGTACAAAGCCATCAGACAGCGAATAGAAGATGCTATTACAGTGATAGTTCCACCCACACCCAACTGGGCCAAAATTAAGTCAGTTCTTCAAAAAGAAGACGAACCTGTGGATGAGTATTTAAATCGTCTCACTGAAGACTTTGAGGCTTACTCTGGTTACCCAGAACCCACCGAAGGGCCGGCACAGAGCGGATTGCCAGCTGCTTTTGAAGATGGGTTACGCCCACAATTAAGGGGTAAGCTAAAAGAAGTATGTTTAAACTGGCCTAGTCTTGGATTGCATGAATTAGTCACGTAAGTAGTAAGTACAATACCTCTCCGACCACTTAGCACAGGAAAAAAAAGGATTTACAGAAAAAATTGGTTAAAGCGCAGATTCAGATGTGTACTGCCTTTGGGCAACGTGGACGGGAAGGACGAGGACTGGGAAGAGGGAGAGGTGGACGCCAAGGGGCTGGAAATCAAAATAGACAAAATTGGCAGGAAAATCGATCAGCCCCACCCCAAAGCTATAATAATCAGACGGAGTGTTTCAACTGTGGCCAAGTAGGCCACTGGAGAAATGAATGTCCGTATCTGGCTGAGCAACCTGCCCCACCCACTGATACGTCACTTCAGTGGAATTCTAATTGGACTCCATCCAATCGGCAGCCATCACAATGAAGGTTCCCTGAACACAGACAACAGCAGTTGTGCCCTTTCATCCCTGTGGATCAAGATGGACCACATGTTATGTTACTTGTCAAAAATAAACCGTACCCATTTTTGATTGACACTGGAGCTACCAAATCTATGTTAGTTGGCGAAGCAGCAATAAATATCCCTCTCTCCAACAACATAACTAGAGGGGTAGGTGCTTCTGGCATTCCTATTGAATATTCTGAAACCGTCCCAGTCCCAGTAACTTTGGGACCTTTACAAGACAAACATGCATTTTTAGTAGGACCCTCAGCACCGTTGAATTTATTGGGAAGAGATTTGCTCTATAAGATGGGAGCAATCATCTTCTGCACAGCTGAAGGAGTATACTTACAAGTACCTTCAGATAAACAAGATAGCATTTTGGCTACTTTAGATGAAAATGTCACTCTGCAAACAATGTGTATGCAAGTCTGACTTTGATAAGAATAAGCACCTAAATTCACTACTCTCTCATCTATGGACCACTCATGACAATGATGTTGGATTTCTGATTTCAGCCATTCCTGTAAAAATAACCTTAAAACCCAGAGCAAAGTTACCTCGGGTACCACAGTACTCTGACGGTAGAGGCGACATCTGGTATTGCCCCTGTCATTTCTGCCTTAGTACAGCAAGGAATTCTATTACCTACAACAAGTCCATGTAATACTCCAATTCTACTGGTAAAGAAACCTGGTAAACAAGCTTACAGATTTGTGCAAGACTTGCGAGAAGTCAATAAAGCGGTCTTGCCTGTTTTTCCAATCGTACCAAACCCAGCTACGATTTTAAGCTGCATTCCACCTACAGCACGTTGTTTTACAGTTATAGATATTTCATCAGCTTTTTTCTCTATCTCAGTACATCCAGATAGTCAGTATCTGTTTGCATTCACTTATAAAGTCCAACAGTATACTTGGATCTGACTACCCTAAGGATATGTAGAATCTCCAACCCTATTCTCTAGAGAGATGCATAGACAACAGCAGGATTTACAGTTACCACCACGTTCAGTATTGGTCCAATATGTAGATGATATTCTTACAGCTTCGCAAAATACCAAGTCTTGTATAGAGGACTCACTTTTAGTTTTAAAGTTTTAAGCCGAACGAGGTTTTAAGGTAAATAAATCTAAACTGCAGTTCTGTCAAGAAAAGGTACAATACCTGGGACACATCATTTCTATGGGTTCACGTCAAATACTTCCAAGTAGAATTACCTTCATCTAGACTGCCCCCCACCCTGTAACTCAGAGACAACTCAGGGGGTTCCTCGGCCTAGCAGGTTATTGTAGACACTGGGTGCCCAATTTTTCAGAAATTTCGGCCCCTCTGTTACAGCTTCTAAAGGAGGAGGTCACAGACCCTCTGCCTTGGTCCCCTGAACATGAAAACGCCTTTCAGGCTATTAAAACGGCACTAGTAAACCCACCTTCTCTAGGGCTCCCAGATTATTCTAAACCCTTTGTTTTCTTCTAGGGCTCCCAGATTATTCTAAACCCTTTGTTTTCTTCTGTTGTAAAAGAAATAAAACTGCCCTGGGCCTGCTGGTGCAAGCGCACACGGGAGGCTATCGACCTTTAGCATATTACAGCACTCAGTTACACCATGTTGCTTCTGGCTATCCACCCTGTTTATGAGCAGAGGCAGCTGCTGCTGTTTAAATCGATATAGCAGCACCGTTGACATTGGGACATGACACTATACTAGCAGTGCCTCATGCGGTGCAAGCGTTACTTTTAAAAACGAAAACACAGTATCTTTCTAATGCTTTCTCTCACTAAATACGAGTTAAGTTTATTAACTAATCCCACTAAACCCTGCTTCATGGATACAAACTAGTGACAAGGGCGAACCACATGACTGTGTGCTTGTAGTTAACACTGTTCTTTCTCCCAGGCTGGATTTGCAAGATGTTCCTTTACTTAATCCTGATTTAGTTCTTTTTGTAGATGGATCCTATTTACGAAATAATCTTGGCGAACTCCAGGCTGCATGGTCAGTCTGCTTGCCATCTGCAGTTTTACAAACTGGACAATTACCACCTGGCACTTCCGCACAAGCTGCGGAATTAATGGTACTTTCGCATGCATGTAAAATGGCCAAAGACAGATCTACTACTATTTATACTGATTCACGTTACACCCATGGTGTTGTTCATGATTTTGGTACCTTATGGAAGGAAAGGGGGTTTTTGACATCCTCTGGGGCACCAATTAAAAATTACCTATATATGGATCACCTCTTACAGGATTTATTATTACCTTCCAAAATTGCTGTTGTCAAGTGTGCAGCTCACCAGTCTAACGACTCCCTAGTAACCAAGGGAAATAATTTGGCTGACTGGACTGCTAAGCAGGCTGCTCTTTCACATGCTGTTCAGGGACAATTTCTGCAGCCTATCTTACAAATGGTTACTTTTGAAACTACTGCTTTGAAAGCTTTACAAAGTGAAACATCGGAATCAGAAAGAAAAACATGGCTGGCCCACAGTTGTTTCCAACGCTCTGATTCAATTTGGCAACATCCCGATGGCAGATTAATTTGCCCTACATCCATGTTAAATTCTCTTATAAAAGCATATAATTTGCCAGCTCATGTCGGCATACAAGCATTAATCAAACAAATCCAGAAGGATTGGTTTGCCCCAGGACTTTCTGCTTCTGTGCAACATTTTTTGAGCATGTGCTCCATTTGTTTACAGCATAACATTTCAAAGGGCACTCTGGCTCCCGCTCAACCGGTGCCAAAACTAATGGGACCATTTTCTGCTTTACAGTGGGACTTTATTGAACTCCCACCTTGTACACATTTTAAATATGTTTTGACTATTGTTGATATTTTTCAGGCTGGTTAGAAGTCTACGCATGTCCTAAAAATTATGCTATTTCGGTTGCAAAGAAATTGTGTTATGAATTGATACCTCATTTTGCTGTTCCTTGTCAAATATATTCTGACTACGGAACGCATTTTACTGCTAAGTTAGTTGAATCATTGTTTACAATGCTAGGCATTACTGTGAAATTTCATTGTCCATATAGAGCACATGCATCAGGTATTACTGAACACATGAACCAGACCTTGAAAACCAGACTTGCTAAAGTCACTTCAGAAACAGGCCTAACTTGGGTGCAGGCCTTACCACTAGCCTTACTTTCTAAGCAGTCACGACTGCATCCTACTAAGGGTCTTTCTCCATATGAAATTCTCATGGGACGCCCTTTGCATATGCCTATGACACCACCACCACCACCCTTTTCTGAATATGATGCATTTGATAATGATATTCTTTTATACTGCAAATCTCTTGTTTCTTTCTTACAGTTTCACCACAGACAAGTAGCAGCCGCTCAACATCTTCTAGATCCTTTTCTGTCATCTGCTCTACAACCAGGGGATTGGGTTTATGTTAAGTCCTTCTCTAGAAAAACAGCGCTCCAGCCACGCTGGAAGGGGCCCTTCCTGGTTCTTCTGACATCATCTGCTGTGTGACTACAAGGATCTCCAACTTGGATCCACATTTCACACGTCAAAAAAGTTGTGCCGTCTGAAGATCAACAACCTTTACCCTTTTTTAACTCCAGATTCTCCTCCCATTGCTACTCATACTCGAAGTAGAACTGTTCAAGTACTTGACGATGCCTAACATTTACCCTTTTGGAAAACTCCAAACCACTGACACTATGCAGACTCAACAACCATTTCCTCGAAAATATTGGACAGCCATTTTGATGATTATTCTTGTTGTACTGTTATTTTTAATGTGGCCATTTTTATTTCCTGCTCCATCGACGCATCCCACCAAGCGAGCTATTTGGCATCCACCTTTCAACACCTACCAGGCTATTAAATTTGCCTATGCATCCTCCCTCAATGTCTCTGACTGTTGGATCTGTACTGCTTTACCTACTGTTCATGGGGGATTGATGCTAAGTACAGTCCCTTTAGGGGCTAATGAAACCTGGATGAATCTGATCTATGACACTTCAAATGTCACTTCAAAAGACAGGATAGCACTACATCTGTTTAACTGTTGAAATGGAAAGGTGTGTTTTCAGAAATTTGGCAAAGTTAAGGTAGGATGGAGTTTTTGTAATGTGACAGTTCCCTATAGGTGTAACAATAACTCCTACTGTAACACAACCTATGATTCATTTTGTGAACTGGTGCATAAAACATATGAAGAGGTAAGAAATAATTCTGTTCTATACCAACAGCTGGGATTGATCGATAAGAAGGCGTTTCATTCTGAACAAGGTTATATAGATAGTAATATCATCACTAAGGTGGAAAACTGCTACTTTGGTGTGTGGTAGAAGAGCCTATAAATAGCTACCAGGAAACTGGTCTGGTAGCTGTTCCTTAGGTTATTTAGTCCCAGCCATTCGACATACATCTCCTTTACCTCAAGGAAAAATTCGGAATGTTCGAGAGGTCAAAAAGCCTGCCAATCTGGTACGCCAAATTGACGCTTCATGGATTTATCATCATGATTTAGCTCATGTTGGTACCAAAGGACTATCTCATATGGACTTGGGTGATGATGTCATATCGTGGGCTGGGATAATTCCAGCATACGGAGCAGTAAAATCAATTTGGGAATTGAGAAAACTGTCTAAATTGCTTGAAGTAAGCAATGCCACATTTTCTGCTTTAGAACTAGTGACTGATGAACTGACTGCCATGAGAGCTGTAGTCCTTCAAAACCGTATGGCTCTTGATTTCACCCTAGTGGTGAAAGGCAGAACTTGCTCTTTAATCCAGGAGGAGTGTTGTATGTTTATTCCTGACAATCAGCTTGAAATTGAAAGTCATCTCGATCTCATTCAGAGAGTCTCCGAACTCTCTAAGGTCAAGGAGGCCGATAACTCAACGTAGACATGGTTAACCAACCTGTTTTCAGGTTGTGGAGGTGGACTATTAAAGTTAGTTTTTATTAATCGCAGTATTAGCTCTTATTGCTTTTCTTGTTGTGTTTTTAATCAAAGCATTGATTTTGAAATTAATGTCTTTTAAGACTACTAAAAAGGTGCCAAAGTTTTATATGCCTGCAGTTATGAATATGGATGATGAAATAAAAATGTGTGACAATGCTGAAGAAACCAGCCACATGGTTATGTTAGATTTAGGGCAAATGTATGATCGACTAAATGGTGATGCTTACACAGCATCAAATGGGGGGATTGTAGAATATGAATGGCCAAAATATGTGCTTAAGGAAATTGAGTACATGACAATCTGTATGCACTGACATGAAATTTGTACTGTGAATTCTGAGTAAACTGTGAATAGTGGAAAGCACTGAAAAACAGGAGCCTGCTTGAAAGCAGGAAATGTGCCTTATATGGAAGTGTAACCGATTTTCTTTCTCTGCCTAGAGATGTAGTAATATGAACTGCTTTAAGCCTACGGGTAAACAACTGATTGGTTAATTGTCTTTTGTACTAATTTAATTGGTCTAGTTTATATTTATGTACTGTCAGCAGCATCACCAGTACATAAGCTTATGCATTCCTTTGCTCGGGGAGTTCTCCCTGGTACTTTCCATGAGGCTCCCACACGTGTGTAATAAATACCACTGAAAGAGAGGAAGAAGTGTCTTGTCGTCATTTAAGGTAAAATGTTAAATGCAACATGGTCTTCTGCGCTGAGGAGATAGGCTCTGAGGTGGGGTCCAAGCTCACCCGCGTCGAAGCACCGAGAGGTATGCTCAGAACCAAAGTAGTTCGATTTGAAGCGTCCCCCTCAAGCCCGACCGGGGAACTGAGGACCCTAGACCCCACGGATGGCACCGAAAGGGTCGGAGCAGATAACGGAACAGAGAGACCAACTGAGGTAGCTGGAGCCGATCTTTCCACAACCTGAGGCACCAACAACTCTGGCTCCGATGGCCCAGAGTGGCTCGGAGGAGGAACATCGACAGGGTGTAAGGGCACATTAGGCTCCTGAGCCGACTGGGACGGAGCTGAATGTAAATTTGCCAGTGCCGAAGTCTGAAGCAGTCTGCACACCACTCTCTCGATATCCTCATCAGAAAGGCTCCTAGAGAACCTGGAACATAAAGTGGGGGACCTAGATCGCTGGAAGATAGGCAACCTAAGAGGCGGGGAAACCAGTCAGAGTTCAGCTGACTGGCTCTGAGATACAGGCTCAGTTATCGGCTCCGAAGCTCCTGGAGCCGAAACTGATGGATCCACAATAGAAACATCTGTCGGCACCGAGACCAGTGGAGCAGACGAGGGTGTAGTCATTTTAGTAATTTTGGCTGGCGGCTCAGACAACAAAGAATGGGTGGGAGACTGCCTTTTTGAAGCTTTTTCTTTGTCTTTCTTGTAAGAGGAAGGAGATTTAGAGCTGGAGGATGAAGATGCCAATTCCTCCTCAAAGGAATGCTTCAATACTCCTTTCAAAATAAGTTTGCTCTTCCTCTCCTGAAGAACATGGGGACTAAATGCATGACAAAACAAGCAAGATTCTTGGAGGTGAATAGCCCCCAAACAATACACACACAGATTGTGCCCATCCATTAAGGACATTTTCTGGGCACATTTTGTACACTTTTTGAAGCCCGAAGGCTTGTGATCCTTAGTATCTTTGGACATAGTGCAATAACAACCAAGAACAATGCACAACTATCTCCAAACAGATAGACAAGCAACAGCACAGGCAAGCAGAGGACTAGGTCTTCTAACTTAAACGGGCCTAGCCCAAGGAGAAAGGAAAATAGGAAACAAAAACAAGCAGTAGAAGAGAAGCGATGAAGGGACACAATAGGCCAACGGAAGAACGGCCAAAGATCAAACAGTACACACAGTAAACAATGCAGCAAATAGTCTAAAACAGACATGGACTGCAAAAACATACTAAACTATCAAAAAAGATTATTTTTAGTCAACAATAACTAGTCACAAGGTATTGAAAATTTTCACTTAGCCACGGCCAAGAAGAATCACATCAAGCTCAACGAGTGGCAAACGAAAACTGGGTTATGCTAGTGGTGCATGATGTGATACCTCCTAGCCACGAGCCACCAGAAGTTTTTGAGCTAGAGAATGGCAGAGTCGGAGCCAAGGTTCAGCTCCGATCCCAAGTGTAAGAATGAAGACGAGACAGGACTACAGAACATCTGGCTAATAAACACTAAGAGCTAGAAAAAAACACAAAAAGCTACACTTAGCTGGAGAGAAGGCTTGGCACATCTGACGAGGAACGCAGCAAACGAGATCTGGGGAAACTATGAGAGGGGCATTGTGGGTAGATCTTAGCTGAGCATTGTTGGCTGGCGCGAGCCTGGTAATGGCCGCGCTGGTTCCGAGGACAGAACCCAAGTCCTAACAGTAAGGAATGAATAAAGATTTACATCAGATTATTATTTTTCCCATCATCTGAGAGGTCCTGAGAATGCAGCCTGGCAAACCTCCTCAAAATATACCAGTGGTCATAGCCCTGAAAGTAGTATCAATGGCCATATACACACTTTAAACAATGAACAGTGACCTGGAAAATAGTAGGAATTAAACCATTTAAAGCAGATTTTTCCTCACAAGAAGAAACTGCAGAAATAACATTCCTTATAGTTTCACAAATGATCGGAATAAACTTCAACATATGATTCAAAATTCTGAAAATCAAAGTTGCGGATACATGCACTTCCCTGAAGCTTACCAAAACTCTTCCCATCTATGTCAGAAATTGTAAGACTGGAATTAACTAAATGTTTAGCAACACAAGGAATAACTAAAGCTACAGCTGCTGGGTCAGATTTGGGAGGTATATAAAAACTTAAACAACTGAGGAATTTTATGCAATCAATATGCCTTTTTCTAGGGGCAGCAGGCTGACTTATCAGGAAACCTGCAGGCAGTGACACACTTCCTCCAAAACTGACAGCACTGGATGAAGAGGTGAAGGTTCTGGAAATTCCACCTGTAACAGCTCATGCTATTTTCTGACAGACTCAGAAATCTCAGTGTTCAACCACTGAAAACACTGGCATAATCTGGAAATAGCCTCAGAGAAAGAGAACCCTCCACAGGGAGAAACAGATACTGTGCTCTCCTCAGAGTCTGAATCAGAAATCTGAGGAGAAAACTCTGCATCCATCCCTCCATATTCCTGCTCAGATTCAGAATCCTGAATCTCTTCAAGAAAAGTTAGCCCTCATTCGTTTACCAGAAACCACCTTATAAGAAGGATCAATAGCCTGAATTAGACCTGCAGCCCAATCTAGTAAATCACTCCTGTCTACTGAAATGTGAGTAGTAGTACATATATGTTCAGTTTTCTTTCTTTTCAATGGGAAAATAGGACCAACACTGTTAATGACAGTAGCAGTATTCCCAAGGATGGACATAACATTCTGACTGAACAGGGAAGCCTTCCCTGTTCCCTCTTCTTGGGTTAACAAGAATGGCTTTCTGTTGCTCACTGAGGGGACCTCACGAACTGCAGAGGACATGGATAACCCCACTCCATAGTGGCTGCAGGTGCTACACCAGAGGGAACTGGGGTAAAAGATGAGCGGTATGAGGAACCAGCTTTAACCACAGCAGAGTCACCCACCTGCGGCTGAGGTGAACCGCTAGCCTGCTGTGATGGCAAAGGCTGTAGGGTTAACTTTTTCTTTGCGGCTGGAAGGACCAACAGTGAGACCGCTAGTTTGTTCCATGGTTTATTTGAAAATGGTGCCTCTTTCCCAGGGAAAGCAAGCAGCATAAGCCAATAAAAATTATACAGTAGAAGTTAAAAGTCACCCACCCCCAAAAAAACTCAGTAAAAAGCAATTCAGCACTAGGCTGAATAAGAAGAAGGTTACTGCTAGCTGCCTGTTGGGTGCCAGAATCCGCCACATAACACAAGCACTCGGGTCACTCCAAAACAAGTACAAATACGACTCTGTCATTGTCCATGTTGGTGTGAATGACCTGAGCCGTACCTCTCTGGACTACATGAAAAGAGACATGGAAGAGCTCTCTGATCACGTAGCCCAGGCCGGTATGACCCTGACCCTGAGTAGCATCCTGCCCTCACCAAGAATTATACCACGGTATAAAGAGAAAATTATCAATTTCAACAACTGACTTAAGTTTCTGGTGTCATTCAAAGGGGATCCCAGTGTCTGTCCGCCTGGGATGACATGCTTGACAAGCCACTCTGCTTCACTAGAGATGGCAAGCACCTGTCACCCTTAGGCTTTTGAATACCGGCCAAGGCTCTTGCCTCCCCCATAGTGCCTTTTTTAGGCAAGGCTCAAAAGACAAACCCACCACCGTAAATAGCACAAGTAACAAAAAACTGAGGGTAATGCTACTCAATGCCAGAATTCTAAACCTCAAAATGCATGCACTCGAGGCACTCCTCAGTATGGAGAAGATCGATATATGTGCAATAACAGAAACCTGGTTTAAGGCTCCAGAGAGCACCCCAGCACTACCAGGCTACAACTCATACCATATATTTCGGCCACAGAACCTGGACGGAAATACAAAAGGCGGGGGCGTATCCATATTCATCAAGGATACCCACACCTCCAGGTTAGTGGCACAGCACGATGGTTCAGAGATCATCCACGTGCAACAACGGGCAAAACTGCAATTCAAATTTTAGCTTGCTACAGATCACCCACCATGTCCCAAGGACCACCATTCCGCATTTCTGGAAACACTGGGAAACAAAGGTCCTACCAAACACCCTAATATTGGGTGATTTCAATTACCCAAACATTAACTGGGAGAACTACTCAAGTACTAACTCCCTTGGCCAACAATTCCTAGAATTTGAAAAAATCAAACGCCCTGGATCAACTGGTCAACACTCCCACCAGAGGTGACAACATACTGGACCTGGTCATCATCAACATGGGCGACCGATGTTCCACACCGGACGTCAACCCCTCGCTGGTTAGATCCAACCATAAACAAATCAATTTGGATATCCACATTCTGCCCCCACCCCCAGACAAGGAAAGCATTTTGAAAAACTTTTCAAAAGCAAACTTCACGTTACTTAAGACCTCAGTAAAGTTTCAAAGCCCCCATGCTGAAGGATAACGCTGTCCAAGCTGCAAAATCCTTTACTAATGCACACTACGGGCACCTACAAGAATGCATGGATCGTGCTATCCCAAGCAAAACCAAGACTCACTCCTCCAAGAAAAAGGAAACCAGTCTGATGGACCCCTGCCATAAACAAGCTATACAATAGGAGGAGGAAACCAGTACAGAAAAGAGTAAAATCCCAAAAAGGAAAGCCATCCCTGATCAGTATCAGCAAGAAACTACGATTATTATTTATTTATTATTTATTTAACATTTGTTTACCGGGCTAGTCTAACTGGATACATGCCCATTTTCAGTAGAGGCCTGGGGAGAAAAGCTCCACATAAAAGACAAGAAAACAAAAATAGAACATAACATAACATTATAGTAAGTTACAGATTGCCTGTCAGACAAAAAGTTAACAGTAATGATAGAGAAAAAAATATACAATAAAATACAAACAGAAAAATTCCCCTTATAACCAGTACAATCTACAGTAGTATAGAAATTCAGGTATCAAAGTTGTTTTAGATACATTTTAAAGTTTCAACATTAGGACATATAGGTGCAAGGTAGGGTTAATCCGGATTAGAACAGGGACATAACCGATAGTATTTAAGGTTTTTCTTAAACAGTGTAAAGGAGGACAATGATGTTAGTTCATTAGGAAGATGGTTCCAATTTTTGCCCACTGCATTAGAGAACAGGGCACTTCCTGCCATGTTGTTAGATTTGTAGGTAGCAACATGAAGTTTCCTTGATGATCGTAAACTGTCAAGATTTCTATATTGGATGATAAGGCTAAAGAGTATTGGGGTATTTGTGGGGTGGTAGAGGATCTTATGAGCAATGGTCAATTGGTTAAATTGGATCAGATTCTGAAATTCTAACCAATCTAACTGCTTCAGGTTGTTACAATGATGAGTCTTGAAAGGAGAAGCAGTAGCAAATCTGGCAATGTGTTATAAGAGATTTCCAGTTTGTGAAGATTGTTTTTAGACAGGTTTGTATATATTGATGAAGCACAGAGAAGAGTGGAGATGAGATGGGAAAGGGCAATAGTGGCCCTGGCTAAGGGAGAGAGGAAAGGCCTTATTTTGTAAAGAGATCCTAGTTTCTTGTTAACAGTTTTTATGGTATTACTGATATGGGTATCAAATTTTAGGTTATTATCTATAGTTACCCCTAGAAGTTTAGTAGTAGGATCAGGGGATATAAGTATGCCATTATTGGAAGAGACTGAGAAATCAAAAATCATCCAAGGCAAGCTTCGAAAGAAAAATTGCCAAGGATTCCAAAGGTAACCACAAGGCATCCTTTAGCTATGTCAAGAATCTAAGTGGCAATGCTCAGATCTGCTCGGAGTTAGTGCAGAATGGCACTGAACCGACCGATATAGCCAACATCCTGGCAGACAGGTTCAGTGCAAATTTCACCCCCCTCTCACCCCCAAAAGAGCCCATAACCATAGTCCCTGAAATCACAGACACTCAGGTTAAAACAGCCCTCTCCAAAGCCAAAAACACAGCATCAATGGGACCGGACGGTGTCCAAGGCTGCGTCCTACACGAGCTCAAAGATTAACTAACCCCTCACCTAAACACACTGTTCAAACTTGGCCTCTCCACAGGTCACGTACCCATAGAGTGGCGCACAGCAACGGTTATTCCGTTCCACAAAGGGGGAGCAACAACAGTCCCCGGGAACTATCGCCCTATAAGTCTGACTAACTTGGTCTGCAAGGCTATGGAGCGCATCATCATGGAACTCATTAACAGAGACATTGGGAACCTCCAAACACTGGACCCTACCCAGTTCGGCTTTGTTAAGGGCAGATCATGCCACCTAAACCTGGTGGACTTCTTTGAGACAGTTAGCTAGGCAATAGACGAGGGAAAGGTGGTACACACAGCCTACCTAGACCTCGCAAAGGCCTTCAACACCATTCCCCATTCTGGTATTATAGACAAGCTCATCAGCCTGAACATAAACCCCTACGTCACAAGTTGGGTTGCCAACTGGCTCACGGACAGGACCCACATGGTGAGAGTTGCTGGAGCTAGGTCCAACTCTAAACCGGTTACAAGTGGTGTTCCCCAGGGCTCAGTCCTAAAACACCTCCTGTTCGGCATATACTTTTCAGAGGTACAGGCAAGCACAGGAAGTCTATGGCTGACCAAGTTCGCAGACGACTGTAAACTAGGGGCTATAATTGACTCTCTGGCTGACACAGACATCCTCCAAAAGGGTCTCACTGAGACGGATACCTGGTGTCAAAATCATGGCCTCAAGCTAAATGCCAAAAAGTGCATAGTCATCCCCTTTGGAAAAAACAAAGTACCCACAAACTACCACACAGGTGGTAGTCCCCTAAATACGGAAGACGTAATAAGCGATCTGGGGACCCAAGTACATAGTAATCTCTCCTTTGATAATCGCATTGCCAAAGTGGTTAGAAAATCCTTCTATGTGGCCCACCTAATCACAAACGGGTTTGCATCCAGATCAAAAGAGGTCACTGTGCCCCTCTACTCATCACTCATCAGACCCATCAGAGTACAACGCCCCATTTGGGATGTACCTTACAAGACACCTGCAACAGCTGGAAAGGCCACAGAAGTACCTCTCCAAAAGGATCACTGGCCTCAAACAGATGCCCTATGCAGCTCGACTGAAGAAACTCCAGCTGTACTCTAGCTCTACCTACTCAGAGGTGATCTCTGCCGGACATACAAGGCCATGTCCAACCCAGAAATGATGGACATGCTCCACCTAAAAAAACCTTATCCCCTCGAGCCACACGCTCTAGTGATCTAAACCTCACCACAACAATAAATAGGATGTGCTGGAGGGATAGATTCCTGTCCCAGAGACTTCCCATGCTTTGGAACAAGATTCCAATCTACATTAGGCAGAGCTCCTCGCTAACACTCTTCAAAAGAAACCTTGACGAGTGGATGGGAAATAAGAAGTTATGTACCTACCATAAAGTTCCATGTTAGTTGTCTTCATCTCGCCTTCTTTCTTGCTGGATGGGGTTCGGAGCCGATCCTCTGCTCCGACTCGGCCTTTTACTAAAGCTCAAGAGCTATTTACCAGCTTGAGGCCTCTCCTTATCCCACAATGCTAGGCGTCAGATATCCAGATCTCGTTTTGTAGAGCTAACACCATGGAAAAAAAAAACACCTGTTCCCACCACAAGGTTTACCTATAGTGCTACAAACAGAGGAGGACGTAACCTAAAAAAATGAGTCAACCATAGGAAGAAGGCCTCAAAAGGGATTCTTCTCGGTCCTGACCAGGCTAGGGGGATGGAGGGTGGGACGCAAGAAAGAAGGCGAGATGAAGTCAACTAACATGGAACGTTATGGTAGGTACATAACTTCTTAATGTTAAGTTGTCTATCTCGCCTTCATTCTTGCTGGATGGGACAGCGTCCCTAGCACCTTAGCCCTGGGTGGCCCATCGAAACAGACTCTTGAGCACAGTGGAACCAAAATCAGCTCGACTCCTGGAGGCCATATCCAACCTGCAATGCGAAATGAAGGTATGAGGAGTGGCCCATGTGGCTGCAGCACAAATAGATTCCATTGGAAGTCTAGCCTGAAAGGCTACTGACGTAGCCAATGCTCTGGTGGAATGAGCTTTTGGTTTTGTAGGGGGTTCTTTATGTCTCAGTTGGTAGATGAAGGTAATAATAGAGGCCTATCACCTGGATAAGGTTACCTTAGAAACTGGCAGGCCCTGCTTGCCCTCAGCATAGGACAGGAAGAGTTGATCTGACTTTCTTGTCTGCTTGGTCCTATACAAATAAAAACGTAATTGCCTGTGAATGTCCAAATAGTGTAACTTTTGTTCAGCTCTGTTTGAATAATTAGGAAAAAAGACAGGAAGATCAATAGCCTGATTGAGATTTGTCTCTGAGGGTATTTTGGGTAAAAAGGAAGGATTAGTCCTGAGTGAAACTCTACCTTTGTGAAAAATAAGATAAGGAGGACGAATACAGAGGGCTTGAAGTTCCGATACTCTTCTGGCTGAGGTGATGGCTACTAAGAAGAGAGTCTTCCAGGAGAGTAACTTTAAGGAACAGGAAGCCGCAGGTTCAAAAGGAGGGAGAATTAATGAAGTTAATATCAATTTCAAATCCCACCGGGGGGGGGGGGGGATCTTTAACTGGGGGTCTAAGTAAGATAGTCCCCTTAAGAAAGGCCTTACAAAGTTTGTGGGACATAATACTGGACTCTGATAGGCCAACGTGGAAATTTGCGAAAGCAGCCAAATGGACCCTAATGGTGGCAGATGAGGAACCTGCTTGAAAAAGTTCTGCCAAAAAATCTAAAACATTATGGGCCGGGGCTGTAAAGGGGTCTATCTTTCTAGCCTCTGCCCAGAAAGAAAAACGTTTCCACTTACTAGCATAAGTCTTCCTAGTAGAAGATTTGTGCGAAGAAAGGATGATTTCACGCACTGGCTGAGAAATATGTGGAAGGCTGACTAAGGTTGAAAGTGGTGCAACCAAGCTGTGAGGTTGAGAGAGTGAAGGGATTGGTGCAGCCCACCCGACTGATGGATTAAGAGGTCTGGAACTGGGTCCAGATTCCAGGGCTGCTTCGGCAGGTGACGATGCAGGAATGGGAACCAAATTTGTCGAGGCCAGTAAGGAGCAATGAGGATCATCCTGGATCTCAAAGCGGTCGCTTTCTGAATCAGTTTTGGAATTAAGGGAAAGGGAAGGAATGCATAGAGAAGACCCCGGGGCCAATCGTGAACTACAGCGTCTCTGGGGGAATGGCCTGGGAGGGGGAAGGGAGTGAAGAAGTCGCTGCACTTGCTGTTGAGAGGGGTTGCATAAAGGTCGCAGCAAGGTGGTTGACCCCATCTGCGGAAAATTTTGTCCGCTACTAACTGATTGAGAGACCACTCGTGAGGCATCAGAATTGCTCTGCTTAGCCTGTCCGCTATGACGCTGGACTTCCCGGGGATGTGCGTTGCTATCCGAAACCGTTGAGAGGAGATCGCCCACTGCCAGAGTCTGAGTGCTTCTCGACATAAGGGATAGGATCTGGTTCTGCCTTGCTTGTTGATGTACCACACTACCGACATATTGTCCGTCTGAACTGCAACAGTCCCGGTAGGTAGAGAGTCCTGAAGAGCTTGCAACGCTACAAGTACCGCTCTCATCTCCAAGACGTTTATGTGCAGGTGGTACTCTAGGGGTTGCCAAGTGCCCTGGACAGTCCTGCCCTGAAAATCCCCCCCCCCCCCAATCAGGGAGGCATCCGTTGTCACCGTGGCAACCGGAGGAGGAAGGACAAACGATCTGCCCTGAAAAACTTGAGGGGAGACCATCCACCAAGAAAGGTGATCTTTGCATGATTGAGTTATTATTATGTTGTGAGACATCGGAAGCTGTTGAAAGGACCATTGGGTAAAAAGCATCCACTGGAGAATCCACATGTGAAAACGAGCCAGGGGAAGCAATGTGATTGCTGCTGCCATGAGACCCAAGGTTTTCAGTACAAACCTGGCCTGAATTCTCTTGCACTGTAATAATGTTTGAACATGTCGGCGAATGTCTAATACTCTTTTCTAATGGAATTTTGCCGACGGTTCTTTTGTATTTAATATGGCGCCTATAAAGGTTATAGATTGACAAGGCGACAATGCAGACTTTTCGAAGTTTATAGCGATACCTAACTCGGAGCAAGTTTGGATGGTATAATCCCTGGCTCGGATTAGCTGATGCCTGGTGGAAGCAGTTAGGAGCCAGTCGTCTAGATATGGAAACACCTGGAATCCTCACCGTCTCAGGTGAGCCGTAACCACTGCCATGCATTTGGTGAACACTCTGGGGGCTGTGGTGAGACCAAAGGGTAGGGCTCTGAATTGATAGTGACTGGCTCCCAGCCGGAAGCGGAGAAACCTCCTGGAGCGTCTGTTCATTCTGATATGGTAGTACACATCCTGAAGGTCTATGGAGCACATCCAATTGTCCTGACCCAAAAAGGGTAGAATGGACTGAGGAGTGACCATCCGGAACTTCATTCTTTGAACAGATTTGTTTAACCTGCTGAGATCCAAAATGGGTCTCCAGTCCCGTTTTTTTTTGGTACCAAAAAGAACTTGGAGTAAATCACAGACCCTTGCTGGTCTGCTGAGACTGGCTGGATGGCTCTTTTTTTCTAGCAGTTTTGAAATTTCTAGTACTGCTTGTTCCCTTAGACCGGATGGAACATCTGGAAGAGACCTGTTTGTTTGAACGGGGGTGTGGACAAAGGGGATTTTGTAACCCTCGGATATGATAGACTGTACCCATTTGTCTTGTGTGAGGAGTCGCCAGGCTTCTGGGTACAGTGACAATCTTCCCCCGACTGCCTCCGAAGGTGGACAGTCGGGCAGTCCCTCAGGGGTGCTGAAAGGGTTTGTCAGAGAAAGATTCCCTGATACCCTGATTTTGCGGACCCCCTCTGCCCCTCGGGCGGCGTCTATTGTTGTTCCCTCCTCTGCCCCTGGAGGGAAACTCGCCACGTGTGTCAGGCACGACTCCCTGGGGTTTGCGAAACCACATTTTTCCACTCTTCTGACCTTTAGGATATGGTCTAGAGGGAGTAGAAAAACGGACTCCCACGGCAGAGAGAGTCTTGCCTTCCTGCTCACACCTGGTAGGGGTATCCTTCACCTGTGGTCCGAACAAAGCCGAACCATCGAAGGGGGTGTTGGTGAAGGATGCCTTAAAGGGGTCAGCAAAGTTACATAACCGCATCCAGGCATGTCTTCTCAAAGCCACGCCTGTGCCTGCGGCTCTACTCGCCCCATCGGCTGCATAAGAAATGAGCTGACTATAGAATTTAGGGTCACCAGCTGGGAATTACTCTTTTCCTGAGACCTCGCAGCAGATGGATCCTGAAGGGTATCACCCAGTTCCTTAAGGAGATCTCTTTGAAGGCGGGTGAAATGGCACAGATAGTTCAGCGACCTCATGGAAAAGGTCGCTGAAGAAAACATCCGCTTCCCGTACCTATCCATTGTCCTAGATTCTTTATTAGGTGGATGGACAGGCACTGAAGGGTCAGCCAACTCCTTCTTAGTGGCTGCTGCAACCACCATGGCATCAACAGGGACACCCTTTGAAAGAAAATGTTTGTCGGACGGGGCTGTAATGAATTTTGTGGGCCTGCAGGGAGTTGGTTCCACTGGGTCCGGGGCCGTCCACGCCTTCTGAGCCAGCACTTCCATGAGTGGGTCAAAAGGCGGAGACACCCAGGAGGTGGAAGGGCGAGAACCAAACGTGTCCAGATACACAGACTCGTCCTAGGAAGGGTTAAGGGCAGTCCAGTTCCCCCTCTGCCTAAGGATCTCAAGGATGCCTGAGAAGGAGACATCCTCAGAGGGGGACCCTTCCGAATTCTTCAAGTTGGTGTCAGAGGTGACTGACTTCTTTACATTTTCTCTTCTGAGGGGGCTCCTCTGAATGATCAGGGGAGGCCTCAGAAGAGGAAGATACACCCAATGGGGCTACCTGGAGCGCCTGTTCTCCACGCTTGGGGTCAGGAGGGTGGACAGAGACCAACACCGGCACCATGGGGGGAGGAGCCGAAGGGGTCGATCGCGGAGCAGACACCGGAGTCAGCACGCTCCTCATGACCTCAAAGGCGCCCCCATCAGGCAGAGAAGAGGGTCCCCACTCCGAAGAGACATGAACCCCTCCCGGCAACGAAAGGGACTGCTCCGAGGCCGATGTTGGGGCCGAGCTCACCTGCGCCGAGGCCCCGAGAGGGAGAACGGTGTCGGACAAGGGTCCGATGCCAATCGCCCCCTTGGAGCCGACGAGGGAGTCTCGGCACCCGGATCCCTCCAAGGACAAAACCAATGAAGAGATCGGAGCCGACGAGGGAGCCGAAAGGTGTGGTATCGGCTCCGACGTTCCGATGGCTCGAGCCCCAACAAGCTCCGGCTCCGAACACAGTGGTAGAGTCGGAGGAGGAACTGTTGAAGAAACAGGGATAGCCACAGTCTGTTGAGAAGGACTAGTCAACATTTTGGCCAGTGCCTGCGACTTTAGGAGCCTACTGACCACCCTCTCCAAGTCATGATCCGATAGCCTGGAGGACCGAGAGGAATGGGATCTATGGCTCCGCTCCGATTATAGTAATGGGGACAAGGGAGCCGAGTGAACAGACTCTAAAGAGGGAGACCTCGAACACTTTCGGCTCAGAGAAGGCTCCGATAGCAATGTCGGAGCCGACTGAGGTCTCGAAGTTTCGGTTCCGGCCGGAACCGACGAGGAGGCAGAAGCTCTACTCGGCGTCGGCTCCGAACAGGGAGCCGACGGTTTGGCGGGCTTTAAGGATTTCCCCGACGAAGGCTTGGCTGGGGATCCTTCTGGCTTTAACAAGCCCCTCAAAATGAGCTTATTCCTACGCTCCTGCAGGACTCTCGGACTGAAGGCATGACAGACCAAACAAGAGTCCTGCAGGTGTAGGGGGCCCAAGCAATAAACACAAGAAGTGTGACCGTCTGTCAGAGACATCTTTTGACAGCACGAGTCACACTTCTTGAAACCGTCTGTCAGAGACATCTTTTGACAGCACGAGTCACACTTCTTGAAACCTTTGACCTTGGTATCTTTAGACATTACAAAAGAGATACCAAGGGAAATTTAACTAGTGCTTAAAACAATACACACACACACACACACACACACACACACACACACACACACACACACACACACACACGCGCACACGCACAAGGTAAAAACTAACAGTAACAATACCACTATAACTACAGCAGCTATCACTAACAAAAATTTTATATATATATATATATATATATATATATATATATATATATATATATATATATATAAAATACAATATAAACTATAAACTAGAAGAGGCCTAACACTACCCTAAAGGGTGGGGAGGGGGGGGGGGAGAAAACTCTAACAACAGAAAAGAGAGTTTCTAAGTGGGATCCAAAGGGGTAACGATCTAATTAAACTAATAGAGAAGTATATCTAAAAATTACAACAATACTGACAGTAAAAATGCAGTAAAAGAATTATACGACCTGGAGCCGGTAAAAAACACAACCTCGTAGCTGAAGCGGCAAACGAGATCTGGATATCTGACGCCTAGCATTGTGGGATAAGGGGAAGCATCGAGCCGGTAAATAGCTCTCGAGCTTTAGTAAAAGGCCGAGTCGGAGCCGAGGATCGTCTCCGCACCCCATCCAGCAAGAATGAAGGCGAGATAGACAACTTAACATCAAAGTTTACCCCGGGGATCACTTCAGTGGCTCTGATGGACAGAGGAGAGGAAAAGAAGTGTGTTCCTGTTTAAAAGTATAGTTAAGTCTCATGCTACTCAGATAAAACACAAACTCAGATAAAAAATATATCTTTTTTTTTTTTTTTTTTTTTTTAACTGCTTAAATATACTTTTCCTGCTTAGGAAAAGTTAAGTGGAAGGTTCCCCCAAATGGAATTTATCTGCCCAGCAAAGGAAAGCCCATGGGGGTGCACCCTCTTCCGCGTCAAGAAAGTTCTGAAGAGACTGGTGCTGAAACCTGCATTTTTGGGCAGCTCACCTCGAGCTGTTTAATGGTTTAAGCACATGGAAGATGCCCTGAAGCTTTGGAAGTTGGCTGACTGGCTGTTGTATTCTAGGCACAATATAACCCATATAGCTAAGCTACTGCAGCAGTGACCAATATGAACCACCATGTGTAACATACTGCTGGCTCCATGATATATGGGGATAAAGCCATGACTATGACATATGTTCAGTTAGAAGAACTTAAGAAGCATGCAAGGGGGGGATTATGTGAGCAAGGAGATTTAGAAATAAGAGAAGCCCCCAGTAGCTGATAATTAAGCTGCCATGTGAAGGGATCCAAAGAAAAAATACATTACAAATTACTACTTTGAAAACATGTAAATACAATGAGCTAAATGACTTTTACTCAAACAGCCCAGTTTGATACTGAATTATTCCTCCTGTAACTGAATAGGATAGCCAGCAGATATCCGTTCGCTGCAACCAAGGCACAAAACAATACTTTCATAAAACAGATGTTAATACAATCAAAGTCATTCAGACTAACACACAAAGGGTACACTTGTAAAAAAAAAACAATCTAAATAATGACTGACGGTCAGGGGTACAGTTCAAGTCAAAGTCAAAAGTAACCCAGGTGACAAAAATACAAGTTTGACCAAGCAATGTCACAAACAAATCTACTGCCGCTGCTCCTTAGTCTCAAAGATTGGGCTTCTTAACTGGCCACTAAATTCTGTCTGTAAAGCAACTGCACTTTCTACACATGCATGCACAGGGTTCCTCTTGGCACTCCTGCTTCCTCCAACAACCTAAATACAAACCATTTAAGCTGACTGCATACTCTCTGCCCATAAGATGTCCACATTTGCTCTTGTAAAGGAGCACATAGCCCTTTAGAACTATCCCAGTAAACAGAAATCATATTAAATGAAATAAATAAAATAGAAGTATAACGACTTCAAAAGGGGAACAATGACCTTTTTAGATCTGGATGATACTCCCTGGGGAATTAGCTGCACTAAGTAAAAGGATTTTCTGTTGTCACGTGATGCTGGAATTAGAGGGAATTATCAACTCATGATCCAAAGTAACAATATTTTCATTTTTAAGTTGGCTATTTTCTACGTTGTATACCAAAGAAATGGTCTGTCTAACAAATGTCACAATATTGCACTTTTGAGTTGAATCCATTTTTAGTACACCAGTTATTAGAGCGTGTTAACTACTTGCTGAAGTGTTAGGGTATTAAAAGGGGAAGGAGGCTTGAAAATAACTGGTGTTTAGTTAGCCAGAGGTCTTGATTTCCAGTCCAGAGATCAGAAACATAAATGCAGAAAAAGAAGGGTCCTAACAATAGGCCATGAGGACACCAGCAGCCACCTTTATACTTTCTGATAATGCACCTGCCACTCTATGTGGGTTGCATCTTTAACTAGTTTGCTATCCATCTTTCTACATATGGATCTATTTTAAAATTTTAAGCTTACTTACAATGCCAGTACAGGACATCATTTCAGACAACTTGACCAGAGCATGGCCACTACTGACAGCCTAGGTAAGCCTCTCAAAGAAGCTACTCAGATTCATTAGGCAGGCTCTCCTCTTGCAAAAGCCAAACTGCTGTGGTTAAATTCTAATGATATTTTTTGATAACATGGTTTATAAGATCAGCTATAATGCATTCCTGGGCTTTGCTGGTTAACTTGTCTGGCTGAAGGTTCTACAAGTCCTGGGGCTGCTGCAAGGGTCAACACAATGCAACAGGCAACACATACTAATGACTGTATAATGATATGGAGATGAAAAAAATCCATGCAAATGAGTGAAAAGGATTACACAAATGACAACACCCAAAATGGCCTCATATACAAAGCCATGGAAAGACACATCATGGAATTAATCAATAAAGACAAGGGAACCTTCAAACACTGCACCTGTCTCAGTCTGGAGTCGTCAAGGACAGGTCATGCTTACACAACCCACTGGACTTTTTTGAAAAGGTCACTAAAGCAATCGATAAAGGTAAAAATGGTACATACCTTGACCTGGCCCTACTGAGGCATTGCAAAAGATCTAAATAAAGTGGGAACAAGCCACTACACCAGTTGGATTGCCAATTCACTCACAAGATCAAAACAGGAGAAGCTACCTCCAAAGAGAGACCAGTCACGTGGAGTCCCCATGGGTTCAGTGCTGGGTCTCTCCTGTTTGCCATCAACGTATCTGAAGTACATGCCCATACCAAAGGGCTCTAGCTAAGTTTGCAGATGACTGCAAGCTAGATGAAGTCACTGAATCTCCAAATAACTTGGCCATCCTGCAAAAAGGCTTGTCACAAAAGTAAATGGACTAACGCTAAATGCCAAAAAAGCATTATTGTATCTTTTGGAAGAGTGTCTACTCCTGGGAACTACCACACTGACAACATGCCTGTAAGAGATGACCCTCATCTGTCTGTGGACAGTGTCCCAACTTCCCACCAATATATATCCAGTGTTATAAGAAAGCCCTTCTATGTTGTGCAGCTTATAAAAAAGGTATTGTGTCTAGATCTAGAGATGTCATTGTCCCCATTTACTCAGCCCTCATTAGGCCAATTGCAGAGTATAATGCCCTCTAACATGCATCTGAACAGACACATGCAGCAATTAGAATGCTCACAGATACCTTACTAAAAGGATACAAGCCCTAAACAATATGTCCTACATGGACAGACTCAATGCCCAGTTACTATACTCTGTATCCTACAGACTGCTAACAGGTGAGTATTGTCTGGCTAGACTTCCTCTGACCCAATACAGATGAACCTATTGCACATCAGCAGACCAAATGGCATCACAAATATTCATCTTACACAGAATACCACTGCTCTGGGACACACTCCCTATAAACAGAAAAGTTTATTTCTGTCCATATTCAAGTGCAATTTCAATCTATGGATGGGTAATAGAGCATTTACCCAAGGACTGCTCCCTGTATAGACAGAGGCAGCTCCTAAATACTTAATCCCATGCATGGGTCCCCTCAAATTACCTATGGTATGATCCCATTTATTCTCACTAGGGTTAATATCAACCATGGGATGGGCAAGGTCAATCTCTAGCCAACTGGCATACGTTAATTTGAGCACAAAAAGGGAAACGGTCAAGGCTTAAAATGACCCGGAAGGGCAGCTAACCTAATACTTACCCATGAGCCTATACAACATATCCACCCACTGTGTACATGGCAAAAGTAGTGCTAGGAGTAGTAGCAGCAGCAGCAAAGGCACAACAGCATGTCTTAGCCTCCCACTGGCAACTGGAACCAGTGCTTGCAATACTGCATATGGGGGCCATCTGGTCCAGCAGGCCTGCAATACATAACAGAAAGGGCTTCCACATGAACTGCCAAAGAGGTCTGTAATGACCAGACTGTGTTGCTCTGGGCTGTATTTCCTTGTCACACACTAAATGCTACTGTACTGTCCAGTTCTAAACAGATTTTACTTTGAAGCACTAAAGACAGCAGTGGGGGTGTGCTGTACGGCACAGATGAAACTGGCTTAAATTTTAAGAGTTTATTGCCATTATCTAACATTCCCTACATTCATCTTAGTTCCTTGCCTAATCTGCACTGTTGCTAAAAGCAACATCTAGATCTCAGCAACCTTCTTCCAGCCAGATGGATGCTTGCATCAGATGTCAATGCATTCTGAGTATAAAGTGGGCGTTCACCTGCACCATCTTTATTTTGTTCTTGCCCAAGATCTAACTTGGGCAAACTTCCTGGCTGAATTCTGGGCAAAGTCCTAATCCAAAGCTGGACCCTTCCCAGCATGCCCCTAACAGACAGGGACCACAGGAAGGTCAAAACATCTTGGGAACCTGGGATCCCTCCAGTCTACCCAGACCTGAGTAGGCTTGAGGCCCTAGAAAAAGGTATATGTAGATGCTTGGGACAGGAAAAAAAGTGAAATATGAATAAAGAGTTACCCCATCCCAGCATCTTGATACTTCAGGGGAAATAAAATGGGAAGATGGCAGGGAAACCTGAACTGAAACAGTGACCCACTCAAACATCTTAATACAGTTTCTTACAAAGCTGTACCATGTTCATCGTATGGATCATGGTTTCATTAATACCGAATCCTGGGATGATTCCCAGAGCTCATAACGTATAGGAGGTGGCAGCGTTTCTTGGAGTGGCTTGTAGGAGACCCTACAAGATGGCTGTAACAGATGCAGTCTGAAGACCAGCCTCTAGAAAAGACTGCACACCCATTCCTCCCACCCTGAGAAAGGCTACACTGGCCGCTGTGACTTTGCTTTTATGAGATTGAACATGCCTTTCTAGCATCTTCTCCTGAGCCTGGTAAGAGAAAGGAATGTAGTATGCCAATCATTTACAGATTTTTGGAAACCTTTTCTTTTCATCTGTTTGCAAAAGACAAAAAAAAAGGTGTCCTGTACTTTAGTGCTCTCTGTCTCTATTTTATATATATATATATATATATATATATATATATATATATATATATATACATACACACATATACATACTCACATATATACGTACACACACACACACACACACACACACACACACACACATATATATATATATATATATATATATATATATAGTTTACTATCAAACCATCAAATGACTGAAAATCAAAAGACAGAATCCCAAAAAGACTGAAAATTCAAAATATTGAATGATGGAATTTGCCCCTTCTCCACTGCTGTGCAATTTGGAGCTGGTATATATATTTAGCAGGGGGTGTGGGGGGTGCAGCCCCCCACATGAGTGGAGCAGGGGGGCTTGCCCCTTGCATTAAAAATTTATTCAATATTTTGAATTTTCAGTCTTTTTAGGATTCAGTCTTTTGATTTTCAGTAATTTGATAGTAAACCTATATATCTGGGTCCCCTTCAAAACATCTAAAACCCAACCCATAACATAATTTCATAACATTGAGACCAGAACATCTAAAACCCAAAACATCTAAAACTCATAACACTGAATTTCATAACATCTAACAGTACAAGTCACATGAAAATAACATCACCTCCATATATAATGACATATAATGACACCAAACTACCGAACACACTTTTTACTACGTTTCTGCAGGGGGGCTTGATACAGTGGGATTAGGAAATTAACTTTTTCCCCACTGCAGTGCGATCTTGGAGTTGGTATATTTAATTTACGGGGGTGTGTGGGGGTGCAGCCCCCCATGTGGGGGGTGCAGGGGGCTTGCCCCCCCCTGCAGAAATGTAGTAAAAAGTGTGTTTGGTAGTTTGGTGTCGTTGTATATGGAGGGGATGTTATTTTCTTGTGATTTGTAGTGTTAGATGTTATGAAATTCGATGCTATGGATTTCAGATGTTCTGGTCTCAATGTTATAAAGTTAGATGTTATGGGTTTTAGATGTTTCAAAGTAAACCCATATATAGAGCGCTACAGAATCCTGAAAGACCAAAATCCTGAGACCAAAATTCAAAAGTTCAAAACACTGAAAACTCAAAATACTGAAAACACACTGGATACCAACACTTACTATATTCCAGCACATGTATATACAGAAACATATTACCCTTCAACTACACGCAGGGGGGAAAGCCCCCCTGCACCCTCCATGTGGGGGTCTGCACCCCAACACCCCCTGCTACTTAAATATATCAACTCCGAGACTGCACTTCACTACAATAAGTGCAATCTCTGAGTTGAAATATTTAAGTAGCAGGGGATGTGGGGTGTATATACACACACACACACACACACACACACACACACACACACACACACACACACATATATATTACATTTCTATTTAAATAATACCTCATCGGCTTATGTACATCCAAAGTATGCAAATGACTCTCTACCCTTACTTTGAGGATTTGTGGAAAAATATACAACTCTATGGACTGGTTCAAGAAAAACGATGCTACTACTGTAAGCATTTATTAAAACAAAGGTCCTTCTGAAGACTGACTTTGCCCTTAAGGAATACCAAAAGGGCTCTTTGCAAATGACTGCGTATAATTCCAAAATCTTCTTGGCTGCCATGATGACCAGCACAAGGGGTACTTTCAATGACAGAATTTTTTTTTTTTGGGGGGGGGGGCTGTTTTTGCTTAAAATTACTGTGCGACTCCTTCCAACATAAAATTCAGATTCCATGGAAAAGCAATTTCTTTTCTACCTGGTCAAAGAGGTGGAAAATCCTCCCAAGAAACTTTTTTTTTGCCTTCAATATTTTTTCCTCCTTGGAGTAGCATTTATTTTTGCCTCCCCCACTCTACGTTTGTAATACATTTATTAAACTCTTACTTAAGGCATAGATACACATACATTTATAGAAAAAAAATAAACCATATTAACATTTTTCACTTTCATGCATTATACATTAGATACTTTTTTACTTTTATTTTTTTTTAAAACAACTATCACTCACTGCAACATCACATAAATTGTTCAATTTCTGCCTTCACTTAAACCTCACCCCCTCTTCGAGTGTATTACCCATGTATTTATCGCACAAATTCCATTTATTTTTACCTAATTTGCTCCTTCCCTTTTCTAAAGATCCCAACTCCAGTTCTTTTACCTCCTTTACAATATTCAACAGTTAGTTTAGATTTTAATTTTCTAGTAATTCTTTTGGCAGTCAATAACATTAAACCTATTTATGCCTCCCTATGCCTTCTTAATTTAGACCCTGTGCCTTAGCTCAAGAGAATTACTTCCTTAGTTACAGCAATTTGTTCCTCCAACATTTCCATCAGGACTTTCAACAGAATTTTTAAAGTCTGCCAACTCATGACACTCCCAAAAAATTACATTCCCAGTTACCTCTCTTTCCCATCACACCATCAACCTTTGCCACTACCTACGTGAGGAAAAATTCTCGGGAATCTGTTTGGGGTATAAAAAGGCATATGAAAACTCTTCCAAGTAAACACTCTAAACCTTCTGAACTTTACTACATACTTGGGAGATGTACAGCAGTCCTCCCGTTATTTTGCAAATTGCCTTTCTAGTCTTTCTTCCTAATTTTTTAACCTCCTCCGATTCTTATAGTTATCATGCAATATTTTACGTCTGACTAATTATCCCTTTAACAGCAACCCACCTCTGCACTTGGCTAAAAACTCAAACCGAACTGGACTTTCACTTGGCAGTAGCAGTCCACTATCCCTTTCTCTTTGCCTGCACTCTGATATCACTTTTTGGAAAGGAAAGCAGTCTCTAACTTGCAATTCAGATATCTGCTTGGCCTCATCTCAGTTTATTACCTTTCCCTCTCTGCTTAGTTGCGTCCAAAACCTTGGTTCTTTTGTCAGTTTTCTTCTGTAAATTTCAGTCTCCTCCTCCTATTTTCTATACCCCTACTTGCAGCAGTTTCAGTTGGAAAAACCTTGCACTATTCCACTGTTGACTTAGTTCTTAGAATAATTAATTACAGCATATTATATTTATAAAATAGCAGAAAAGTTGTTATTCTCTGTAAGGATCTCCATCCTTAATCCTACTCTCTCATCTCCCCAACCCTGCCCCCTTTCATCATCAACCCTTTCCACTTTGATTTATGATCTACTTGTATCCTGTACATGACCCTCAACTGTATAAGTATCTATTGTAAATTATATAAACAATCTTGTTTTCTGGGGAAGGTCAACTTATTCCAATTAACTCTTACCATCCCTCCCTCCTAAATAAATTCCTTCAACTCAATTATCGGGCACAACTCTGCACCTCTGGTTGACATAAAAATATGCCAGTTTAGTATATAAAAATCAAAGGGACCAGAAACATTTTCTCCGTTTGTATCTTGCTATTCTGATCCACAATCAAGATCTTCCAGTTTCTCCATTTTCTGCATTGTCTTTTGTTTAGTCTCTTCTTACATATCCTCACCTACCATAACAGAATCTTTTTTAATACATTCACCTGAATACTTCATTGTGTCCCCAATAAATATGAGTATTGCATAATCAATTCATGTGAGGTTACGCAGCTCACCACAACAGCCTTTGTTTTATCTTCATTAATTTTAACTCATGAAAAGGCTTGAAACTTTCTTAAAATGTTCCATAACATCAAAATGCCCCCTTTCTGGCTTTATCAATAACAAAATAATATCATCTGCAAATAAAGCTAACTTTTCTTGATTACCACACCAGTGATATCCCTGAATTTATGAATCTCATTATTTTCTTTGCCAACAGCTCTAAATATACAGCAAACAACAAAGGGGAAAGAGGATACCCTTGTCTGTTTTTTCTGTTCAAACCCAGCTTGTCCGAGAAACCTCCCACCTTAATTCTTGCCTTCAAACCTTCATATATCCTTCCAATTAACCCTATTATTCCATAAGGGAAAACAAATGCTTCCAGTGCCTTACTCAAATTCCCAAATGACTATCAAATGCTTTCTCTGTATCAAGACCACCAATAGTATATCTTCTTATTCTGCTCCCCTCTGGATCACCTTGGTTCAATTAACATTGTCAAAGGTTTGCCTCCCCTTCAGGAAACATTGACCCATACCTACCATTTTAGCAATACCTTTGCCATTTGTTTAGCAAGTATAAACAAACACTTTTTAAACACGGTTTAAAAGTGAAATTGGTTGCTATCCTAGCAAACTATTAAATGCTTTCTTTGCATAAAGATCCACCAAAAATAAAGTACAGTTTTGTACCTACCATAAATGTAGATGTTCGAATGTTCACACTGCTGCAGTCATTACACTTGGGTTACCCTGCTGTCAGGCAGTTCCCCAGTCCGCCTGAGTTCCAAAGTCTTGGTCCAGCGTCGGTTGCTGTCACCTCCTCCCTGACGTCAGTGCGACAGGGGTATATAAGATGCAGCCAACACCATTTTCTTCAGTTTTTCTTGCCCCAGATGTCAGGTGCCCCCAAATAGGTAGGCAATTCAAATTGCTAATAAAACATAAGTAAGAAAAGCAAACAACAACTTTCAGTTACCAGCAAATACTCCCCATAGGTATTAAAGGGTAAATGACCTAGGTACACACCAGCAGTGAAGAGGGGAAGGAGGGAGGGTAACCTGGACTGCAGCAGTGTGAACACTCGAACATCTACATTTATGGTAGGTACAAAACTGTACTATGTTCATCGTGTTACACTGCTGCAGTCATTACACTTGGGTAGAATCCCAAAGCTGAGGTAGGGTGGCTGGTACTATAATGCATTTGGGGTGGCTATAAGGCCCTGCAGCACTGCAGAGGCGAAGCAAGCTCTGGATTTGGAGTACAGAGGCAGGTGGTAATGCTTGGTAAAGGTATGCACAGTGCTCCATGTTGCTGCTTCCAAAATATCCTTGGTAGGTACTCCCCTGAGGTAGGCCGTTGAAGTGACTGTTGCCCTGGTGGAGTGAGATCTAATGCTGGTAGGCACAGGTTTTCCATGGTGTATATAGCAGAAACGTATGCAATGTCCTATCCATTTGGAAATCGTCTGTTCTGAAATGGCTTTTCCCTGTGTTCCTGCAGCATAAACAACTAATAATTGCTCAGATTTTCTGAAAGCTTTGGTTTTGTCCAAGTAGAAGCGTAACTGCCTGTGAATGTCCAAAGAATGCAGCAGTCTCTCCCCTTTATTCTGTGGTTTTGGATAAAAAGTTGGCAAGCGAATAGTTTGGTTCAGAGACACACTTGAAACCACCTTAGGCATAAAAGTAGGGTTAGTTCTTAAAGACACCCTGTCCTGGTGGAAAATAAGGAATGGTTCCACTGCCATTAGTGCCTGTAATTCTGAGACTCTTTGTGCTGATGTTAGTGCCAGGAGCAGAGCAGTTTTCCAAGAGATATATTTTAATTCTGCTGTGCTCGCTGGCTCAAAAGGAGGTATGATCAATTTTTCCAAAATAAAGTTGAGGTCCCAAGTTGGAGTTGGTGCTCTACGGGGCGGTCTTATGTTTTTTGCCCCTCTGAGGTACTGCTTTAGCAAGGGGTGAGAGAAAATTGGTGGATCCGTGTTGTAGTGGGCAGAGATGGCAGAGGCGTGTATCTTTATGGATGAAAAGGAAAGGCCTTTGTCCAGCATCTCAGTTAAATATTGTAGTATCTGAGGAATGTTTGGCACAAGAGGGTCAAGGCTGTGAGCCTGGTTCCAGGCACAGAATCTCTACCATTTATCCGAATAGGCTTTCCTGGTAATGGGCCTTCTGGCCTCCAGGATGACATCCATAACTGCTTTGGAGAGAGGCAGTGCTTGTTTGGCTAAGGTATCTTCCATGCAGCTAGGTTTAAGGTCTTTAGCTGGCTGTGGAGTATCTGATTGTTGTTTTGAGACAGCAGATGTGGTATTTGAGGCAGAATCCAGGGTAGTCCTTGTGCTAAGTTTTTTAAGATTGGGCATCAGTGCTGGCGTGGCCAGTCTGGTACAATCAGGATCATATTTGGCTTCTCTTGCCTGGCTTTTATGAGAACTTTTGGAAGAAGAGGCAAAGGTGGGTAAGCGTAAACTTGTAGGTTTTTCCAGCTGAATGAGAGGGTATCCACTTTCCATGCTTGTGGATGGTAACTCCTTGTGCAAAATTTCTGTAGCTGGCAATTCCTTGGGGATGCAAACAGATCTATGTCCGGGCTCCACCATTTTTGTGTTATCATTCTGAATATTTGTGGATTCAATTCCCATCCGTGGGGATCCATGATATTTCTGCTTAAGTCGTCTGCCAGTGTGTTTTTCTCTCCTGGCAGGAATTGTGCTTGTAGATGAACTTGATAGTTTATGGCTGTGTTCCACAAAGTCATGGCTTGTCTGCAGAGGGGATAGGAATGGGTGCCCCCTTGCTTGTTTATGTACCACATAACAGTGGTGTTGTCTGTCTTTAGTAGTAGTTGTCCTGGATGCAGCAGGTCCTTGAAAGCTATAAGGGCATTTTGTACAGCTAGCATCTCTTTTTGGTTGATGTGAAGATGCCTTTGTTCTATGGGCCACTTGCCCTGAATACATTTTCCTGCCATGTGTGCTCCCCAGGCGTAATCCGATGCATCTGTTGTCAATGTTTGCCTGGCCGTGGGTTGAGTAAAAGGCTGACCCTTGCTGAGGTGACAAGCCTGAGCCCACCAACAAAATTCCTTCTGAAGGCAAGGTATTAGTGGTATAACTGTTTCAAAACTTTGACAGTGTTGAGACCATACACTCTTTAGGTACCATTGTAGTTTCCTCATATGCAGTCTGGCATATGGAATTAGTAGTATGCAAGATGCCATGTAGCCCAAGGCCTGCAGACTTTTTCTTGCAGGGAGTTGGGTCTTTGCTGCCATCAATTGAAAATATTGAGTCAGTTGTCCTTGCTTGTCTGACGTGAGATATGCCATCTGGGCTGCTGTGTTCAAGCTGGCACCCAGAAATATTATCTCTTGTGAGGGCACTAGTTTTGATTTCTTTTCATTTACTGTGTACCCCAGGCAACTTAACTTTTTTACAAACGCCAGATGCTTTAGCAGAATGTCTTTGCTCTCTGCTTGAATCAGGCAGTTGTCCAGGTACGGGTAAATTTGAATTCCTCTCTGTCTGAAAAATGCAATTACTGGTGCCAGGCACTTTGTGAAGACCCTGGGCGCAGTAGATAAGCCAAAGGGCAGTGCAGAGAATTGATAGTGCATTGGACCAGCTATGAATCTGAGGTATCTTCTGCAGTTTTGTCTGATAGGGACATGCAGGTATGCCTCCTTGAGGTCCAAGGTCACGAGCCAAGACTGCTTGCCCAGCATGGGAAGAAGCTGCTGTAATGTCAACATTTTGAATTTCGGAACATCCATGTAAGTGTTTAGAGAAGAAAGATCCAGAATAGGCCTCCAGGCTTTGTCTTTTCTGGGCACCAGAAAGAGTCTTGAGTAAAATCCTTGTCCTTGTTCCTGTGAAGGTACCTTTTGAATAGCTCCCATGTTTATGAGTGCTGTAATTTGTTTTTGAGCCACTGCCACTGATTTGGTGGCATATTTGGCATTCCTTTTAACCTTGGCAAAGTGTTAAAGTGGAACCTGTAACCTTGAGATACGATATTGAGAACCCATTTGTCTTTGGTGATCATATGCCAATTGTGATAGAAAAGAGCCAGTTTTCCTCCCAAGGGGGCTGCCAAGAGAGAGATGTTTGGCAGTTGTAGTGGGAAGTCATTGGGACTGTTTTTTGTAAGGTTGGTGCCGGTCTTCCCCTTCTTTTTGGCCTGATGCACCCCATTGTCGAGGCCTGTAAGGACCTTGTGGCTGTCCTCTACCTCTTGGACGTCTGTATCTGCCCCTTTGAGGTCTGTCCATAACTGGAAAGGACCAATTCTTTGTTGTCCAGTTTCTGCTAAATCGAGGAGGCTGTACCTGTAAGAAATCCTTCACTGCCTGCATAGATTTTGCCTTATCCTCCATTTTCTTTAATACCTCTTCTGCCTTAACTCCAAATAAAACATCATGCTGCAAAGGTGCATCCAGTAGTTTAGCTTTAACATGATCTGGTAACGTATGTTCTTTTAACCATGCATGTCTTCTAATGACAGAGCCTGTAACTGCTACTCCACAGGAGGCCTCTAAAGAATCAAAACCACATTGTAAAGTATGTTTTCCCACTTGTTCAGCAACATGCAATAACTCCTGCATTTCCTTTAAATTTGGAGGATCTGTATCTGAAAGCATTTTTTTGTTTCAACTGAGACATCAACAATTGCTGATATTTTAGCATGTAAAATTGGCAATTTAAAGCTCTCATTGCTAAAGTTGCAGACGTATGTACTTTCTTTCCCCATCTGTCTAATGCTCTGGAGTCTGTCAGAGGGAACTGGATTCTTTGCTGATGAGGCCTTAACCCCTTTGGGTCCATGAGAAATAGTTTCTGGGTCTGCCACTGGGCTTTTATACAGAAATTTGTGTGAGTCAGGGACTCTCTAATACCTGTCTGGTTTAACTGGAGCTGGAGGTAAGGAATCAGGATTTAAGTTGGATTCAGTATACACATCATCCACAATATCTAACACTGGCAGAATAGCAAGGGATCTATGTTGAGGCAATAGTAGGAATTCTCTGAGCATTTTCTTGGATTCTGAGTAATCCTGCCCTTCCAATGGAAATGCTCCCTCATGGTGTGCAGAGTTTCCCCAAAAGAGTAATTATCTGGTGGAGAGGCTGATGGAATTGATTCCTCAGCATCAGAATCCTCATAAGGGGATAAAGAAGAACCTAGGCCTGAGGATGAATCTGAGGAAATGGACACCTGGTCGGATGAGTCATAATCTGCATCCTGTGCAGGCCTTTTATCAAGTGGGGGATGGGACCCCCTGATCAGAGTGATTAGGTCTTCGGCCATTTTGAGCATTTGTTTCTTAGACATGGAGGCCTGTCCTGGAGACTGTATTTGTTTCTTTGTTATTAAAGGTGGCTTAGACTTAGAAGAGGGTGTAATGCTTAGCGGAGTAGGTCTGAAGACACCCTCTAAAGCTGTGGGTTGCTCATGTACTCCGGATCCCTCAGCAGGGTCGGTTTTGGTTGTCTGTAAAACTTGTGTGTCCGAGGGCCCAGCCATCTCCACTAGGGAGTCGGTGCCTATCTGTGGTTCTGCAGAAGCGTTCGCCAGGGGTTGCAAAGGCGCCTCGCTGAAAACCGGAGAACCGGCGACTGGCCTAGAAGAGGCTTCGTCATCAGTTTTGGGCCTCGGATGCCTTTGTCTTTGCACTTTTTATGAACTGCGGTCGTCGGAAGCTCCGACGGCATGGTGTAATTAAATTTTCTGCCAAAGAAATGTCGGGCAAAATCAAACCGACGTTTAATAGTGCGCTTGTTAAACCTAGCACAAAACCGACAACCAGTGACGTCGTGGTCTGGGCCTAGGCATGGGATACAATAAGAAATTAAATCCTTATGAGGTATTTGCTTCCCACAAGAAATACAGTCATTAACTATTACTGATATCTGTCTGAGGCAAGAAAAAGTTTCCCCAACGGGGTACTTAGCTTTGTGAAAGACTTCGGTTCTGGGTTCGGAATGAAACTCTCAGGAGTCGGCCAACCGACACTGGCGAACTGCTTTTGCTTCGGGCACCGCGCGGCAAAAAAGACTGAAGAAAATGGCGTCGGCTGCATCTTATATACCCCTGTCGCACTGACGTCAGGGAGAAGGCGACAGCAACCGACGCCGGACCAAGACTTTGGAACTCAAGCCGACTAGTGAATCGCCTGACGGCAGGATAACCCAAGTGTAATGACTGCAGCAGTGTAACACGATGAACATCAGTATTTTCTTACATTCTGCTTTCCACTGGATCATCATGATTCTATTAATGTCAGATGCTTGCTTTCCCTACACAAAACCACACTTATCCATACTTGTCCATTTTGGCAATACCTTTGAGTAATGCAGCCACCACAGCCTTCTTCCAGATGCTGGTATCCCCCCCGTTTTAAAATATTGTTAAACAACACCTTCCACTATTTTCTTTTTATTCCCTCCTTACTTCTAAACTAACACAGGAATACTGTCTGTTCATCAACATTTTTCCTGTTGATTGATTATATATCACTGTTTTAAAAAAAAAATCGGTTTACCCAACAGTAAACATGCTAAAAAATAGTCTGAGCATGCATGATGAGATGGTTGACTACCTCTACTGAGGCATGCAGTGTAAAGTGTCAGCGACGCAACAGGTAACATACTTGCATTTGATGCAGAAGGCTACTGGTTTTATTCCCACACCAGGTAGATCAATTGCTAACACTGCAGTGTGGCGTAGGGAAAGTATGCCATCCTTCAGATCAGAAGATAAACTGAGGCCCCACCTGCTTAAGTTGGTGGCAGCTCAGATCGATGTAAAAGTTCCCACAGCACCTTGTGAAAACAGTAGGGAAAGTTACCCAATACCCTGGCCAAATTTTCCCTAGTAGTATTAAAACCACCTAGGGTCTCCGCTGAAAAGAGGCTACTAGCCTAGTTGGACTAACCCGATCAACAAAGGATAAATAATTAGATAAATAAATACATCAATCGTGTTTTGCATAGCTGAGAAAGATACTGAATAACTGTGAAGACCAAAACTAAATTAGGGTCTTGATTCTGCTTTTGAAACTACGGGAAGAACCATTTCCATTTGGCTAAGTAAGATTTCCCTGTAGTAAGCTTCCTTTCTACCACTCATGATATTAAGCATGTCCTCTGAACTGGTACTCGAAAGAGAGCAAGTTCATTTCATACATGCTGGGAGCTGCACCTTCATGAAGTGTGGGTGCACAAGGGCCCACATCCCTTTTCTGAGTGAAGGGCTACACTCACAAAAACAAACAGTGTGACTGGGCTTTCCTGGACATTCTGGCTCACTGACAGAACCCACACTGTGAAAGTAGCAAACTAAATCCAACTTCAGACCAGTGACAAGTGGAGTACCACAGGGTTCAGTCCTAGGTCCTCTCCTGTTTGGTATCTACTTCTATGAAGTACAGGCCAACACAGAAGGTCTTTGGCTAACAAAGTCTGCAGATGACTGCAATCTAGGAGCCATAATCAAATCCCCTAACGATGTGGATATCCTACAAAAGGGCCTCACTGAGACAGATGCCTGGTGTCAAAGCCATGGCCTCAAGCTCAATGCCAAAAAGTGCATTGTCATCCCTTTTGGTAAAAACTCTGTACCCATGAACTACCGCATAGGCAGTAGTCTAACTTAACACCGAAAGTGTGATAAGAGACCTTGGGACACAGGGGGAGAGTAGTCTCTCCTTTGATAATCGCATTGCCACAGTAGACAGGAAATCCTTCTACGTGGCACACCTCATCACAAAAGGTTTCTCATCCAGGAAAAAAGAGGTCATTGTTCCCCTCTACTCATCACTCATTAGACCCCTTATAGAGTACAATGCCCCTTTTGGTACGTACCTCACAAGACATCTACAACTGGAAAGGCCACAGAAATACCTCAAAAAGAGGATTACCGGCCTCAAACACATGCCCTACGTAGACAGTCTCAAAAAACTCCAGCTTTACTCAGTCGCATATCGCCTACTCAGAGGAGATCTCTGCCTAACATACAAAGCTATGTCAAACCCAGAGCTGCTGGACATGCTACACAAAGAAATCCCAATCCTTCCGAGCTACACGCTCTAGGGACCTAAACCTTGTCACCACAATAAACAGAACATCCAGGAGAGATAGATGCCTGTCTCAGAGACTTCCCATACTCTGTAACAAACTACCTATCTATATCAAACAAAGCTCCTCATTAGCACTCTTCAAGAACAATCTGGATGATTGGATGGGAGATAGGAAATTCACCCCGGGAATCACTTCTAAGGCTCTGCTTGACAGAGGCACAGGAAAATAATTTTCTTGGGTGGCAAAAGCCAGGGTACCTAGAGCCAATAGCCTAGTACCTACCTATGAACCTTATTCCTAACAGAAGTGAGAACCATTGCTGCCTAGGCCAAAGGGTGCAGTCATTAGCACCTTTGACCTCTCTTCTTTTGTCTTCTGGCTCACCATGGGGGAAAAGAAGGATCAAGGGGAATGTATACAGAAACAGACCTACCCAACCAATGGAAAAGCTATTCACTGGTGTTGTGGAGCAGAATTTATTCAGGTGTTTATTGCTCAGAGAAGCAAAGAAGTCAATATCTAGACAATCCTGCTTCTAAACACATACCTGTGCAACATGCACTGGTGGGGACCCATCTATGGACCACTCTAGTGGTCCATCAATCAGCTTTGTTTGGGATGGGATGTAGCTCACTTTCGTATCTGAATCCACAGATATTTCTCAAGAAGTCATTGGCAGCCCATAGAGGGGATATGACCAAGTCCCCCCTTCCTTGCTTACATACCATATTACAGTTGTGTTGCCTGTACTGCCTAAACCACTCCCTTTTGCCAAATGTTGTGAATACCTTTACTGGTAGGATGAGACCCAACTTTTATTGCATGCTGATATGCTTCTAGGTTTGGGAGTGATTCCATTTTATTCTGAACACTGACTGCCTTTGATGGAGATGCCCAGAGCACATCCGAGGTCCTATAGTCAAAATCTGGTCCAAGAGATCCTGTTACAGGGAACCCCTAATTTTAGTCTAACTTGATCGATGAGACATTCTAATTCTCTTTTATGCAAAGAACTCTGTTTAGGGAATGCTGTGTTGACTCTAGGTGTTCCCGAGACACCAGTGGGACTTTCCCTTATGCAGCCAAGCAAGTGGCACCACCAAAATGCTGGATGTCATGCAACCCAGTGCCCTTTGAATCTCTTAGGCTTAAACTGAGCTCTTCTGGGAGACTTCTGGGAGATGTCTTGAAAACAATCTAAGGATTCAATTTTGCTTTGTTGGAGAAAGGACCTCTCCTTAAGAAGATAGAAGAATAAAGAAAAGTTGTGTAAAATCTTACCATAACCATACATGTCCTTCTCTTCCATGTTGCAGTATTCAACATATGGGTTTATTCTTCTTGCTTCGCGAATGTCCGGCCAGTATACAAAAGTTTTCAGTCACTGTATGGTGCGTGGGACGTCTGACGTGGCTCCAGGAACGTGTGCCATAAAAGTGATGTCTACATGCACCAGCCCTCGGAACGGTAAGCTCCAGTCAGAACCAGTCCTAGTAAGGGCAATGCCAGTCCTGTGCCACTCAGAAAGGGAAATGCAGCCTAACAGGAGGAGGAGGAGGGTGGGAAGGAATACTACAACATGGAAGAGAAGGACATCTATGGTTATGGTAAGATTTTACACAACTTTTCAATGTCCTTCTATTCCCATGTTGCAGTATTCAATATATGGGTGAGTGCCAAAGCTCACTGTGAAGGAGGAGGTTGTGGTCTAGAGGCGGTCTCCAGGAATCCGTGGAGGACAGCCCTGGCAAAACTGCCCTAACTCTGGAAATGTGGTCTAACTTGTAATGTTTGGTGAAGGTGTGCACTGATGACCAAGTGGCCGCTTCAAGAATGGTAGGGGTATCCAGACCCCTGAAGAAAGTTCCTGAGGAGGCCACAGCCCTGGTGGAGTGTGCTTTAACAGTACCTTGCAGGGATTTCCCATGGTATTTGTAGCAGAAGGTGATGGCTTTGGAAATCCAGGTAGAGATTGTTTGTTTGATTACTGCCTAGGGCTCTGGGGTGGAAGGAGACAAAGAGTTGATCAGCCTGTCTGATGGACTTAGTTTTATGCAGATAGAACTGGAGTTGTCTGTGAACATCTGGGGAATGAAGTGCTCTCTCATTGTCCTCCTGGGGGTTAGGGAAGGTAGGTAGGTAGGTGGATGGCTTGATTCAGGGACAGGTCATTCACCACTTTGGGCATGAATGAAGGGTCACTTCTAAGAGTAACCCTGTCATTGTGGAAAACTAGGAAAGGTGGAATAGCCATGAGGTATAGCAGCTCTGATACTCTTCTGGCTGAGGTCAAGGCCACGAGTAGTACAGTTTTCCATGTACAGTATTTTAGGGAAGCTTTGTCTGCTGGCGCAAATGGAAGAAGCGTGAGCTTTTCCAAGACACAGCTGAGATCTCATGGGGGTGGAGATGGTTTCCTGGGTGGGCCTCAGGTGAAGAACCCCTTTGACAAAAAGCTTACTTGGTATTCTGGACGCTAGGGGGCATCCAGAGGAAGGCATGCTGCAATACCAGACAAGTGGGCTTTAATGGAGGAATAGGCCAATCCTGTCTGCAGTAGCTCACACAGATAAGACAGAACTAGAGAAGTCCTGCTTGCAAGTGTGTCCAACTGTCTTTTGTGACACCATACAGAAAATCCCTTCCACTTTGAAAGGTAAGATTTTCTTGTATTCGGTTGCCTGGCCAACTGCAGGACAGTGAGCATGTCCACATTGTAAAGATGTCTGAAGGGGATCAGAATCCTATCAACCACAGGGTGAGGTGCAGGAACTGCTTGTATCAGAAGGTCCACTCTGAGGGTAACTTGTGGTGATTGCCCTTGGATAGTTGTAGAAGTAGGGGGAACCAATGCTGTCTTGACCAGTAGGGCGTCACCAACAAGATTTTTGATCTGTCCTGCTGGATTTTCAGCAAGTCCTTCTGGACGAGTGGGAAGGGGGGAATGCATAGAGAAACTTCCCCTTCCAAGAGATTGAGAAGGCAACGGTTTCATATATTTGTTTTTATTTTACATTTGTTAACCGGAAAGCCATGGTGGTACAGCAGTAGCATTTTTGCCTCACAGCAAGAGGTTCTCCTGTTTGATTCACGGCTGGAGTGCCTTCTGTATGGAGTCTGCATGTCCTCCCCGCCGTCGAGTGGCCTCCGAAAGACATGCGTGAATGGGCGTGCCTTCGCTGAAGGTTGGGCATCGGGCTGGCAATTCAGCACCATAAAAAATCTACTGCCAATCATCAGCGGACTAGAGTAGAGTGGCCTCCGAAAGACATGCGTGAATGGGTGTGCCTTCGCAGAAGGTTGGGCATCAGGCTGGCAATTCAGCACCATAAAAAATCTACTGCCAATCATTAGCGGACCGGAGTTCCGCTGTGGCGACCCCTAATTGGGAAAAGCCAAAAAGACAAACAAAACAACATTTGTTAACCGGGAGATTCCGACTGGATACATGTCCATTTTCAGCGGTGGCCCGGGGAGAAAAGCTCCACATGTACAAAAAGATGACAATCAATATTCATGGTTACACAGAAAAAAAAATGTAAAATTTTAAAAGGTGATTATATACATGGTTACACTGAAGTTTAAGATCATTGTAGGTTTATAGTATGAGATATGTACAGAAACCATTGCACAGCATTTGAGTGTATAGAATGACAGGATACCTAGATTGATGTCATGACTGACTACCAGGAGAAGAAAAAGGTGGTTAGTTAAGAAGGGGAGTTATTGGAAATTAGATGTAGAAGGGTTAAAAACATATCCATAGAAAGGCTAGGATAACAGGATGCTATAGAAGAGCTAAAAACAAGGCATTACAATGGTTAGGATAGGGAGTTAGAAACAAAGCATTATAATGGTAAGTATATCAAGTTATGTTAGGTTTAGTTAGTGTTGTTCTAAAGGATATTGAGAAGAAGTATATATATTCTGGGTGGGTTAGGTTTAGAACGTTTATTCTTATAGGACAGGGAAGTTGGTTATTGCATAATTTACCTACTAGAGTTGTATGCATCTTGGGTTAGTCCGGGTCTAGGCATGGACATAGCCAATGCTTGTTTAGGTGATTCTTTTGGGATGTTTTGAATTGGGGGTAAGGAGATTATAGTGGTAAGATCTGGGGGGAGCGAGTTCCATTTTTTTCCAGCTGAATTGGACAGTAGTGTTTCTCCAGCTGAGTTGTTGGCTTTGGCAGATTGAACTTGCATTTTGTTGGATGAGCGGAGGGATGGTAGGTTGCAGTAGGGGGTGATAACATTTGTCAGAATGGGTGTATTGTTAGGTTGGTAGAGGATTTTATGAATAACTATGAGTTGGTTGTACTGGAGTTGCTTGGGTAATTCTAGCCAGTCTAATGCTTGAAGATTTTGACAGTGATGGGATCTGTAGGCTGTGCCTGTGGCAAATCAGGCTATATTGTTGTAGCAGCTAGCTAATTTGTTTAGGTTAGCTTTTCGTAGGTTTAGGAAAATGGGTGAGGCATAGAGAAGGGTTGAGAAAAGATGTGCTCTAGCTATGGCTGTTCTGGCAGCTGGGGTTAGGAATGGTTTAATTCTATACAATGAGCCTAGTTTTTTGTTACATGTTTCTGTGATTTAAAAAGCTTGTTTCAGCTACATATCGTACTTATTTTACTGTCGTTTTTGTGTTTAAATTACCTGTTTAACTGTTGTAGGCTACACACTCAAGTGTGATAGCCATTTCTGTGCATTTAAAGTGTTTTTTTTTTTTTTTTATTGTATCTGATTTATTTTCTGAAAAAAAAAATATATACTTGTTTTCCTGCCTTTCTAAGCTAGTTTAGTCCAGTTTTCAGGTTAGCGCTGAATTCAGGGCTGTGTTACAAGTTTCTGTGTTTGCCCATACCTTACTTGGATAGAAGGAAGTTTCTCTGTTCACTGTGAGAGAGGGAGCTTTGAGTAGCCTATCTGTCCCTGGAGGAGTGGTTTCAGCCCAGAAATTAGTAGTTTATTGGCCATTTTGGGCTAATTTCTATCTCTTTCATTTCCCTGCTATAAAACCCGCATTTGCAAGGTTTTTGTCCTAGTATACAGCTCAGCAAGCTCCTGCCTGGTGCCCTGCAGAGTTCTACAGCAGCAGAGAGACATAAAAGAGAGACTTTGGAGTGATTAAGTATCATTTTTCTGCATTTTCTTGCTGCCTGTAGCTAATTCTGCCTAAAACCCTGATTTTCTAGAGTTTCTGTGATTTAAAAAGCTTGTTTCAGCTACATATTGTACTTATTTTACTGCCTGCACTTTAACAAAGTCGTTTCTGTGTTTAAATTACCTGTTTAACTGTTGTAGGCTACACACTCAAGTGTGATAGCCATTTCTGTGCATTTAAAGTGTTTTTTTGATTGTATCTGCTTTATTTTCTGAAAAAAAAAAAAATATATATATATATATATATACTTGTTTTCCCGCCTTTCTAAGCTAGTTTAGTCCAGTTTTCAGGTTAGTGCTGAATTCACGGCTGTGTTACAAGTTTCTATGTTTGCCCATAACTTACTTGGATAGAAGGAAGTTTCTCTGTTCACTGTGAGAGAGGGAGGTTTGAGCAGCCTATCTGTCCGTGGAGGAGTGGTTTCAGCCCAGTAATTAGTAGTTTATTGGCAATTTTGGGCTAATTTTCATCTCTTTCATTTCCCTACTATAAAACATGCCTTTGCATGGTTTTGCACGCCGGGCAGAGCCGGTTAGCTAGGGTATAACTATTCCCGACTCCACAAAGTCTACTCTTCAATTTTTCCCTTGGAACTAGACAAACTTTCAACTTAAGTACTCAGATCATTCATTTCTCATCCCTGCACTTGCCCAAAACTCATAGCAAGTACTAATAAACCTTAGCACTAGACCAACCTATACTGTAGAGAAGGACAAGGCTCTCTATTCGACCTTACCAGCCAATCAGTAAAACAGTTCACTGTACCTATCCAGGCATGTCCAAAGGGCAGTTTCAGGTGTACTCTCCAGTCCAACTGGTGAATCTGGGCATTTTGAGGCAATGTTACAATTGCCTCATGTACAGAGAAAACCCTCTCACCCTTCCACCAAACACCAATACATGCGAGAGATGCAATTATACAGCCAAACTGGAGGCTAAGCTCTCTCAACCCAAGACTGGACCAGGCAGTCAAGAGGAGAAGAGAATTACTTGCATCACACCACCAGTCTCACATAGACCTATGAAACCAGCACTGGCAAAAAACACACAAATACACAAAAACATACTTGGAGGCTCTAAATAAAAATCTGCAAAAGCAACAGAGACCTCCAAAGCAGACATCCAAGCAACCTCCACCACCCAACACAAACCATGAAACACATACTTCACAAAACTAGTGTGCCACACAATCACAGCCCTTAAGGCAAAATAACATACCCAACACACTAGTAATAGGTGACTCTATAGTCGGACACACTGATGTCCCACTCACTAGTGTGAACAAGGAGAAAGTTACTGTTAGTTGCCTGCCGGGTGCCAGGATCCACCACATAACACAAACACTCAGGTCACTCCAGAACAAGTATGACTCTATCATCGTCCATGTTGGTGTGAATGACCTGAGCCGTACCTCCCTGGACTACATGAAAAGAGACATGGAGGAGCTCTGTGATCATGTAGCCCAGGCTGGTATGACCCTGACCCTGAGTAGCATCCTGCCCTCACCAAAACTGATACCACAGTATAGAGAAAAAATTATCAATTTCAGCAACTGGCTAAGCTTCTGGTGTCATTCAAAGGGGATCCAGTGTCTGTCAGCCTGGGATAACATGCTCGACAAGCCACGCTGCTTTGCTAGAGACGGCTTGCACCCGTCACCCTTAGGCTTTCAAATACTGGCCAAGGCTCTTGCCACCCCGAGTGCCTTTTTTAGGCAAGGGTCAAAAGACAAACCCACCACCATAAATAGCACAAGTAACAAAAAACTGAGGGTAATGCTACTCAATGCCAGAATTCTAAACCTCAAAATGCATGCACTTGAGGCACTCCTCAGTATGGAGAAAATCAATATATGTGCAGTAACAGAAACCTGGTTTAAGGCTCCAGAGAGCACCCCAGCACTACCAGGCTACAACTCATACCATACATTTCAGCCACAAAACCCAGACTGAAATACAAAAGGCGGGGGAGTATCCATATTCATCAAGGATATCCACACCTCCAGGTTAGTGGCACAGCACGATGCTTCAGACATCATCCACGTGCAACTAACAACGGGCAAAACTGCTATTCAAATTATAGCTTGCTACATATCACCCACCATGTCCCAGGACCCCCACTCCGCATTCCTGGAAACACTGGGAAACATATAAGGTCCTACCAAACACTCTGATATTGGGTGATTTCAATTATCCAAACATTAACTGGGAGAGCTACTTAAGTACAAACTCCCTGGCCAAACATTTCCTAGAATTTATAAACTCAAATGCCCTGGAATTAGAAGTTATGTACTGACCATAACGTTCCATCTGAGTAGGTACTTCATTTGTCTGCAACCTGTGGGTCTCGGATCCAACCGGCAGCTTTCCAAGCTTCAAGATCCGAGCTCCTAGCTCCTCCCCTCTACCCATAATCCCCCGTCACCACCACACTACCTCAGATCGGTTTTGCTGTATCACCTGATAAACCTGTAATAAACAGGTTCAGATATTCTCAAGAATCATAAATGATCCTAGAAACCAGATACAGGTTAGGAGGATGCCAGGGGGGATGGTTGCAGACAAATGAAGTACCTACTCAGATGGAACGTTATGGTGAGTACATAGCTTCTAAATCTGAAGTAGTTACTTCATTTGTTCTGCAACCTGTGGGACAGAGTCCCCAGCTACCTAAACAAAGAAACCTGGGTGGCCTATGGAAGGATATTCCGAAGCACTGCGGAGCCAAAGGACGCCCTGCTTCTAGATATCATGTCCAGCTTATAATGAGAAATAAACGTATGAGCAGAAGACCAAGTGGCTGCTGAACATATGTCACCCAACGGCATCCTGGACCAGAAGGTTGCAGAAGTTGCGATGGACTGTGTGGAATGTGCACGAATTTTAAATGGGGTTGTTTTGCCCGATGTCTTATAAGCCTGAGAAATACATTGACAAATCCAATTAGCCAGTGTCACTTTGGATATAGGTTTTCCCATGGATGAAGGAGCAAATGACACAAACAGTTGATCAGCCTTACGAACGTCTTTGGTCCTGTGCAGGTAAAAACGCAACTGTCTCTGTATATCTAGTGTATGCAACATGTATTCTCCCTTATTTTGAAATTTCTTGAAAAACACTGGCAGACTGATAGTCTGATTGATATTTGCCACAGATGCCACTTTTGGTAAAAAAGACGGGTTAGTCCTGAGAGACACTCTGTCATTGTTAAAAATAAGATAGGGAGGTTTCATGCACAAAGCTTGGAGCTCTGAAACCCTTTTAGCAGAAGTTATGGCTACCAAGAATGCTGTTTTCCAGGACAGAAAATTAAGAGGTACAGAAGCTGCAGGTTCAAAAGGAGGTTTTGTTAAGGCTTGCAGAACAAAGGTCAAGTCCCAAGGGGGAGTCACGGATTTCACCGGTGGCTTGAGAAGGAAAACGCCACGCAAGAATGTCTTACACAATTTTGTAGATGCTAGGGATCCTAATCAGTCTCCCACATGAAAATGGGATATTGCTGCCAACTGTACTTTCACCGTTGATGCACTGGCCCCTTGTTCAAATATCATGGACAAAAAATCCAAGACTGTAGGAATCGGAACAGTAAAAAGGGTTGAGACCCTGGCTGTTAGCCCAGATAGAAAATTGTTTCCACTTGCTATTATAGATTTTCCTGGTGGACAGTTTATGAGCCGCTACCAGAATAGTTTTCACTGGTGACGAGATACCGGGAGTCCTTGCCATTAGTGGAACTGGATCAACCAAGCCGCGAGCTTGAGGTTTACCAGGTTCAGTGTTGGGCACCCTGTTGGGTGCGATTTCAGATCTGGAATGGGATCCAGGATTAAAGGGGAGGAGAGACTGTGAGACCGCAGGTATGGAAACCAGATTTGACGAGGCCAGAATGGGGCTATGAGGATAATTTTGCTCCCCAACCATGCGGCTTTCTGAATGAACTTCGCCATTAGTGGAAGCGGGGGGTAAGCATAGAGTAGATCGGGAGGCCAAGCATGAATCAGAGCGTCTCTGGGGCTCTCCCCTTCTGGGGGAAGAATTGCGAAGAACTCGCTGCATTTTGTGTTTTGGGGAGTAGCAAAGAGATCGCAGCGAGGCCAACCCCACTTGTGGAAAATTTCCTTCGCAACTTTCGGATCGAGAGACCACTCATAAGGACTGAGAATTACTCGACTCAATTTGTCCGCCAGGATGTTGGATCGTCCCGGAATGTGCGCTGCTATCAGAAAGCGGTTGGTGGATATCGCCCATTCCCAAACTCTCATGGCTTCTCGACAAAGAGGGTAGGATCTGGTTCCCCCTTGTTTGTTTATATACCAGACCACTGACATATTGTCTGTTTGTATTGCAATCGTTCCTAGAGGTAGAAGGTCTTGGAGAGCCTGCAACGCTAGAAGCACCGCACTCATCTCCAGAACATTTATGTGCAAGGCGGTCTCCGACAAGGTCCACGTACCTTGGATGTTTCTGTCCAAACAATGCCCCCCCTCCACCCTAGGCGAGAAGCATCCATGTTTAATGTGGCCTGGGGAGGGGGAATCACAAAGGGTCTCCCTTGCCCGAGTTCTGGGGAGTGAAGCCACCAAAGGAGGGATTCCCTGCAAACCCTGCTCAGGGGAATGGGAGTATTCAATGGATGGTGTAACAGTGACCATTGAACTTGGAGTGTCCACTGTAATATACGCATCCTTAGGAGAGCATGGAGAGAGAGGCCGATAGCCGCTGCCATCGAGCCTAGTGCTCTCAGGACCAACTCCGCCGGCGGAACTTTGGTGCGAAAAAGAGCCAAAACTTGGAGCGAGAGGCTGGACAGCCTGTCCGAGGTCAAGAAGGCCCGAGAAGATCGGGAATCTAGCCTGGCTCCTATGAAATCTAATGCTTGCACAGGATGAAGAAAAGACTTCGGTATGTTGCCTGAAATGCCCAAGCTGTCGGCAAGAGACAGAACATAGTCCCTCGCGATACAAAGTTGATGCCTGTTGGCTGCTGTGAGGAGCCAGTCGTCTAGGTATGGAAAGACCCTTATGCCCTGAAGCCTCAGTTGGGCCGCAACCAATGCCATGACTTTGGTGAACACCCTGCGGGGCTGAGGTGAGTCCGAACGGAAGGACCCTGAACTAGTAATGACTGGCCCCTAGCCGGAAGCGGAGGAACCTCCTGGACCGTCTGTCCATTGGAATGTGGTAGTATGCGTCCTTGAGGTCTATAGAGCACATCCAGTCGTTCTCCTGCATTAAGGGGAGAATAGATTGTAGAGTGACCATCCGGAACTTTTCTTTGGGGACAAACATGTTCAGGGCGGACAAGTCTAGAATGGGCCTGAGGTCCCCCGTCTTTTTTGGCACTAAAAAGAACCTTGAGTAGTAGCCCGATCCGGATTGGTCTGGGGGGACCCGCTGGATGGCTCTTTTTCCTAACAAATTTGAAATCTCTATGGTCGCCACCTCTCTTTGATTGGGTGGGACATCGGGGAGGCGACCACCTGAGGGAGGATGAAATAGGAAGGGAATTTTGTAGCCTCTGGATATAATTCGGAGCACCCATCGATCGTTCGTGATGGACTCCCACATTGACAGGTGCTTTGTTAAACGCCCCCCCCCGACTGCCTCCAGAGCTGGACAGTCGGGTAAGCCCTCAGGGCTGCTGCGTGGGTCTCTCGGAGAAAGGCTCCCTAGACCCGAAGTTGCGCGGTCCCCCTCTGCCTCTGGGCCGGCGTCCACCCTGCCCCCCTCTGCCTCTGGAGGGTGCGAAGTCCAAAGCTGGATAGGATTGCTGAGACTTGCGGAACCACAGCTTCTTTTGCCCCCTCCGATTCCTTGAGAAGGAACGTTGGGGGCTCGAGAAGCAGACTCCGACGGCAGACAGCATCTTCCCGTCCTTCTCACTTTGGACTAGTGTATCGTGTACGGTCTTGTTAAAAAGCGAAGAGCCGTCAAAGGGTGCGTTCGCGAAGGACGCCTTGAAAGGTTCCGCGAAATTACAAAGGCGGAGCCAGGCGTGGCATCACAAGACAGCACCTGCCCCACTGGCCCTTGCGGCTCCCTCCGTAGCATAAGACAGTAGCCGCATGGACATATTTGAGATGGACTTGAGAGTGGCCATACGAGTCGAGAACATGGTTTTGTCCTCAACCGACATGGACTCAGGTGGAGCTGCAGTGTATTCCTTGATCAAATCCCGTTGCAGCCTGATGACATGCGCCATATAATTCAGCGCCCTCACAGAGAAGGTTGCTGAAGCAAAGGTCCACTTCCCTATACGGTCCAGCGCCCGGGACTCCTTGTCTGGCGGGTGGACCGTGGAGCTCTCCTGGGAGAGTTTTCTCTTCGTGGCATCAACTGGGGACCCTTTAGCCCAAGCCTGCCTATCTGAAGGGGGGGGGGGGGCTAAGGATTTTACCCGGACGGCGTGGGATAGGCTCCACGGTGTCGGGCTCCTGCCAAGTCCTGGTAGTCAGGAGATCTACCAGGGGATCTGCCGGTGGGGACACCCAGGAGGTAGATGGGCACGCTTCAAACGCCTCCAGAAATACGGACTCATCCGAGGAAGGTTTTTGGGCAGACCACCCCCCACTAATACGCAACATTTCCATGATGTCTCCAAAGGAGACATCCTCGGGGGGGGGGTGACCTTGGGGAACCTTCCCTTTCCTCGGGGGGGGGGGGGTGACCTTGGGGAACCTTCCCTTTCCTCTAAGTCCGTATCTGTGATGACGGATTCGGGGGAGTCCATGTGCCTCCTTTTACACGTCCGTTTACGAGGCACCTCTTCTGTGGGACTATCAGAAGAGAGCTCGTCAACAGCCTCTTGTTCCTCCGAGGGAACCAACTGGAGGGTCTGAGCAGGCTGTCCCGATGGAAGGATGACAGAACGTAGACCCGTATGCAGTGAGGGAGCGGAAGGATCCAAAGCCCGGGTCGGGGACCTGAAGACCTTGACAGTACCCTCTCCACTACCTCGAACGCCGAGGGAGAACTACTCTCTTCCGGCCCTGAGAGCAGTCTCCTCGGCTCCGAGATAGGGATCGGGGTCGGAGCCGAAGCCATCGGATCCGAAAGGGAGGTGCTCCCCGACATAGGAGGCGCCGAAGAGGCACCCACTCCCACGGATCTGACGTCCGGCCCACGGCCCCAAGAACTCGGATCCGAGATACTCGTGGGTATGGTTGGCATCGAGAAGGCTTAGGCCACCGGCGCCGACAAAACCCCGGCTCCGAAAGGGCCTGGATCCGAAGACTCCAAAACCCGGATCCGGGTTGAAGAAGGAGAAATCGGGGCAAATATAGAAGCTGCACTCCCCCCCTGAGGGGGGGGGGGAGCAAGAGCACCTCCATCTGCATTTGGGTCTGCAGAAACCGATGCATCATCCTGTCCATATCGACGTCAGAGAGAGACCTAGTAGATCTAGAGGAGGTCGTAGAGGTGGGCCTGGAAGGCCGCCTCGACGACCTCGAGGGTGATAGGAGCTCCTCCTCCGGCTCCGGCGAGAAGGAAGGGGATCGGAGCCGAGAAGAAGGTGAAGGTCCAGACACCCTGAGGGGCGATTTAGCAGTCTTCGATGGTGGAGCCGAGGGATGAGGCTCGGCTCGCCTCTTGTGTCGGTGCTTCTCCCTGTGCTTTTCCCTAGAAGGAGAAGACTGAACTTCCCTCGTACTCAAGGCAATAGTGGGAAATTAAGTCCCAGCCTGAGTCGAGGGAGTCAGGGGTGCCGAAGCTACCTGGGCAGTCTGCACCTTGGAGGGAAAGGAGGAAGAGGCCTCCTCCGGGGGAAGCAATCCCACCAGAATAAGCCTGTTCCTCCTGTCCCTCACAGCCCGGGGGTTGAAGGCTGCGCAAACCTGGCAGTCTGAAGACAAATGGGCAACCCCCAGGCATATAATGCACTGAGTGTGGCCATCAGCTGGGGAAAGCTTATGGCCACACCTAGTGCACTTAGAAAAAATAGCCTTATGGCCTTCGGCCATTTTCCTAACACACACACTCACACGCCCAACCACCTAGGGGAGGGTTAACTGAACAAAACGCAATCCCGAAAATAAAAAAGGGCAGAGAAACACTCTCTCAACACACACTTTTTAAATTTGTCGAAAATTTAAGAAAAATTAAGAAAAAATTCACTTCCCTGCTACTAAGCTCAGGAGCTCTTCTCAAGATGCTTGTGATCAAGCTGTGGCAAAAACGATCTGAGGTAGTGTGGTGGAGGTCGGATCAGAGACCCACAGGTTGCAGAACAAATGAAGTAACTACTTCAGATGAACTGGTTAACACCCCCACCAGAGGTGACAACATATTGGACCTGGTCATCACCAACATGGGCGACCGGTGTTCCCCCCGGAGGTCAACCCCTCGCTGGTTAGATCGGACCATAAACTAATCACTGGATATCCACATTCTGCCACCACCCCCGGTCAAAGAAACCACCCAGAAAAACTTTTCAAAAGCAAACTTCACGTTACTCAAGACCGAGGTGGGAAGTTTCAAAGCCCCCATGCTAAAGGATAACGCTGTCCAAGCTGCAAAATCCTTTACTAATGCACTCTACGGGTACCTACAAGAATGCATGGATCCTGCTATCCCAAACAAAACCAAGACTCACTCCTCCAAGAAAAGAAAACCAGTCTGGTGGACCCCTGCCATAAACAAGCTATACAATAGAAGGAGGAAACTAGTACAGAAAAGAGAAAAATCCCAAGAAGGGAAGACATCCCTGATCAGTATCAGCAAGAAACTACGTTCCCTCATAAAATCATCCAAGGCTAGCTTCGAAAGAAAAATTGCCATGGACTCCAAAGATAACCACAAGACATTCTTTAGCTATGTCAAGAATCTAAGTGGCAATTCTCAGATCTGCTCAGAGTTAGTGCAGAATGGCACAACATACACTGAACCGACCGATATAGCCAACATCCTGGCAGACAGGTTCAGTGCAAATTTCACCTCCCCTCTCACCCCCATAACTATACCAGAAGAATGTAGTGCCCCTGAAATCACAGACGCTCAGGTTAAAACAGCCCTTTCCAAAGCCAAAAACACAGCATCAACGGGACCGGACGGTGTCCCAGGCTACATCCTACACGAGCTCAAAGATGAACTAACCCCTCACCTAAACACACTGTTTAAACTCAGCCTCTCCACAGGCTACGTGCCCACAGAGTGGCACACAGCAATGGTTATTCCTGTCCACAAAGGTGGAGCCACAACTGACTCCGGGAACTATCGCCCTATAAGCCTGACTAGCTTAGTCTGCAAAGCTATGGAGCGCATCATCATGGATCTCATTAATAGAGACATTGGAAACCTCCAAAAACTGGACCCAACCCAGTTTGGCTTTAAGGGAGATCATGCCTCCTAAACCTGGAGGACTTTGAGACAGTTACCGAGGCTATAGACGAGGGAAAGGTGGCCCACACAGCCTACCTAGACCTCGCAAAGGCCAACACTATTCCCCACTCGGGTATTATAGACACGCTCACCAGCCTACTCGGGTATTATAGACACGCTCACCAGCCTGAAAGTACAGTTTTGTACCTACCATAAATGTAGATGTTTGAGTGCTAATACAGCTGCAGTCATAACAGATGGGTTCTTTGCCGTCAGGCGGGTCCTCGGTCGGCCGAATTCCAAAGTCTAGGTCCGGCGTCGGTTGTAGTCGCTTCTTCCCTGACGTCAGTGCGACAGGGGTATAAAAGAACCAGAAGACGCCATTTTCTTCAGTTTTTCTTGCCCCAGATGTCAGCTGCCCCCAGAAGGAAGGCAATACATAAATTTATGTAATAATGCAGTGCAATATAATCAAAAAAGAGTAGTTGCAAGCAAATACACCATAAATGAATACCCCAATCAATTTGTATGAGGAGGTGTTAGCCAACAGGCCTGTCGCAAGAGGGGAAGGAGGGAGGGAAACCTGGACTGCAGCTGTATTAGCACTCGAACATCTACATTTATGGTAGGTACAAAACTGTACTATGTTCATCGTGCATACAGCTGCAGTCATAACAGATGGGTAGAATCCCAAAGCTAAAAAAAAAAGGGTGGTAGGCACTAGGTGGAACTAGGAGGAGCCAGGATGCCCTGCAAGACTGCAGTGGCAAAGCCTGCTCTAGTTTTGGAGTATAATGGTAGGTGGTAGTGCTTGGAGAAGGTATGCACAGAACTCCAAGTGGCTGCTTCCAAAATATCTTTGGTAGGAACTCCTCTGAGGAAAGCTGCAGAGGTAGCTGTGGCCCTTGTGGAGTGAGATCTGATGCCTGCAGGCACAGTTTTACCATGAAAAGAGTAACAAAAGCGTATGCAGTGGGCTATCCATTTTGAGATTGTCTGTTTGGAAATTGGCTTCCCTTGAGCTCCTGTAGCATAGGACACAAAGAGTTGTTCTGATTTTCTGAAAGGCTTTGTTCTGTCCAAATAATAACGTAGCTGTCTGTGGATGTCCAAGGAATGTAGTAGTCTCTCCCCTTTGTTTTGAGGATTAGGGTAAAAGGTAGGTAAGTGAATAGCCTGATTCAAAGCTACCCTGGATACCACCTTTGGCATAAAGGAAGGATTGGTTCGTAAGGAAACTCTGTCCTGATGGAAAATGATGAAAGGCTGCACAGACATGAGGGCTTGTAGTTCCGATGCCCTGCGAGCTGAGGTGACAGCCAGAAGGAAGGCTGTTTTCCAGGACAAATATTGCAAATCTGTTGAGGCAGCTGGCTCAAAGGGAGGCAAGGTCAGCTTTTCTATAATGAAATTGAGGTCCCAAGCAGGTATTGGTTGTTTTCTTGGGGGTTTTATATTCTTAGCCCCTCTGAGGAACTGTCTTAAGAGGGGATGAGAGAATAAAGGAGGATCAGTGTTGTATTCTGCAGAAATGGCTGAGGCATGGATTTTGATGGAGGAAAGTCCACTGCTTAGCAGCACAGCTAGATACTGTAGTATTTGAGGTAAATTCAGTATTCCAGGATTCTGGCCCTTTTTCTCATTCCAGGCACAAAATCGCTTCCATTTTGCGGAGTAAGCTTTCCTAGTAGAAGGCCTTCTGGCCTCCAAAATGACATCCTGCACCTCCTTGGAGAGTAGGGTCTGTTGTGAAGTTAAGGAATCTTCCATGCGGTCAGATTGAGTGTTTTCAGCTGACTGTGAAGAGTTTTGAAGCTGTGCTGAGTCAGAAGAAGAGGCATTAGAGGTAGGGTCCATGGTGGGGAATGCGCCAGGCTCCTCAGGAGTGGGTACCAGTGCTGTCTTGGCCAGTCTGGAGCAATGAGAATCATTTTTGGTCTGTCTGCTTTGGTTTTTAATAGAACTTTGGGCAGCAGAGGAAGAGGTGGAAAGGCATAAACTGTCATTGTTGTCCAACTGAAAGAGAGAGCTCTCCAGGCCTGTGGATGAAAAGTCCTTGAGCAGAATTTTGTCAATTGGTGATTTTTGTGGGAGGCAAAGAGATCTATGTCTGGCCTTCCCCATGCTTGAATTATTTCTGTAAAAACTTAAGGGTGCAACTTCCATTCGTGTGGGTCTGTCATATTTCTGCTTAGGTTGTCTGCCAGCATGTTTTCCTTGTCTGGCAAGTACTGTGTTTGAAGTTCGATTTGTAATTCCAGAGCCATGTTCCAAAGTGACATGGCCAGCCTGCATAGGGGGTATGAATGGGTTCCTCCCTGTTTGTTTATGTACCACATTACTGTGGTGTTGTCTGTCCTTATCAATAGTTGGCCTGGATGCAGAAGGTCTTTGAAAGCTATAATAGCATTTATTACTGCTAGCATTTCCTTTTGATTGATGTGAAGGTGCTTTTCTTTTTGGGACCATTTGCCCTGAATGCACCGATCTGTCATGTGCGCCCCCCAGGCGTAGTCCGAGGCGTCTGTTGTGATGACTTGATTTGCTTGAGGCTTGCAGAATGGGAGACCTGGGTTTTTTTGGCATGCTTGAGCCTACCACAGAAATTCCTTTTGAAGACATGGAATTAGTGGTATTATTGTTTCCAAACTGTGGCTGTGTTGAGACCATAGGTTTTTCAGGTACCATTGAAGTTTCCTCATATGCAGCTTTACACATGGGATTAGTAGGATGCAAGATGCCATGAATCCCAGAGCCTGCAGGATTTTCCTTGCAGTCAGCCTGGTGAAATTTGCTAATTTTCTGAAGTATTGAGTTAGTTGCCCCTGTTTCTCTGGAGTGAGGTAGGCCAACTGGGTGTTTGTGTCCAAGTTGGCACCCAGGAAAATAATTTTTTGTGAGGGTATTAGCCTTGATTTCTTTTTGTTGACTGTGTACCCCAGAGAATTCAACAACATTATTACAAAAGCCAGATGTTTCAGAAGTATGTGCTTGCTGTCCGCTTGGATCAGGCAGTCGGAGCAGTAGATAAGCCAAAGGGCAATGCAGAGAATTGATAATGGGTTGAACCTGCAAGAAATCTGAGGTATCTACTGCAATTTTGTCCGATTGGGACATGCAGGTATGCCTCTTTGAGGTCCAATGTTACCAGCCAAGACTCCTTGCCCAGCATGGGAAGAAGCTGCTGTAATGTGAGCATCTTGAATTTTGGCACGAGTAAAAATGTGTTTAGGATGGATAGGTCCAAAATAGGTCTCCAATCTTTTCCCTTCCTTGGTACCATGAATAGTCTGGAATAAAAACCTTGACCTTGTTCTTGAGTAGGTACCTCTTGAATAGCTTTCATGTCCATGAGATCTGAAATTTGTCTTTGTGCCTCTGCCCTTTGATTGTGTGGCAGGTTTGGCATGCCTCTCTTTTGTGGAAAGGTGTGAAAATGGAATCTGTAGCCTCTGTTTATAATGTCCAGGATCCATTTGTCTTTTGCGACAATATGCCAATTTTTCGAAAATAATGCCAGTTTTCCGCCTAAGGGTGCTGCCATTTGAGCCTTGCTTGGCATGCAAAGGGGAAAGTCATTGGGTTTGCTTTCTGAATGGCTGTGAACTATCCTCACCACCTCTTTGTGTAGGAGCTTGTCATTGTCTGTCTCTAAACGATCCTTGAGATTATCCACTGCCCCTCGGGCGCCTGTATCTACCTCTTTGGGGTCTGTCCGTGGCTGGAAAGGACCAATTTTTGGAAGGCCAATTTCTACTGAAACGTGGAGGTTGTACCTGTAGAAAATCTTTCACTGTTTGCATTGATTTAGCCTTTTCCTCCATTTTCTTTAATACCTCCTCAGCTTTAATACCAAATAATACATCTTTTTGTAGAGGGGCATCTAGTAATTTAGCTTTGACATGATCTGGTAAAGTTTGCTCCTTGAGCCAGGCATGTACGTATGACTGATCCTGTAACAGCAGCTCTACATGAGGCCTCTAGAGCATCAAAACCACATTGCAAGGTATGTTTACCCACTTGTTCTGCACTATGCATCAAATCCTGCAACTCCTTCAAATCTGGTTGTTCAGGTTGTGACATTTTGCTTCTCAACTGTGATAATAGAAACTGTTGGTACTTTAACATATGGAACTGGCAATTTAATGCCCTCATGGTTAAGGTGGCCGAGGTATATACCTTTTTTCCCCACCTTTCTAAAGATCTGGAATCTCTCTCTGAAGGTAATGGATTTTTAGCAGTGAAGGCCTTAATTCCCTTGGGGCCCTGTGAGATAGTTTCTGGGTCAGCTGCATGGCTTTTGTATAAGAATTGGTGCGAGTCAGAAACCCGGTAGTACCTGTCAGGCTTGACTGGGGCTGGAGGTAAAGAGTCTGGGTTAAGGCAGGCCTCCGAATACACATCATCTAGTCTGTCTAAGACAGGAGGTATAGCCAGAGGCCTGTGCTGAGGGAGCAAGAGAAAATCCCTAAGCCTTTTCTTGGAGTCTGAGTACTCTTGGCCTTCCCAGTGAAAGTGTTCCCTCAAGGTATGCAAGGTTTCCCCAAATGAGTAATCCTCAGGGAGGGGAGACAGAGGGAATGGACTCCTCTGCATCAGAATCTTCAAAAGGGGAGTATGAATGTTCCTGTTCATCAGAGTGCTCTGAAATAATGGAGGCCTGGTCTGAGGAGGGGGATTCTTCCTCCACTCTGGGCCTTTTGTCCGGGGTTGAGAACCCCTGATAAGAGTAATTAAATCCTCAGCCATTTTAAGCATCTGTTTTTTAGGCATGGGGCCTGGAGAAGGGCCCTGTGTAGATTGTCTCTTAGAATGCAAGGCTGCTTTAGACTTAGTGAAAGCCTTGATGGAAAAAGAAGAGGAAGGCCTGAAGACACCTTGAGAGGAGGCAGACCTGTCTACATTCTGAGCTTCACCACCTAGAGTGGCTTCGGTATCTGTAGTCGGGGTGTGGGCCGAGGAGCCTGCGACCTCGGGCACAGTAGACACCGCCAATGAAGTGTCGTCGGTAGGCAGGGGCTGCGTAGGCATCTCGCTGAGAACTGGACCACCTGTAGTCGGCTTTGGCGTGGTGTCGGTAGAGGCCGCGGACCTAGTGTGTCGGTCCTTATCTTTGCGTCTTTTAGTCCAAACTGGAGTCGGAGTATCCGACGACATAATGTAGTTAAATTTTTTGCCAAAATAGTGCTGGGCGAACTCCGCCCGACGCTTAATGGTGCGTTTGTTGAATGTAGCACAAAAATGACAGACCGAGACGTCGTGGTCTGGGCCTAAGCAAGGAATGCAGAGGGACTGAAAATCCTTATGCGATATTTGCTTCCCACATGAAATACAATTATTAACTTTGTCTGACATCGGTCTGAGGCAAGAAAAGTTTCCCCAAAGGGGTACTTAGCTTTCAAGAAGACTTCGGTTGCAAAATTTTCGTAATTTCAGGAGCTGGCCAACCGGCACTTGCGAACTGCCTCTGCTTCGGGCACCGTGTGGCAAGAAAGACTGAAGAAAATGGCATCGGCTGGTTCTTTTATACCCCTGTCTCACTGACATCAGGGAAGAAGCGAAGACAACCGACGCCGGACCTAGACTTTGGAATTCGGCCGGCCAAGAACCCGCCTGACGGCAGAGAACCCATCTGTTATGACTGCAGCTGTATGCACGATGAACATCATAAACCCCTACATCACGAGATGGGTTGCCAACTGGCTCACAGACAGAACCCACATGGTTTAGAGTTGCAGAAGTTGGTCTGACTCTAAACCTGTTACAAGTGGCGTTCCCCAGGGCTCAGTCCTAGGACCCCTCCCGTTCGGTATATACTTCTCAGAGGTACAGGCAAGCACAGGAGGACTATGGCTCACCAAGTTCGCAGATGACTGCAAACTAGGGGCTATAACTGACTCTCAGGCTGACACAGACATCATCCAAAAGGGTCTCACTGAGACAGATACCTGGTGTTAAAACCATGGTCTTAAGCTAAATGCCAAAAAGTGCATAGGCATCCCCTTTGGAAAAAACAAAGTACCCACAAACTACCACATAGGTGGTAGCCCCCTAAATACGCAAGACGTAATAAGAGATCTGGGGACCCAAGTAGACAGTAACCTCTCCTTTGATAATCACATTGCCAAAGTGGTTAGAAAATCCTTTTATGTGGCCCACCTAATCATAAAAGGGTTTGCATCCAGATTGAAAGAGGTCATTGGGCTCCTCTACGCATCACTCATCAGATCCATCATAGAGTACAATGTCCCATTTGGGATGTACCTTACAAGACAGCTGCAACAACTGGAAAGACCACAGAAGTTCCTCACCAAGAGGATCACTGGTCTCAAGCAGATGCCCTATGCAGCTCGACTGAAGAAACTCCAGCTGTACTCAGTTGCATACCACCTACTCAGAGGTGATCTCTGCCTGACATACAAGGCCATGTCCAACCCAGAATTGATGGACATGCTCCACCTAAAGAAAATCATATCCCCTCGAGCCACACGCTCCAGGAATCTAAACCTCACCACAACAATAAATAGGATGTGCTGGAGGGACAGATTCCTGTCCCAGAGACTTCCCATGCTCTGGAACAAGTTTCCAATCTACATTAGGCAGAGCTCTTCGCTAACCCTCAAGAGAAATCTTGACGAGTGGATGGGAAACAAAGTTTACCCCAGGGATCACTTCAATGGCTCTGCTGGACAGAGGCACAGGGAACTAATCTAAGGGGGCGGCGAAAGCCAACACATTCCAGCTAGGCTTATAAATGCCTTTGGGCAGATAGCCTAGTAGCTACCTATGAACTTATAATGGTTTTGTCTATATGAGTGCCAAATATAAGGTTATTATCTATTGTTACACCAAGAAGTTTTGTGGATGGTTCTGGAGAGATTATGGTGCCATTGTTGGATGAGACTAATATTTGGTGATGTGAATTTACGGGTAGAGGAGAAAAGTAGTAGTTTGGTTTTGTTGGGATTCAACAGGAGATGGTGATTACTGAACTAGACCTCTACTTTGCTGAAGGCGCCTTGGGATAGGGATTGTAGTTCTGAGGGGGTGGTGGCAGAACAGATAAGGGTAGAGTCATCTGCATATTGAATACAGGTTGCTTCTGGGATGACTTTGGATAGGTCATTGATGAATATGGAGAAAAGGACGGGACCTAATATGGATCCCTGGGGGACACCAAGGGTGACTGGTAGAAGGGGGGATAGACTGTCTTTCCATAATACTGCTTGTTATCTGCCCTGAAAGTAAGAGTGGAACCAGATGATTACTAGGTTGTTTAGGCTGAATTTGAGTGTGCCTAGGAGTAGGTAGTGATTCACTATATCAAATGCTTTGGATAGGTCGAGAAAGAGGGCAGAGGAGAGGATGTTGTGATTACGGTTTTGATTTATTGTGTGAGAGAAGGAAAGAAGTGCTGTTGTGGTACTAAGGGCAGGTCTGAATCTGTGCTGGGATGGGGCTAGGAGATTGTTCTGGATAAGGTGAGTTACAATTTGCTTATGTATATATTTTTCCATTAGTTTGGCTTAGTGAGATAGGGTGGCTATAGGTCTATAGTTCGAGAGTTTAGTGAAGTTGCCCCCTTTGTGAAGTGGAATAATGTGAGAGATTTTCCAGATGAAAGGGACATAGGATTCGTGGATTGTACGATTGATTAAGATAGAGATAGGGTATGCTATTTAATTAGCGGCCTTTTGTAGAAATTCTGCAGGGAGTAAGTCTGCAGCTAGGGTGGTGGGTTTGAGTTTCTTAAATAGGGATTTAATATAGTCGTCTGTGGGGATTGGATCAAATTTGAAGGGAAGTACATAAGAGTGGATGAGGTAGTGTTGAAGGAGTTGCGAGGTAGGTTATTAGCTAGTGACTGAACTGTTTCTGTAAAGAAAGTATTGAAGGCCTCTGCTACACTTTTATGGGGTAGATGTACGGTAGATGAAGGGGTGGGGTTGTGAATTTACCTGGATGGAGCAGTTTACTGAGGCCTGACCAGAATTTTTTGTGGCTAATTTTGGTGCTTTTTCTGTAAGTTGAAATAGTAGGTTTGTTTGTCTAGCACAGTGGATTTTTTTGCCTAGTTTCTCAATTGTTTGTATCTAATGTGGTCCTGACTGGATTTGGTGGATCTCCAGGAGGTCCATGCTGCGTCCCTAGCAGTTAGCTTTTGTTTAGTACCTTTGGTTAGCCATGGAACTATTTTGCTTTTGGTTCTGATATTTCTTTTGGGAGCATGCCTGTCTAAGATGGTTAGGAATTTAGCATTAAAGTGTGAGACTGCTTTGTCTAAGGGAAGTAGCTTTAGATTGGACCAATTGCATGGTTTAATTTCAGTCTGGAGTTTAGTGAGGTTAAAGTTTTTTGTGTTTCTAATGGTTTTAAGGGTGATTTGCTGAGGCATGTCATTCCTTTTTCTGATTATATAGGTTAAGAAGTGATCACTCATATCCTCAGGTAGCATGCCTGATTTATATAACTGAGGTTTGTTGTTTATAAGTATCCAATCTAGGGTGCTTTCTTTATTGCTGGGCTTATTAATTCTGGTGGAGAAGTTATAATTTGTGAGAAGCCATTTAAGTTCATGTGGGTGGTGGAGGAGTTTGATGAACAGGTTTTCCAATCGATATTGAAGTCTCCTACAATGAAAGTTTCTTGGGGGTGGGCAGTGGATAGCCACTGTAGGGTACTTTTTAAGGTCACTATATTGTCACCTGGGGGGATGTAGATACATGCTATGTTGACAGCTTTGTGTTTGTTAAGCTGGACTTTTATTATGAGTGTTTCAGAGGTGCTAGTTATCAGGCTTTGTGGGATACTGATAGTGGACACTTGTAGAGTGGATTTGTACATGATGGCTACTCCACCACCTTTCCTACCTTGCCGGTCAAGTCTTATTATATTGTAGCTGGGGGGGGGGGGTATTATCTCATTATCAGGGATGGTGGGTTTGAGCCAGGTTTCGGTAAGACATAATAGGTCAGGGGAGTGCATGTCCAGAAGGGCATGTACATAGTGAATCTTATTATTCATACGTCTGATGTTTAGGTGACAGACTAGTAGTGAATTAGGGGCATTACATGTGCTCTGCACATTGGAGACAGTGATATTTGTGGAGCTAGTGGTATCAGGTAGGTTTGGGCCTGGGTTAGGGTGGATATCCCCATCTGCTATAAGGGTTGGCTGAGACTTACTTACTAGTTGGTGGATTTTTAGTAGGAGTTGGTGATAGTATTTAGTGCTAGGTTTTATGTACGTAGCTCTTAGGGAATGAAGAGGTGTTGGCGTAGTACAATTAGAGGACAGGTAGGGTTGCAACGGTGTGGGATAGTGGGGGTGGAAGCTAGCAGTGGTACTGGATGTGGGATATTGAGGGCTAGGTAGGCAGCAGTGTTCATAGGAGGTGAGGAGATAAAAGTATGACAAGTGGGGGTATGAGGTACCAGACTGGTCTAGGTTTTGGAGATAAGATAGGAGTTGGTGGAGACATTGTGGGGTAAACACTGTTGGTATTAGTGAGTGTGGGTGGGAGGATGCAAGAGCTTGAGGTATTGGGGAGTAGTGGGTAGGGAGTGTGGGGTTGGGTGTAAAGATAGAGTGTGTTTGGTTGGTTGGTTGTGATGTGTGTGGGTAGGGGTTAAGGAGGGGGTGTGGTTTGGTGAGTATAAATGTAGGAGTACTGGAGGCAGGTGGGAATTGGGGGCAGGGTAGGGGAGCAGAGTGAGCCCGCAGGGCGAACGGAGTGGGTAGAACCAAGGAAGGTGAGTTTCAGGACAGTTTGGGTTGGGAACAATTAGCTGTGTAGATGGTTGGGTAAGTAGGCCAGTGTGCACAGAGGGAGAATATAGGATAAGAAGACTAGAGGCGGGGAAGCAGATATGGTTGTGGGGGAGAGGGGTAGTAGAGCACAATACAGTGGATGGTCGATTAGGAGCTGATAATAGATGTATTCAGGCCGCCATCTTGGGCCAAACCTTGTAATTACAGCAAGGTTCCTTACAGAGCCCGAGGCTGGGAAGCCTATGAACTGTGGACTTATCGTGGTCTTGGGAAGGGTATAGAAAGCTAAATAAATGGGTACAGAGAAAGGGAATGGTGGCTGCTGCAGAGTCTAAATTACAGTGAGTTCTTACCACCTAGCAGGGTTGTGGGAATAGCATTTGGGTTTAGCACAAATCAAGACTATACAGACATACTTTGGAATAATTTCCCTTGACGCAGTAGAGGTTATTCTTTCAGGGATAGATTTTGCAGGACCTTGGCAGAAAAAACTTGCCTTCTTAACCACTTCCAGCAGGTTGAAGTTGATGTCTACGTAGGGCAGGGAAGTTTGGAATAATTTCCCTTGAAGCAGTAGAGGTTATTCTTTCAGGGAGGTTGAGGTTAATGTCTACACAGGGCAGGGAAGTTTGGAATAATTCCCTTGAAGCAGTAGAGGTACCACTGCAACTTTCTCATATGAAGTCTTGCTCAAGGTAATATGGGGATAGTGGCTGCCACATAGCCCAGGAGCCTGAGGTACTGCCTTGCTGTTAATTCTGTTGACTGAAGGACCAGAAGTAGGTATTCTGTCAAGTTTTCCACCCTTTAGAGGGGAAGATAGGCTTTCATGACGTCTGTCCGAATTCTGCACCCCAGGAAGACAATGTCTAGAGTAGGTTTCAAGTGGGATTTTGGGTAATTTATCTGGAATCCCAGATACTGTAGGAGGGGAAAAAACAAGGAGTATATGTTGCAGGAGTTTCTCCTTGTTGCCTGCCTGTATCAGCAGGTCATCCAAATAAGGGAATATCTGGATTCCCTTTGTCCTGCAGAAGGCAATCACTGGAGTCAAACATTTAGTGAAAACCCTAGATGCAGTGGAAAGCCCAAAGGGAAGGCAGAGAACTGAAAATGAGAAGGGACCACCAAGAACCTCATGTACTTGCTGAAAGTGGGCTTTATGGGGATATGAAGGTAAGCATCCTTTATATATTAGGTGGCCATAAACCCCCGGGGGATCAGAAAGGGAAAAAGGGTTAGTAGGGTCAGCATCCTGAAGGTTGGAACCTTTAGGAATAGGTTGAGACACGAGAGATCCAGAACTGGTCTCAAAGGACCATCTTTTCTAGGAACCAGGAAAATCCTGGAGTAGAAACCTCTTCCTGTTACAGCTAGAGGCACTGGTTCGATGGTGCCTTGAGCCATCAGTGTTCATCTGGCTGCAGGAGGTGTAGCTGTTGTTTTGGAGGTTGTGGGAAGGCCTTTCGCTTTGGGGGCATAAGCCAGGTCACTAAATACCTATTCTGAAGGACTGAAAGGACCCATTTGTCTGAGGTGATGGACGCCCACACAGAGAGGCAGTGAGAGGGGGTGTACCGGGTGGGGCGGGATGAAAGGTTGGCAGGTAGTCAGATGCTACCTGATCTGTCTTGAAAGGGCAGCCTCTGGCTAGAGAATGGTGTAGCTCTAGCTGGAGGTGGTTGCTTTCTGGTAGGTTTTCTAGACCTTGATGGAGGAACAGGGCGAGAATGTTTTCTAATACTGTGTTTTAGCAGAGTAGTTCCTTTGAAATATTGGAATAGGGGAGACTAGCAGGTGTTTCAAATCTTGCATTTTTTTCCCCTTTTGCTGAAGTGACTTAATCAGCCACTTTTGCACCAAACAAAGCTGTGTTGTCCAGGGGGGCATCAATCAGCTTTGCCCTAAAATCATCTGTAAGGGACGAGAGGAGTAGCCAAGAATACCTTCATAAGGCAGCTGATGATTATGCTGTTGACCTTGCTGAGGCTTCAGCAGCATCATAACTGCACTTTATTGAGTGCCTGGTAACCGGAGAGGTGAGAGCCTGAAGGAAAGACATTGAAGCTTTGGCAGCAAAATCTGGTGTATCACCTAGCTCCTCGGTGGCTTTCTCCAGGAGTGATAAGGCATATTTAGCCATGTGTATCTGGTAGTTAGTAACCCTGAAGGACAGAGTAGCAGAGGTGTACATTTTCTTACCCATACGCTCCATGGTTCTGCCTACTTTGCCAGCAGGATGGACGGTGGTGGGGGATAAAAGTTTGGATGCCTTATCTGTGGAAATGGAGATGATGGCAGGGTCTACTGGTGGACACTTAAGGAGACACTTGGCAGTCTCAGGGATTTAAGGATGCAGAGAAGGCATCCAGGAAGGCAGGCAGATTTGGGGGAACAGCAGAGAGGCTTGGGAAAATCCATCTCAATGAGGTCATAATACCTTTTTTTGGACTTCAGTCATTTCAGAGGATTCCCACTTAAAATAATCTTGCATCTCGGAAATGTTTCCCCAAAGGTCAAATCCTCAGCTGGGGAATCAGGGTCAACAGATTCTTCCTCTGGGGAACCATACCTCAAGGGAGAAGAAAGCTGGGAAGTGTATGAAAGTGATTCCTCAGACGAAGATTCAGAGAGATCTTCCTCCGCTCTCATGGTTGGGTCTGTAGTTTGAGGCCTTGTACTCAGAACTGGAGGTGGAATGTTATCAGTCCCTGCAGAGGTAGGACAAAGGCCATGAAGGCATTAAACAAACTTTGGCTGAAAGCTTGCCAGTCAGGGATGCTTTCAGTAGGAATGGAGCAATGCTTCCTTTTTTTCCTTCTTTTTTAGAGGCCTAGCAAGCATCTGAAGGGAGGAAGGCCTGGAATCTGGAGACTAAGGAACCAGAGGGATCCAACGGGCCTACTGATAGTGCTGATTCCCCTCCAGCATTGGAAACACACGTCGGTAAAGTCTATACGGATGCGCCCTCCATGCGTATTTTGCAGCTTCCATGGAGGTACCCGCTATATCTGAGGTGGAGGAACCGGATTCCTCTACCAGGCCGTCAGCCACAGGCTGAAGGTCGGACACAAGAAGCGCAGCTGTAGTGGTAGGCCGTACAGCCTTGTCTTTCTTTTTTGATGGTTCTGCAATTACGTCGGAGGAACCCTCCATCCCTAAAGCTATTTGTTTTAACCTTTGATTCTCTAAATACAGGCTAAACATGTGCAGACGGCTGCATAATGTTTTGGGCACAAACGACTGACAAATGGAGCAGGCCTTGTAATCGTGCAACTGTCCCAAACAAAAGAGACACTGATCATGGGCGTCTTTTTGAAGGATCTGATGGCTGCACTTACACTTGCCCTTTCTGGAAGACACGAACAGGCATTAAAAGAAAGAAAAGGACAGAAAGATTCCCCAATGGGGCACTTATCTGATTTCTCGAATACTATGGCTGTGAAGGCAGGAACACCTGGCGTTCGACTAGCGGCTGAGAAGTTCTCAGGGCTGGTGCATGCAGATGTCACTTTTATGGCTCACATTCCTGGAACCACATCATATGTCCCACACACCATACCACACCATACAGTGACTGAAAACTTTTGTATACTGGGCAGACGTTCTCGAAGCAAGAGAAGTAAACCCATATGTTGAATATTGCAACATGGGAATAGGATATA